>NC_142011.1:22016860-22341860 GCF_049901735.1 Notechis scutatus | reverse complement strand
GAAAGCAGATATAGCCAGGATTTTTTATATTATGAGGATTCAGTGGAATTTCAAGCAACACATCAAGAATAGCTTTCCAAGTCAGCTTTCATGTTTGTTTGTTTTCCCATCTTTGCAGGAGAGCAATTTCATGATGTGCAGGGTGGTTTAATCAACATAAGGGAAATGTGAATTCATACAGAAATGCTTGCGGGGTAATATAAAAGAATGAAGCTGAAACATTCCTTTGTATAACTGCCATCAATTAGTGCATTTATTAACCCTAGGAACTACAGGAACTGAATCTTACTTAGCTCTTGTAGCTACATACATGCTGGTCCTGGTATGAAATGGTTGGAAGTCTTCTCTGTATGGAAAAAACAGGTTTTCTCTGAAAATGAAGGCAGATATCTTTTCTTCTTCTTTTTCACCACCAGATCTTGAAATAAGTTACTCTGGAGTGGAGACAACCAATTCAGATTAATTTCAGGCCTATAGTTAAATGATTCGGTGCTATCATGATAATTCTTAATTAATCTATTCATCTTCTTTTCTCCCTTGTGCTCCCAATGTATTTTTCCTCTCCAAAGAGACTTAAGCTATGGTAGCAAGAATCTCAGCTCCATGTTTTCTCTACAGTGGCATTCTGAATATTGTGAGAGCATTTAACCATTCATTCATTCATTCATTCATTCATTCATTCATTCATTCAAAGGAGTTTTTCTCATGTAGCTCTGGGACAATCAGGACAGTGGGATGGGAGATACAGTACAACATAATTGGAGGTCATCAAGCTAGGGATGATTATCTGAGAATATTTTATATTGTACACATCTTAGAAACCATCAACTGTAGTCCGTCCTCCTTGCCAACTGCAGTAATCCACTAGTGAAGCATCCCACAAAGTGGTAATTCAGCTTCTGTGTAAACAATGATGAGCCCACATTTTCTAAGGCAGTCTGCTCCACTGTTATAGTTAGAAATTTTTTGATGACCAACTATTTAAAATATAAAAATATTGCTTCTTTTGCCTTCTGATCGACATTACCCCATTTTCAGAAAGTTGAAGACAGCTATCAAGTCCCTCCGCAGTCTTCTTTTCCCAGAACACTTTAGAAGATAGGCCCAAGATGGATATAGTCGCCTGCTCAAGCAGGTGATATAATAAGATGTTCTCCAGTCTTCTAAACATGTTGAATTAAACTCCCGTAATCCTCATGCTGGTTGTAGATGAAAGACAGCAAGTTAGAGAAACCGCACTCAGATACTTGAGGGTGCTCCAACATTGGAGGTTTTGAAGAAGAGATGGGACAACCATTTGTTTGAAATGGTATAGGGGTTCTTGCTTGAGCAGGGGGTTGGGCTAGAAGACCTCCAAGGTCCCTTCCAACCCTATTGTTCTGTTATGACAATTTGCCATGGCCAACTCACCACGGCCATCTCACCACAGCCAATTCACCACGGCCAACTCAGTATGGGACAAGAGTTACATTAATATCAAGGAAATAGTGGAATAGAATCATTAAAGAAACAGTAAAAAAGGAGGGGCAGAATGAAATGTGAATGGCGAAAATTAAAATAACTTTTTTATTTATTTTAAATAATTAAATAGAATTGTTAAAACGTCCCACGGCGAGTTGTCCCATGGTGAGTTGGCCGTGGTGAGTTGGCTGCGGCAAGTTGGCCATGGTGACTTGGATGTGGCGAGTTGTCCCCTTCCTGCTCAAGATCTGGATGGATCTCGACAGACTGGAACACTGGTCCCTATCTAACAAAATGAAATTCAGTGTAGAGAAAGGTAAGGTTTTTACACTTAGATGAGAAAAATCAAATATACAGATACACATTAGGTGAAACCTGGCTCAATAGCCGTACTTGTGAGAGAGTCCAAGTGGGCAATCATTTAAATATGAGCCAGTAGTGTGTGGAAGCTTTTTGTAAGGAGGCTTTTAAGAAAAGACTGGACCACCATTTGTCTGAAATGGTGTAAATGCTTGAGCAGTGGGTTAGGCACTTGAAGACCTCCAAAGGTCCCTTCCAACTCTGTTATCCTCTCTGCAGTCTTCTTTTCCCAGGCCAAACACACTCAATTTCTGCTATCATCCAATCATTCTTCAGAACTTCTATCATCTAGGTCAGTGATGGCTAACGCTTTCATTGTCGCATGCCGAAAGTGTGCGCGTGCACCCATAATGCAACGTGTGCATGCCCCGTCCCCCTGCACATGTGCATTTGACCCCTTTTGCCCCGTGCACCTCTGTGCATGCGTGCATGACCCCCCACTTGCCCCGCATGCCTCTGCATGTGTGTGCAACCACCGCACACGGACTGCACCTCTGTGCATGCGCGCGCATCTCCCATATGCCCCCACCCCCCCATGCATGCGCGGCAGATACCTGACAATCACCTGGCTGGCAGGAGGCACGCACATGCGCAGTGGACCTGATCCGAGTCGACAACTTGCATGCCGGCAGAGATGGCTCCATGTGCCACTTCCGGCCAGGGGTGGGATTCAATTTTTTTAACAACCGGTTTTGTGGGCGTGGCTTACTTGGTGGGTGTGGCTTGGTGGTAATGTGACTGGCTGGGCGTGGCCAACTCAACATTACTCACATCAAGGCACACATCTCCTCGTCTGGCCTCTCATGACTGTGGGGATGCTGCAACAGTTGTAAGTGTGAAAAATGGTCATAAGTCACTTTTTTCAGGGCCATTGTATCTTTGAATGGTTACTCCACACAAGCAAAGTACCAGCAAAGGAGGAAAAAAAACTCCAGAGACGTTCCTGAGACAGAAAGTCTATCCTGCCAAAAATGTAATAAGGCTTAATGGAGAGGCAGTTTCTGTAAGCAACACCAGAATGTTTCCTTCCTGCCTTCCTTACAGGATTAGGCCAGTAATTTCTTCTAACAACCGGTTCTCCGAACTGCTTAGAATGTTAACAACTGGTTCTAGCGAATAGGTGCGAACTCGTAGAATCCCACCCCTGCTTCCGGTACAATTGCCATAGGTTCGCCATCACGGATCTAGATTGCTCTCCTCTTAACACGCTCCAGTTTGTCAGTGGCTTTTTTTAAATGAGGTGCCCAGCATTAGGGACACTACTCTAAATCCAGTTTGACCAGTGCAAGGTAAAGGAAAATGTGACTTCAACGTGACACCGTATCTCTGTTCACTGCAGCCTAGAAGTGCATTTGCTTCTTTACTTCAGCTGTATGGCATTATACAGTCAGATAAACCCTATCAGCGAAAAAAAGAGGTCATGGGATCGCAAGTCCTGTACAATAACAAATTGATTATTAATTTCCCCCTTGGCCTCCTGGAAGAAGTTTGTTCACAGAGATAATTCGTTTTTGACCCCTGCAGACTTCTGAACAGAATGAATGAGAACCTAGGCCTTTTTTAAAAAGAAAAAAGAAAAAGAAAGAAAAATATTTGTAAGGGCAAATGAGGAACACGCAGAAAGCAAAATGAGTTAATGAAAGCTTAGTGCGCAAATGCTCCCTGTTCTGTATACAAAAGATTTAAGTAAAGCCTTCATTTGCTAGCCTTCCAATTCATAAAGTATGGCTCCATTTCATAATCCCACAACAGACAGGAAGGAATTCTATATTATTTACTTCATTTCAGAAATATCACTAAAACACACTTTTTTTCAAAATAGAGGGGCTTCCCTCGCCATCTCACCCCTGTTGTCAGCATATAAACGGAGGGCATTTGCTCCAATGCAGTTTTTTAAAATTATCAGAGTGAACTGTTGAACATGGACCAGAATAATTATTTTTTCTTACAGCTCCTTGCCCACCCTACTAGTATTTACATTTTTACAGGAAATGTTCACCCATGTAAAAATGTCACAAGGCTATCAAGCTGATGGATACAATCTGCAGATCAAGCGCAGACTTTGTAAACAGGCATTTTTAAAATCCCATAGCAACATGTAAGACACTAACTTAGTCCTGAAACGGGCATAATAAAAATGGAAACCACTTAATAGCAAACTGAAGAGCAATCTGAGAAAGGCTGATTTCATTAATCAAAATTATCTCTTGATACTCTTGCATCAAAATGTTTAAATCTGGTGGGTTGTTTTTTTTCAAACTTCTAAGATGGATGGACTTTAACTCCCCTGGCAGAGGAATTCTGGGAAGTGAAGTCCACACATCTTAAAAGTTGTTAAGTTTGAAAAAAACACTTTTAAAAGAAGAGAAAGGCACTCATATACATTATGTGGCACCTTGCTACTGTTCTGTTTGTGGCACATTGTTTTTGTTGCTCCTTGCAATCCATCTGGCAAAGAACGAAGTTAGCACTCACACCTAAAGATAGCAGTTTTAGTAATAAATATAGCAGTGTTTCTCAACTTCAGCAAATTTACAATGTGTGGGCTTCAACTCCCAAAATTTCCCAGACAGAATGACACAAGTGCATGCATGTAGTTGTGTACCCCACCCGAATAAAACTTTACACTGATGGACACAGAGTTAACATTGCACCCTGCTCCCCTTTTCCTGTTTGTTTTTAGAGGAGTTAGTAGCACTTCCCGTTTCCTTACTGGTCACTTTATCTTAAGTGAAAAATTAAGGTAGTCCTTGTCTTAAAACTACAATGGAGCTCAAAATTTTCTTGCTGCAGTTGTTAAGTGAATCACTGTAGTAGTTAAGTTAGCAACACAGCTGTTCAGTGAATCTGGCTTCCCCATTGACTGTTAGGTTAAAAAAAGTGATCACATGATCTTGGGACACCACAACCATCATAAATAAATGCCAGTTGTCAAGCATCCAAATTTTCCACAAGTGACCATGGAAATGCTGCAACAGTCATATGTGTGGGAAAGGCCACTAAACAAATAGTTGTATGCCAAGGACTACCTGTATATGTTTTCACACACAGCATCCATCAGGTCTCCTCAGGGGTGGGCTTCAAAAATTTTTTAGCAAAGGGTTCTCTGCCTGGTTGCTAGGTAGGCATGGCCATGGTGGGCGTGACCTAGTCGGCCTCCTGCACCACGGCGGGGTGTGTGTGTGTTTTTGCCCTCCCTGGGCTCCGGAGGCTTTCTGGAAGCCGGAAATGGGCTCATTTGTGGCCGTCCCGAACTTCCACGAGGCCCGTTTTTCACCCTCCCTGAGCTTCCGTGTGCTCCTGCACTTACCTGCATCCAAAGTAGGCCACGTGGGAACTTCTGGGAGGGGCGGGGCAGGGGGGGCAGCCAGGAGTGGGATTTGGGGGTTCTCCAAATTGTGCAGACTCTTAGCTAGGGGCTCTCCCAAACCTCTGTGAACCCCCAGCAGCCCACCCCTGCGTCTCCTTGATTTTCACCTCAGAAGAGAATCTCTTTTGTGGAAGTCCATATATTGGGGACAAAGAAAAGATAGGGAGCCCCAGAGAAGCCCAGTGGTATATAGGTAGTCCTCGACTTATGAACAGAATTGAGCCCACATTTTCTGTTGCTAAGTGAGATGGTTGTCAAGTGAATGTTGCCCCATTTTACGATCGTTCTTGCCTCAGTTGCTAAGTGAAACACTGCAGTGTTAAAGATGGTAACACAGTTATTTTTTTTTTTTAAAAAAAAAATCTGGCTTCCCCGTTGGCTTTGCTTGTCAGAAAGTCACCAAAGGAGATCCCGTGACCTCAGGACACTGTGGCCGTCATAAATATGAGGCAGTTGCCAAGCGTCTGATTTTTCGATCATGTGTCCAAGGGGATCCTGCCAGAGTCGTGTGAAAAACGGGCATAAGTCACTTTTGCCAATGCCTTTGTAACTTCAGTCAATAAATGAGAACTCTTGTAAGTCGAGAACTACCTGTGTATTATAATTTGAGCGTACATAAAATTAACTTTGGCACATACATGAGGGCTTTCTTTTTTTCTCCCTCCCTCCCTCCCTCCCAAGTGCATTTTGTGGTATTTCTCATGGTGGGTTTGTAGGGAAGGAGACAGTGTTTCTGCGACTCTGCTTTGCTGGGAAGCCTGATGGCATCCAGTGAACAAGGAGAGCGCTCGAAGCCTTCTGGCCTGAATTATCTGCTAACACAAATAATCAAATTCCAGCGACCACACGGCTCTGGCGCCACTAAACCAAGGGGGAGGCTTGGCCCCGGCATTACATTAGCAGGTGGCAGCTCCAGCTTGAACCACACAAGATATTCTGGGGCAGCAGAATTTCTGGATGGGTCCCTAAGGAAGACAGCATCCCTCACAGTATCGTGGGAAGTTTTTAATGGCTCGCTTAAGGCTAGGCCTCTACAGTGTTTATATTAATACTTGCTTGCTGGATAGCCACTCTTTTCGGTCTCAGCTGGAAATCTGTCCAGCAGCTGAAAAACATCTGGTCATTAACCCTAGACAGCATCTAATCTGGTAGCCCAGGGCTGGAGATTTCTGCAGTGAGGCAATGAAAATATAGTGAGGGGATTAAAAAAAAATTTTTTTTGAGGGGAATAAGGAGAGAAATCTCTGTTCTAACATCATGGATTATGAAACACCAGTTGCAGTTGTATTTTTTTTTTTTTTATGCTTTGGTGTAGGGATGGAACAACACACACACACACACACATAATATAGAAAGAATAAAAGAATAGGAGTCAGCAGTTTCCTCTTAGCTTTAAAATCCATTGGATTTCAAAGATTACTGTGCTTTAATTACCATCTTTCTATCTTATCTACATCACAGAATTGGGGTAAGGCTGTAAAGGACAGGACGAAAAATCATATACATCAGGGATATCCAACCTTGGCAACTTTAAGGATGGTGGACTTCAACTCCCAGAATCCCCCAGACAGCATCAAATTCTCCCATTCAATTCTGGGAGTTGAAGTCCACAAGTCTTAAAAGTTGCCAAGGTTGAACACCCCTGATGTATAGAATCCTGAGAAAACTATCCACAGTTTGGGGGCCAGAATTTCCTTTGCTAAGTAACACAATTGTAAAGCACAATTCCACATGAATATATTGCTTGATGAAGGCAAACCCAGCACTCCCCATTGCTATTGTTAATCGTGGATCATTAGTTGTTAGGCAATTCTCAGGTGGCAAGCAGGCCAGTATTTTATTTATTATTAATTTTATATACCACCCATCTGGCTGCCAGTAGGCAGGTAAGTGGCTACCTGCACCACAAGGTAAGTAAACACACTGCACTACAAATGAGTTCACCATCTTTTAGCCTAGCATGTTAACGTGAACCCAGCCTTGTGATTAGTTTATTGCTCAGCTTACTGATGTTACTGCATCCTACAACATGTTCTGAATCTTTCCATTCTCTGCCTATTTTAGGAGTTAGCAATATGGCATCTACATGGACTACAACCCACCATCTCCATAAAATAATAGATGGCCAAAACAATCATGACTATTGATATGTCTGCTGAAACCTTAAGCAAGATTTTGGAAAGATCACGTTTCAAAATACCTGGTAAAACAAACTCTTGTAAGAGTTTTATTTTCCACATGGTCTCATGAAATGTCAATTTATTTTTAATTTTGGAGTAGCACCTCTTGGGGATCCAGTTCATACTGCACATATCATGTTAGTTTTATCCCTGCTAGCAGATATTTTTGTTCTAACTTTAGACACCAAATTGAGAATGTAGCGTTTACTGGAAAACGTTCCCAATCCCAGTCCCAAATGCAGTAATACCAATTGTCTTATGACCAGTATCTTTAATAATACACCCTTGTCTCACAACTATTAAAGTAGACTACAATTATTGTTGTAAACTGTTTTAATACGTAAGACCAATTGGCTAAGAATCTTTGTCTTATCGACTGAATAATGTATACTATTCAAAATCAAGTGCACTTTACAGATTATGATTTTTTTGTGACAATTCAACCAAAATATGAAATCTTAAAAGCTTTGTAGAGGGGTGTAGTTTATAAATGAGTTACAATTCCTGAATTTCTATTAGGAGTTCTAAGTGTGACAGGACAGCGAATGATGTTCAGTTTCTCTATTCTTATCATAATCACTGAATTCCATTCACTGGATATTTCTGGATGAAACTCAGATTCAAATTTCACAGCCGAAGGAAGGCTTTGTGTTTTGTTGGAAAAAGCAGTGTACAAGGACTTTTTTATTTTTAATGTTGTGCCTATATCTTAAAGAACAAAACTTGCAAGCTCAGGGAGGGAAAAAATTGCGCACGCATGTAGAAATCTGTTAAGATTCCAGTGTAAAATCTCCAACCTCATCAGTACCCTCACCTCCCATAGCTTCACGTCTTGGCATGAATGAATGGCATAATTGTGCCAACCTTCCAATTCAGAGATTATGTAGATTAAAGAAAAATGAGAAATAAAAGCAATGATGTAATGTACAGCATTCAGTTGCATTACTTAGGGTAGCATCGTTGATCAAGACTGCTGAATTCACACATTTTCAAAGGAGCTAGAGAAGATCTGCTTTTTCTTCTTCACATGGGGTAATGCCTCCTTCTCAGAACTGTTGATGGGTTTAAAAACTTGCTTTTCCAGAGATAGTCTTTAGAAGGTGAGAAATTCACTGCTGGAGATGTGCCAACACCTGGATCTCTCTGAGAATTCAGGGCAGACTTCATGGCACATTATTTAATGTCAGGTGTGGCTGCCAGAGACAGACATATCTATGGTACTTTAGTATTTCCAGAGGAAATTCTAGGCCCAGAGATCTCTAGATGACCACAATTTCATTTTATAAACATGTTAGCAACCTTTCCCTTTTTCAGCTTACAACTGGTTTGTAAAAGTGTACTTGTGACTTGATCAAGTTCTTTGCTGGCTGAATAGTGGCAGGAATATGTTCTTTTCACCTTTTATCACAGGCCTTCAGTTGGACCCAATGTTGTGTGTGGCTAAATTTGTTGTGATATTTCTTGTATTTGTACATTAGTGCAATGTCCCCCCCCCCCAACCTTTCGGGCACTAGGGACCGGTTCCGTGGCTAAAACATTTTCTACGGACCAGAGGGGACGTGGTTTCACATGTTGCCTGCATCTCACAGGTAGGGTTTCGTTTGTTTGCGCAGCCCAGTTTCTGGTATGTCCTGACCCGATGCCAGTCCACGGATAGGGGGCTGGGGACCCCTCCATTAGTGCATCCACTAGAATAAAGAAATTGTCAGTAATATTCAGAAAATCCCAAAGTAATCATCATGGTAACCATGAATACCAAAGCAACATTGTTGTGAAAAAGCACCAACACTGCTATCGAGATTCAATTCCTTCTTGGGATCAGGAATGTACAAATGAGCATTTCTAGGAAAGGGCTGCAGGATGATTAGAATTTATATAGATCAGCAATAAAAAAGGTGATCTCCAAAAACATGTTGTCCTTATTTTTAATTCTGAATTTTAATTTTCAAACATTTGGAAAGTCAAAAAATATATACCTATTAGCTGGAGACAACAGGAGTTACACTCCCTCGTTTCTAGAGGTTTTCCATTCCAAGAAAGGTGATTAAAAAAAATATCCAAAACCCAGATGAATCATTTCACGCAAACTAACCATGACTAGGCAGTGATGGGGACAAGAAGATTGTAGGGCTAAGAAAATGAAAACTAGAACCAAGCATGCTCCCAAAGCCGCTTTGCAAAACAACACACACCTCTTATTCATAAGAGGCAGCCAGTGCTGCTTTGTTGCTTCATTTCATCTGCCTTGACAAGCACTCGCAAGAGCTGAGAGAGGAACTTCAAGTCTAGGGAGTCAGAAAAATCTTTACTGCCTTAAAAACTTTGCAAACACTGATGGAGCCAAGCAAAGCAACATAAAATGCTGGTTGAGGCCAATTGCAGTGCTTAAAAAAGGACATTCATGGTGCAAAGCTCTTTGTGAAGGCAAGTCCAAAGTGCTTTGTACAGGCCTAGTAAGCGCAACTGTGGCTGTTTTGACTGGCATTGCTCAAAGCAGCAATACTTTGCATGAGATGAAGGCCTTCCAGGTCATCTGGAAGGAGTGGGAAAAACAATACCAGAAGTTGAAAGAAAATTGTTGGGTGGGGATTCAAATCCTTTTGCTTAAAAATCCCATTGAATTTGCTGAATTGCTTATTACAACAGGAAAAAAAATGACAATATACAGCAACAGCTGTTTTTTTTTTGTTTTTTTTCCTGGAAAGCTTGCTAGCACCCCCTACTGGTACGTTACAGAAATTGCAGGTTTCTTTAGTCCTTTCACCCAATCTTTCCATTCCCCACAAATTTGTAGAAAACAGAAGAAACTTCATGAGAAGTGAATGTTTTCAAAGAAAAAAACAACAACCAAAGTCCAGTTGCCTTTTGGGGGAAAAAGCACTTTTGGGACAACAGCGACTGGATGATTAATAATCTCCATAGACACCCAATCTTCACAGTATGAAACACTACCACTGTGGATGAAACCAAGATCAGGAACCTTTGTCAAACAAACTAGTTGTAACTGCTACAATAGATGAGAAATAACTGCAATCAACTTTCTTGTTGCATTCCAATGATAAAAATATTCTTGGCATATACCAGTAAATTACTAACACTATTATAACACTGCCAATACAGCAATATAGTTGGGTTGGATTGGGTTGGTAGGCATATCAAAGAAATTTGCATAATCTCTCTTTGGGAAGAGGCTACACATGTTTGTTTTATGTTAGTGGGTTATGGGTTAGTTACACTGTACTTTAATAAAAACAAAGTGCTGTGAACAGGCAAAGATCATGTTTGGAAACAAGACAGGTTTTTGTTCATTTCTTGTATCCAAGGAGGGCTCTTGCAGAAGCTTCCAAGCACAACTGATACAGGTAGTCCTTATTCAGCAACCACTTGCTCAGCAACTGTTTGAGGTTACAGTTATGACAGTGCTGAACAAGAGGGCTTGCCATTCCTTGTAGTTCTAGCTATCATAGCATCCCCACAGTCACCATTTGGATGCTTTACAACCAACTTGCAATTGTGACGGTGATAAGTATTCTACAGACAGTGTTCTGCGGTGTTGTGTTATGTGGTTGCCATTTGCAACCTTCACTGCTGGTTTTCGACAAGCAAAGCCAAAGGGGAGGAAGGCGGGTCATAAATGGTGATCATATGACCACAGAGGACACTACCGTTGTGTGGGATTTGCCCAAGGACAGCAGCTAGGACTACTGAAATGGTTGTCCTAAGCCAGTGTGATGCCACATTGTGCTTTATGACTACTTCACTTAGCAACGGAGTTGCTGGTCCCAATTACCGTAAGTGAGGACTACCTGTACATGTAAAAGAGTCAATACTTCAACTGCAATTGTACTCTTGACTTTGTTTTTGCTACACACATATTGCAGATGGCCCCAACTCTTGACATAGGCTTTCCAGGTCTTCACAAAACTCTCCATGCCTCCTTCTGAACAGCATACAATGCAAATTACAATGTCATGTGTAACCTAGTTCACATGGACTAGCTTAAAACAACAGTAACCCTCAAAACAAAATTATACTTTAAAACATTTCTGTGACAATTCCTCTCTATTATTTCAGACACTGGTACATATGTGTGCCTGTACTTGTAGATATCTAGAAAATTTACAATTACTGTTAATAAGTTAAAACACAACTAATTAAATATCCTACATGGATTTATTGGCAGAGACTTTGTATTTGGAATAAAATACCTATAGGAAGGTATATCTGACATTAATCACTGGCAGATTTAATTTCAGGTAATCCTCGATTTACGACCACAACTGAGACCAGAATTTATGTTGCTGAGTGAGAAATCTGTTTGCCCCATTTTGCTATTTTTCTTGCCACATTTGTTAAGTGACTCACTGCAGATGTTAAATTAGTAACACAGCTCTTATGTGAATCTGGATTCTCCATTGGCTTTGTCAGAAAGTCGCAAAAGATGATCACATGACCCTGGGACACTGCAACCGTCATAAATGTGAACCAGTTGCCAAGCATCCAAATGCAAATCACGTGACCATGGGGATGCTGCAGGTAGTGTGAAAAATGGTCATAACTTAAGTCATTTTTTTCAGTTCTGTTGTAACTTCGAATGGTCACTAAATGAACTGTTGTAAATCGAGGACTACCTGTACTGGAGTGATGTTTTGATACAATTCAACCATGTGATTACACCTTTCTTGGAACGTTTTTTTTTTTTTAAATCACACTTGTGATAAGTTGAAAAACGTGCCACGCAGAATTGTGTTAAGAGGCATGTAAAAGTTGTAAGGACTGCTTTGGCTTCAATGTTTCGGGTGAGGGACCCGACCCCCTTTGCCCATCTCTTCTGTGAAGTGCCAGACATCCCTTGGGAGTCTATTCTCGCAGAACAAGCAGCAGAGAGAGGATTCTGAGACGTCTTGTACAGAAGCCTCATCCAATTACTGGATGTGTTGTGCCAAAATAAATGTCGTTCCTCAATCTTTCTGGATTGGGGGGGGGCAGAGGGTAGTTCTGTGCAAAAGCGGGCTCACACCTGCCGCTCGTGCAAATGAGCACGCGAATACGTGCTTGCTTGCTGCTTGCGCAAGTGGGGATGTGTCCGTGCGCCCGCCACTTCTGTGGCCTGGTTCTGAATGGCTCAAGGCGCAGAAGTGGGCCACAGCTCGGGGGTTGGGGACCCCTGTTATAAAGTGTCCTGAGATAACTTTAATTTAATTTGTAGTTGTAGAATTTCCTTGTCAAGTCAAATTGCAGCCACTTCACATAGGTCTACCATAGGCCTAATTCCAACAATTTTACAGAACAATCCCAAATTATACCTAAATAACAGGTCACAGTATCGAAATATTTTTCTGAACTCTATAGCAATATTACGTTTAATAGCAGCAACAATAAATCACATTGAATCGGGCGAGTTTCAGTAACATCCATGGTAGTTGTCTAAGCATTACTAGTGTCCTCTAAAGATCAGGGTAATCATTTCAATGAGATAGTCCTCTCCAAGATCTCCAGTCTAAACATAAATACAATTACAGCACAGTAATATTAATGCACACTTTTTATTATATTAAAATCAGGCAATGGTCTGATACAATAAAAAGGCTGCTTATGGAATACTGTTAATTTTTTTTAATTACAGAGGATGTTAAATCCTTACAACTAATATGCTCCTTAAAAGAGTTAATGGAAACATCAATTATTCATTGTCTTGATACTTCTGCTTTTAAACGTTGACTTTTGCTTTTTGTTTTACACGAACACTGCATTTTTTAAAATTTTCGTTAAGAGGATACATTGGATTGTTTGCATTTAAGCTTTGCATCCACGTTTCAGCAGTCAGTGGTCCAAAACAAGGAGTCTGAAAAAGAAGTGATTTGCCAAGAAGCCTCACCCACCATGCATGGCAGCACCATCTGATTCTTTAGGAAAGAAACGCATCTCCCTCTCTGCAGGTTGTCAGAACACAATCTCCTCTTCACAAAATGGATTTGTCTTTATGCCGGCAGGCTGCTACGGAGCCACAAAGTTATGCATGCCGATGAGCAGTTAACATGGCATTCAAGCAGAGGTAGTGACCTTCAGCTCAGAAAGCTGGAGTGTTTGTTTTAAACATCCATGTAGAGATCTTTCCGGAATATTTAGCCATTCTTAACAACGGACTTAGACGCTCCTGGTAAATTACTGCTCTTTCACTGTATCAAAACCCTGTCTAATATGTCAGCTATGGCTAGCTTTCTGGTATGGAAGCTGCCACAGGATAGGAAGGGAAGGCTGTTTGTGAGCAAAACCAGACATTCTTGTTTTCTCAGCTGGTGAAGATTAATTTATAGACCCTACCCATGCCCCACCCCAAAATTGACAAGCATGAAGCAATAATAATAATAACAATAATAATAATAATAACAATAATAACAATAAAATCAGGCAGTTTGCCAGCCACTTACCTCTTTTGGCCAAATGTAAAGCATCATGGAAGGGGCAAAAAGAAAGCAGCACCCCAACCATGACAAGAAAGACAGACAGGAAAGTCTGAAAAGTTCCCCCAGATCTGTCACCTCAAGGCCCTCATTCCAGGGGGGAAAGAGTGAGACAGATATACAATCTATGCCGTAGCAAAGGTTTTGGGAGAAAGAAGAACCTGCCCCCAAATGGCTGTGTAAGCATTCATTAAAAGCAGAAAAATAAAAAACCAACCTTAGAGACATTCAGCGTTTTACTAGAGCTTGCACAAAGGGAGGGATGACCAAAGTTACCAAAAGCATCCCATTAGTAGTCCATACAACCCAGACACACCTGGTGATTGAAACCTTGTGGCACAATCTTTTGGGAACGTTGTCTTGGGCAAGCCCTTTTGGATCAAAGGAGAACTGTGCAAGAACCAAGGATATTCTGGCTCAGACTCTATACTCTTTTCAAAAGGTCTTGGGCAAGATCACGATCTATGGATTGTGCTCTCCATGTCTACTCTAATAAATAGCCCTGAGCATCAACTCTATTGCAAACACATAAAGAGAAAGGAAGAGAAAGAGGGGGAGGGAGAGGGAGAAAAAGAAAGTGTGTGTGTGTGTGTGTGAGAGAGAGAGAGAGAGAGAGAGAGACGGGAGAAAAGATATAAACCCAGGCCGAACACACAGCAATGTGATTGTGTGATGTATGCTTTTTATGCTTTTTCACAGTCGAGTTCAATGTGACACACTGGTCTTTTTGACAGTAATAAATTTAAATAGACTTTTCTTGATACCAGAAGTTCAACTATGTGGACAGTGGTTACACAGGACAGCATTATTTGTTATAGCACAACTTATTTTCAAATGAAAAAAAAAAAATTAGTATAATTTACAGTATCTCAAGATAAACTTTCCTTTGCAATGGGAACTTCCTTTCCAGTACTTGGAGATCTACAAGATGCATCTAGAAAATTTACTACTATGGAAAATGAAGAGAGCTTAAATTGAATGATGGGGCATGATTTTTCTTTTTGTTTTTTCATTAATTACTGTAACATTGTCCTTCAGGTGGTTGAGGAAGTTTCATATTTTCTTTAGACATCATAAGACGCCGGAGCTCTTGCAGAACAACTTTGATACTATAAGAATTCTGCCATTTTGCTAGGACTGATATGGCTCTTGGATCAACCTGGCGGAAAACAATGAACAAACTTAAGTCTCAAACAGCTTTATGTGCCTTATTTCAACAACGAAAACAGTCAGGCCTAGGGGTAAAGAGCTACAAAATTTCAGAAACACAAAAGGTTCCTGACTTGTATTCCTTGAAAGCTCCAATCTAGCTGATGCATCACTTTGTAAAAATGAGACGGTTCTTAAATACAGGTAACCCTTGACTTACAATTGTTCATTTAGTGGCCATTTGAAGTTACAATGGCACTGAAAAAAGTGACTTATGACCGGTTTTTACACTTATGGCTGTTGCAGGATCCTTATAGTTACATTAGGGGTGTCGAACCCACTCGCATCATGGCTGTATTGTGATGTATTGCAATGTTTTTTTGCCTTTGCCGAGCCGGGGTGGGTGTGGCCGTTTTACAGGCCTGGGTTACATGATCAAAATCCACACATTTGTCAACGGATTCATATTTATGATGGTTGCAGTATCCTGGGGTCATGTGGTTTACCGTTTGCGACTTTCTGGCAAGAAAAATCAAGGGGAAAGCCAGATTCACTTCACAACCAGGTTACTAACTTCAGTGATTCACTTAACAACTGTGGCAAGAAAGGTCATAAAATGGGAGCAAAATTCCCTTAACCTCTGTTTCGCTTAGCAACAGAAATGTTGGGCTCGTAAATTGTGGTCGTAAGTCGAGGACTACCTGTAGTATGAATGGCTGTAGTCATGAATATTCCTATGTTAAGCATGCCAATACCAGCTCTTTGGATTTCATACAATGTTTAATACAATGTTTAAAAGGAGTAAACAGTTGTCGAATCACTCAACAGAGGCCAATTCAAATCTGTAGAACCTGGGCGTTTAAGCCTTATTTGTTTACTTTGCACACAGTCTGTTGGTTTTGGAAAGCAGCGTTGTTTGAAAGTAGGAGGCAAAAAAAAAAAATCAAAGATGCCTTTTTCTTCTATCAATAGTTTTTATTAGTTATTTTCTGAAACTCATATTCCCTTTAATATCTAGATTATAAATGAAAAGTCTTCTATTATTTCATTATTTCTTGAATTGGTATATTGTCATAATTTCTGGTGATATATAAGATCAACAAAATAAAGAATAAGAATCTTTTTAAAAAATCAGTTGAAAACATGTATATCGTAACAGTAAAAATAAAAAGTAAATCTCTACTAAACTTATTATTGGAAATAGATTTTGAGCAATAGCAGTAACCTGCATTTTAGTTACATATATTTTCATCAAAATAAGGGAATGATGCAAAGATAATCTACCCTTACCTATTTTGTTGGACTTATTACAGATTTTAGCTCAGAATATAGGAAGAATCAAAAACTCTTCAGAGCTTAATATAGAAACAGAGCATTATGTAATTAATATGTTTGAAAATAATATGCTTATTTTTCTTAGGCAGCTAAACAGAGGTATATCTCAACTACAGAACAATTAATAGTACAATTTATCTTTGATAAATGTTCTGCTATGTTAATTACTGGCACAGAGACAAGTTCAACAATATACAGGGTGTCACACTAGTCCACTGGATTAAATATTCAGGAGAAATTATTGTAAAGGATTAAAAGATTAAAAAATAACTCAATATTTAATAAATATGATCTCTTCTGCATGCACCAAATTGAAACAAACTTAAGCCATGGGATAGTTTTCATTATCACTGGTCAACAGAAGAGTTGTAGTTAAAGTAATTATATATATATATCCTAAAATAATGTGTTTTAACTTCCTCAATCCCATTGCCCATTATTTGTGTATGGAAAATAATTTTTTTTCAATACTTACACATAACCATCTATAAAAAACTACAGTTAGACAAATAATGCATTATACTTTAAAGCAGGGGTCTCCAACCTTGGCAACTTGTGGACTTCAACTTAGGCAAAGCTGACTGAGGAATTCTGGGAGTTGAAGTCCACAAGTCTTAAAGTTGCCAAAGTTGGAGACCCCTGCTTTAAACTTTATATAATAGGATAGAGAGTATAGACCCCTGCCAGATCCCTAACTGCCATAAGGGTCAGAAAGCTTCCTAAAAACACTATAGGGAGCCAACCACATAAATAGGAGAGAAACCAAAACAACCCCAGGACCTCCTACTTCTGATTCAGATGGTCAACTCAGAAGGATTCCATGTTTAATTGCATACTCCTGTTTTTTCTCTGGAGCAGGTCATCTGTCAGAACTACCAAGCCATCTTTGGAATGGAACTAGACTGGAATGGGGCTAGACAATCCAGATCCAGATCCTCTAGAACAGGGGTGTCAAACTCAAGGATCCAGCCCGCAGGGTGCTTAGATCTGGTCCATGGGGCTGGCCTGGAAACAGCAAAGGACCGACCTGAGGTGCCCCCTGCCAGCCAAAATGGAGCTCGGGGGCGGGGTGAGCACTGTCCCCGCATCCCGTTTTTGGACGCAACAGCCTTCTGCAGCCCTCTGCCAATATCCACCCACCCCCGGCAGCCTGTTTTCAGCCAAGACAGCCTCCCCGAGCTCAGTTTTTGCTGGCAGAGGACTATCCAAACAAAAACAGAAGGAGAAATGTTTCCCCTTTTGCATTTGAATATGCAAGAAGGGACAGGAAAGGAGGAAGGGAAAGACAAAGAAAAAGAAGAGAAGATGGGAAGAGAGCAAGGGAGGAAAAATAAGGAAAGGGGAAGAAGAAAGGAGAAGGAAGAGAGAAGGAAAAAGAAGAGAAGTAAGTAAGTTATAATGAGAGTGAGGGAAGATCTCAGGGAAGTCCTGCCTTAGCACCTGGCCACAGGTGCCCCATGGCCACGCCAACCCCCGGCCTTCTGAGATCAAACACAACCCTGATGTGGTCCTCAATGAAATAGAGTTTGACACCCCTGCTCTAGAATACACAATGTTGATCAGACATTGCCCTCTTAAGTACCTGATTGACTCCCATATTATTGGCTCTCTGTAAGCTATTAAAACACTGAATGGTTTTAGAGAGTCTATGGAGAATAAAACATCCCTTGGTTTATTATTATTGCTGGTGTTCATGCATATCAATAAACAAACATCTTAATAAATAGATGTTTTTAAACCTTTTAATGACCATTTTATACTGCAATTTCTGTCAGAGGGAAGTGAGAAAAAGTGGTAAAATTTCCTTTTTCTCAGTAGCTTAAAGATATTCCTTTCAGTACCACATATTGAAAGTTACCTACTATATAAAATTAATTAAACTTGTTTTGGCATACCATGGTTTTTCCTTCCTGGCTTTAGCTGCTCTCAGACTTGACAAATCTCATAGCTAATCTCAAGTGGAGGATTTGGGGCCTAGAATTAGCATTTCCTATTTGCCTTATAGCTCAAAAATCATACCATTTTGATCTATTCTCAGATAATGGGTAGATTCACTAACACTGTTTATGAAAAGCATATTTGTATGTTATAATGCAGTAATACAAGCCTGTAGGTCATGTAATAGCAATAGCACTCAGATTTATATACCGCTTTATAGTGCTTTCCAGTCCTCTCAAAGTTTACAGAGTCAGCATATTGCGCCCAACAATCTGGGTCCTCATTTTACCCACCTCGGAAGGATGGAAGGCTGAGTCAACCTTGAGCCTGGTGGGATTCAATCTGCCAAATTGCAGTAGGAGTAGCTTGCAGTACTGCACTCTAACCACTGCGCCACTGAGGCTCCTTGGTAATGTTACGAGTGCTGATACTAACTAAATGAAGGACAGTCTTAGGACACCAACTGTTAGGTTGCCAAATTTCTAACAACAGCCATGGCTCATAGAAGTTAACAGGTTTTCATTAACTATTAATTATCTCAGGCTTTCCTGTACAAGTTCTTTTATTGTTTTATATTTGATATACTGTTGTATTATTGTGTTTTTAAAAACTGGTCTCACACTTAAAATATTAAAGTTTCTCAAATGTTTACAACAGAAAAATGGCAAAACAGAATAATAAATAATTAGCTGCATGCTTACAAAAATGTGCTGCTTTCCTATTCTGCTTGAAAAACTGACAGAATATTACTGTTAGGATAGAAATAGTGAAAAACTTACCACTCCGTTAGAACTATTTACTCCATTCATATTAATTTTCGTTACAAATCTTACAAATGGAGGTGCTTCAGGATATTTAGGGCCACATTCTATTTTAAGGCTATATATTCTGTTTTCATAAATAGTCTGTGGGGGGAAAAAGAAATATTTCTGTAAAGGAATCCATAACTAAAGGACCATGGCATACAAGATCAGTTTCAAATTAGCGAAGCTATTTTCTTTCTTTTCTCCCACCCTCCAAATGAACACAATTTGCATGCACATAATACAGTAAATAATGATAACTACAGATGGACAAGTGCATCTAAAAATACAAAGATGTATTCCCTAATTCTTTTTTCTTTTTTACTAATTATTTACCTGACATACGCGACTCCAAGTGTTTCTCAACAAGTGGTTGTCTTTTTAAATTAACAGGATGTACCTGCTCTTTGAGGGAGAGAACCTACAATTTGGCACTCTACTAAATTACTGCTTGGATGTAAATATTCTACTTTGCAAACAGAAGGAAATTCATTTGTATTCATCCTTGGTTACTTGCATGTTCTTTTTTTTTTTGCATGTTCTTTTCCTCTGAACCACTGTCTTAGAAATTTTTTCTGTTATTCAATATCTGATTTTGGAGGTTATGGAGAACTGATGGAAAACTGTATGATTCATAAGCCTTCTGCTTACCTTGGGATGTTGGGATCATATTCCAATTAAATAACTGTTTATACTGGGCTTCTCCAAGAATTACAAAAGGCAAAATATATACAAAGTATCTTCCATCAGATGCATTCTATACTGCATCCTCAGTATAAATTATTGACTAGCAAATTCCATTTGTTATCAATATGCTCTTATTTTTCCTCCAAAGAACATTCTGGCTTATAAATGGATATATTACAAGTGCAACATGACAGTAATTAGGATACAATTTGGATTGCAACTTATTTTGATAAAAAATGACACATACTTGAATGCTTTCTCAAAACTAGTAACCACATAAAGATGAGCACTAGTCCCAAGCACAGAAAAAAATAAGTACACCCAATAGATATACATGATGATATTTTTAAAATATGACATTGTTTCCAGGCTGAACTCATTTAAACCAATTGGTTGTGATTGACAGCTGGATTATTTTATGCCATGCTGAACTGGGACCTGATGGTGAGTAATAAATTAAGACTACACCACAAAAGAAACTCAATTTAAAATTTATTGGAAAAGTCAAATGATTCATATATTTTATAATATAAGAATCAAGTTCATGAAATAATTAATAAAAATCAATATAATTGTTAAACATATAATAAATGGTAAATAGATTAGCTTACATTCAGCAGCAAAAAAGAATATTAATCTAGATCAGGTAGAAATGTGTTAACTTTCAAAATGTCCTAGGATAAGCATATTTAAGCATCTAAATAAATAATTCAACATATAGAGAAATACTTATATCTACCATTTCATATTATAAACTTTGCTTCAAGATGAGTTCAACTCATAGTGTTTTTACGACATGTCCATGCATTCCTGAAGAAAATTCAAAATACTTGACATGGTTCAGAGAAAAATTAGAAAAGTTTTAAAAACTTCTGAAGCGAACTGTTTTTTTCATGCTTCAACTAGAAAAATTCAAAATAAAAATGCCCTGTCTCTCCATCTTGAAAGACTTACCAAAGATTTAGCATTAGAAGGAATTTGACAACATAGCCTAGTATTCAGGAAGAAGTTCCCCTTTTGATTATATCAGCATTTTTTAAAAGCACAAGTACCTCTTCGTACCATGGACATGACATTTTCTCATATTCTGATTGGCTGCTCTATTTGTGATATTATCCTAGAATTTCATTTGGTTACTACTTCCTTGGATGTTCATTGGCTGGTTTTACAACTTGGAGCTTTCCAATTCAAACTAATGTTATTTTAATGGTTGTTAGATCAAAGCTGTATGTCTTGCAGTCTATGCTTCCTAATTAAATTTCTGATTCTCCAAACAATAAATCAAGACATAAGTCTATCCATCCAAATGTCGTGCTCTTGACATTCTACAAATGGCCCTTGAGCTTGTTTGGAAGTTCAAGCAATGTAGCACATTGTATCTTGTATGATTTGACATTCTCTTTCACGGAGAAGCAGTTTTGGGAGAGAGACACATGGAGCACTGAGAGAGGAAGAGGACACACCCTAGTGAGCAGATCGAACCTGGGATGGGATGGCCACCAGTCAGATTTCCTCACATCTATGTTTTTGACATAAAAATCACCTTAAGAAACTGAAGCTAAACTGAATGTTTCTTCTATAATTTCATCACAAAACTTGTTTCTATATAGAAGAATGCTTTGTTGTAATGTAGTTATATTATAGGTAAGCATATTTAAGCAACATCAATGAAAATTATTCCTGACATTTATAACTATTAGGTATCATGCTCTATATTCCTTCGTGATCAGATGGGGGTGCTATAAGCAAATGTAAAACTCTCAGTTTTAAGTTGTCAATTTTAATTATGAGGAATTGGTAACTGTACTATCTTTACTCCTTCGTATTTCAAAGTAAAATGGCGTATTATTTATTGTCTAATTTTCTTTCAGTTTGTTTATAACATTTATTTTTTGCATCTTTCATTTGAAGAGACTGAGAAATCCTATATGAATTCTTTAAAGCAATTTTGTTCAGACTTGGGTCCTCAAAACAAGATGAACAGATCCATTTAAATTACATTTGCTTCAAAGTCCCATTTATGAAAGATGTCTACAATTTATGCACAGCATATGGCATTCAAAAGTATGTTCATATCCTACTCCCTCATCTATTATTGTAAAGCTGAACTTTTCCCAATTGAGTTTTGCCTTAGCAGTTTTTGATTCATTATTATGTGCAAAAAAGAAATTGTGATTAAATTACCCAGTTAGTCAAATAATCAGTTGAACAACAATCAATTTAATGCTACACTTTAAAAACATTAAAAACTGAAATGGAATCTCCATATCATTTAAAAAGGCAAAGAAAAGAAGTTAAGCATGGGATTTACTATTATACAACCCTCTCATACTATGAACTACTGTATATTACAAAATCAATCACAAAAATAATGTATCCTATTATAATACTAGAAATCAGTTTTAAAACAAAGCAGTAGTTTTATATCTTTAAACTGATGCTTACCCTTGGGGGGCCAATAATCATGCCTGTCCATCTTGTAAGTGTCATATCTTCATCATCTTCAAGACCCCAGCTAACTGTTCCATCTCCTACTCCTTTCTGGCCTTCTTCTAGCTCTTCCAGCAGTCGAAAATTACGAGGAACCTTTACTCCTGGAAATAAATCAGATTGGACTTTTGAGATTAGAATGGTTGTTGGCAAAATAATATTGAGTATCTGGACCGAGGTGTCTTATTAGTGTGCTAAACATTTAAACAGAATAACAGAGCTGAAAGGGAACTTGAAGGTCTTCTGGCCCAACCCTATGCTCAAAACAGGAAACCCTATAGCCGTGATGGCAAACCTATAGCACACGTGCCACAAGTGGCACACAGAGCCATTTGTACTGGCATGCGAGCTGCAGGCAAACTTACTTCACTGCGCATGCCCGCGCCTCACAGCTGATTTTTTTCCAGTTGGTTTGAGGCCTTTTCCGGCCTCCCAGAGGCTTGGAAAAAGCCTCTGCAAGGTTTCTCAGGACGAATTATAGGCCTGTTTTGTCACTTCCTGTAATATAATTCGGCCTGAGAAGCCTTGCAGAGGCTTTTTCCAAGCCTCTGGGAGGCCGGAAAAGGCCTCAAACCAGCCAAAAAATCAACTGTGAGGCACAGTGCAGGTAAGGGGGTGAGGGTGGGGATTGCGCAGGTATGCGCAGGGGGCATGGGGGCGCACATTGCATTCTGGGTGCTGGCACACGAGTATGGGCGTGCTGGCCACTCACAATTTTTGGCACAGGAGCCCAAAAAGGTTTGCCACCACTGCCTTATAGCATTTCAGACAAATGGTTATCCAATCTCTTCTTAAAAACTTCCACTGTTGGAGCATCCACAACTTCTGGAGGCAAGTTGTTCTACTGATTAA
The DNA here is from genome assembly GCF_049901735.1 of Notechis scutatus. Classification (NCBI taxonomy): domain Eukaryota; kingdom Metazoa; phylum Chordata; class Lepidosauria; order Squamata; family Elapidae; genus Notechis; species Notechis scutatus. Next base: position 22,318,771 of record NC_142011.1, on the reverse strand, counting down.
TTGTTCTACCTGTCAGGAAATTTCTCCTTAGTTCTAAGTTGCTTCTCTCCCTGATTAGTATCCATCCATTGCTTCTTGTCCTGCCTTCAGGTGCTTTGGACAATAGGTTAACTCCCTCTTCTTTGTGGCAGCCTCTTAGATATTGGAACACTGCTAGTCCATGTCACTCCCAGTTAATAATTAACAATATAACTCTGATTACAATTAAATCCTGCTAAATCCTGCTTTTGTGTGTATGAGTAGCTGCAGCTAAAAGAAGCTATTACTTTAAGCATCAAAGCACATATTAATAAATAATTACCAACAATTATGTTTATAATTAGTTTGATAACAATCTGCATCCAAGATTAATCTCTATAGAAGATACCCATTTGATTTTACAGACCTTAGAAAAGTATTAAAAGAACAATTTAAATAGTAACTTCTTCTACAATTCATTTTACGTGGCAAATTAACCATGCCACGCTGCGGAGAAACTATTATGTCATTACAAGATGTTATTAAAAAGAAAAAGTATCTCTTGAGCTAAAGCTGTAAATAAACAGAAACATAAATATACCTTGATCATATCCTTATTGTAACAAAAAGTTAAGCCATTTGCAGTGAGGAGATAAGGGAATCAAATAGATAGAGAATGCTATCCATTCATAGAGTACACCTGGGAAAAGATTGGGAGTACAAGATTGGGAAAAAGAAAACAAAAAGTATAAGGGGTCCTTGGTGCTCTCTGAGCTCGGTTGTTCTCCAGGATGGTGTAGACAGGATCCATGCATGGGATGTATTCAACTCTGTTTGGCTATATAGACTGAATAGAAAAACTGAAGACACACGCATTCTCAGGTAAGTCTACCAACGTTCCTTTTCTTGCAGACCTTTCATTACACGAACTAGATAACATAATCAGCGCTAGTAAAAACAAAAAGTACACTGGGCAAATGACCAAAAAACCCCAGCTTCTTTCAATAGATTACTCTGCTGTTTTGCTCATTACTATACACTGCTGCACAGAATGGAACGACACCAAGTTCCACAATCTGTTTTCCAGATGTGTGGCATAACAAGGGCTGCACTGGCTAGAATTGGGAAGTTGTGGCAAGATATTTGAAAAGCACCAAATGGGAAAAGCTGCTGTGGATAATATTGGGTGTGAATGATCCTTAAAAGTTACCACCAACATTTTGTGGGAATGCATATAAGCTGCTTATTTCATAAGTCTAATGGAACAGGAAAAAACCCCAACAGATAGAATCTCCCGCCCTCCCCCATAAGCCTGCTGGATTCCTCATTCAGTTAAAACAGAACAAATAAAAACCATTCTATATTATTGCTAAGAGAAGTACATGGATATGGCCATAGGATCCCCAGGAATTGATACTGACTGAAGGAAAAAAATTATATAGATAGGTTGGGAGCTTTAATTGTATTTGGACTATTTTTTTCTCTAAAGCATCATTCACGGGCATAAGCAAAATTAAGCATTTGTCAACCATAAAGTCGATATACAGTACTATTGCTAAACATAGTTTGTTTCCAATTATACCTGAAGTACCATCTGCTCCCCTTTCTAGAAAAACAAAAACTTAATAAACATTATTTTGTTCCTTGGTAACACCAGCATCAATAACTGTAACCTAAGATCAACGAGTTTAAACTGGAGCGATTCTTTGGAAACTGCAGCTAGTATTTCACATATACTGTACTGAGAAATCACTATCTTTCTAAATGCAATGCTTATGATTCATCCCATTAATTTTATGTACAGAAATACATGCAGTTAGAACCATTAGGGACCAAGGGTTTGCTGAAACAATATAGACTTGATGTACTGATCCGAATAGAGCTGAAGAAGCTTCTTGATGAGAAGCAAAAGGTCTTCAAAGGAAAAACAGAAAGTCCAGTTGCCTCTTGAAAAAGCACCTTTTGGATTACTGATGGAATAGTTAGCAAGATAGAATCTGCACATATTTCCAGACGCAGGAAGTTGCACGAAACCAAAATTGTCTGAAAGAAGTTCTGTTGGGTAGCTCATACCCTTGAACCTCATGAAGGTTGTGTCGGGGACTTTCAACATGCCCTCTTTTGATGACGTATGTGCAGATTCAATCCTGGCAAGGCACAGCTTGACATATTCCAAAGCTGTGTGGTTTAGGGCTTTAAAGGTAATGACTAGCAATTTGAATTTGACTGGAAAGCCTTAACTCTAGTTGCTTGGGAGCTATTCACATCAGTTTTAATTCTGATCTGCTGTTGTTTTTCTCAACTTACTGTAGCAGTTGCCAAGGGGCCAGAAATAAAACTCCTATAATCCAGAATTCTGGCTCAGCTGCTGTTTTCCATATTGCAAAACAGTTAGTAGCTAGGATGCTTCTTCTCTACCGTGTTTCTCCAACAATACGGCCTCCACCAATAGGAAGACGCAGCATGTTTTCTAGGCATAAAATCAAATTAAGCCCCTCCCCCCAAATTTAGGCCTAGTTTAAAACATGCAAAATAGGGGGAAGGGTGGGGGGATTTGCCATTTGGAGTGCCGTTGGAGCTGCCACCGCCATTTGGAGTGCCGTTGGAGCTGCCACCGCCGTTTGGAGTGCCGTTGGAGCTGCTGTTGCCGTTTGGAGCTGCCTCTGCCGTTTGGAGCCGCCGCCGCCGTTTGGAGTGCCGTTGGAGCTGCTGCCGCCGTTTGGAGCTGCCTCTGCCGTTTGGAGCCGCTGCTGCCGTTTGAAGCTGCCGCTTCCGCGTTTGGAGCACTGCCGCTGTTTGGAGCACCACCGCCACTCCAAACACGGCGGCAGCTCCAAACATGGAAGCGGCAGCTCCAAACGTGACGGCGGCACTCCAAACAGCGGCGGCGGCTCCAAACGGCAGAGGCAGCTCCAAACGGCGGCAGCAGCTCCAACGGCACTCCAAACGGCGGTGGCAGCTCCAAACGGCAGAGGCAGCTCCAAACGGCGGCAGCAGCTCCAACGGCACTCCAAACGGCAGCGGAATGGGCAGAAGGGAAAGCAACAGCGGCAGGTGCCAAAGGTCTTGGGTCTGCAGCAAAGGTGTTTGGTGGGAGTAGGGAGCTCTCTGCGCTTCGCCATGATCGCCCGTTAGGAGCGGCTGGTGGCGAGGCTGCCCGCGGGGCGCTCTAGATGAGGATGAAAGGGGGGAAATTAAGTTACCCCCGAAAAGACGGCCTAGCCGTTTTTTCGGGGCTCAAAAAAAATAAATAAGGCCCGGCCTTATTATGTGAGAAACACGGTAGTGACTATCCAAGATGTTGACCCCATCCACTTAGCTCACCCTCCACCAGTGGTATTGCTGTCAAAGGGTATCTATCGTTCATTTGCAATAATTTTCTGGCAGGTCAGTCAAAACCAATGCCAGCATCCTCTGCAGAAAACTTCACACACTACCTCTCCAATTTCACATTCTCCTCATTTATAAAGCTTCCTTCCCACCTTTGATTCTATTCAATTACCACTCTTTCTAACTCTTCCACTTTCCACTCCAGCAAGTTTCATTTGTTTGCACTTAAATCTCAAAGAAATTACACTTTAAAGTAAAATCTTGCATTAAAACTGACAATGAAAGCTTGATATTGGAATTGACTAAAATAGATATTTAACCTGAAGCCACCTTTCAAAATACATTTTAATTAAAAAAAAAACCTGAATACATTTTGAACTGTCCTAATATCTCTCAAAGACACTGAGATCTTATTGCAGCCATTTGGGCTACAATTTAGGCTCTTCTAAGCAGGCTCTCAGATTCCATTTAAGTGTCATTCTTGTCCTCAGTTAAGTGGCTTCTTCTGGTAACTTTTATTTGTTATTTTAATACATGCTGCATTAAATTTTACTGATTTTTAAAAAGGATATAATTTTATGATTGTATTGACTTTAAGCCATCCCTGCATGAGCATTACTCATTAGTAAATGGTTCCTGAGTGATGCGCAAGCATAAAAAATAGGAAGATCAGTAATGTATAAAGTGAGGATGTAGAACTTATGGCCGTCCAGATGTGGCAAACTACTGGAACAGGGTGAAACATTGAGGAGTGGAGGTACTTATGAAGTGACAAAACTATTGAGGCACCATAATTTTTCACAGACTTGTCACAGCTATTTTGAGGGTCTTTTTTTATGTCTTCTGAATATTTTCAGAAGATACTTGGATACACTGCTATTGAAATAACACAAGGTGGCGAGCATATCCAATACACCTTCCTCCTATTTTCTCCACCACAACACTGTGAATTATATTAATATAGGGGGAAAATACATATGACTAAATGCCAGTTCCTCGAATTGGAAGTTAAGGGATGCACCTATGATAATCTGAAAACTTTAGATGCTGTTCGACTTATTTAGTTTTTGCAAGTGCTGTTCCCTATCCTGAGCTGTGTTCAAATGCTTTACACTGCATGGAAAGTGATATAATTCCAATGGAGGCAACAGTACACATTTGTCAGCCAGGCTAATTTACTCCTGTTTCCCAGTGGCTCACTGGTGCTGTTAACTCTCCTTGATGGTCTCTCATCAAAGTGGAAAGGAAAAAATCTCAGCTGACCTGTGTCAAAATGACCTATCTCCTGCCCCTAGGTTTAAACAATGCTAAAGCCGTAATCTGTTGAATCCAATGGATTTGGGTTTGGTTTAGCAGTTACGGTGCTGGTCTAGAAAACTAGGAAACTGCGACTTCTAGTCCTGCATCAGCCATAAAAGCCGGCTGGGTGATAAGTGTGATGCCTTGAAGGCCATCTGCAGGGAGACCAGAAGGCTTCCTTGTGCACTTGATTCGCCACTATAAAAACATAGAGAAGGATCACACAAACCAGGGATTTCATCCAGCAATGCTCTTTTTATATCCTTACTGCTAATAGGCCTGTCCCCAGAAGAGGGTAGGGTGAGGGGTGTGTGTGGGGGGGAGAGGAATTTCATACATTGTAATGATAAAATGTTTCTCAAGTACCTTAAAGTCCCATCCTAATTACAGAGGTAAGGTCTTGTTTCTAGGTGAGTGCAAAACATTTCATTTTGAAGGATTTCTGGCACAAAATGTCATAAAACACCACATTTTGAGTGCCAAACTTCTGTCGTGAATGTGGATCATTTCCAAATGCTTGAAACACATAATTTCATACACAAAAATGGTAGTTTTAAACTTGAAAACGGTTCTGCAAAATATCAGTTTTAAAATGTTTCAAAACAAAGTATTTTTTTATTCTTTTCCCAGCTTCATAGTAATATGAATATTAGGGCTAAGGGATACGTTCTAGGAAGGCTTGATATAAAATTTAGAAGATCTCTTGTTTGTCTGATCTGGAACAAAAACCACCTCATATCTTTTAAATTTAAAAGCAACAGAAAGACATCTCTGCTAAGAACATGACTGTCTACACATGAAAAGTGACAAACCCAAAATTAAGTCGGAAAACATATCCTTGAAAATAACCAGAGAAAATGGCCTGACTCAACCAACAATAAAAAAAGCTATTATACTACCCAAGGGCTGAACGGATCTTAAAGTAGACTAGCAGAAGATTTATATGTATATTAATGCTTTACTGGAACAGTTTAATAGGAACAAAACATAACTTGGCAAGATTGTTATTTAACAAAAAGGTGCAAATTTACATTTTGGTAGTGTCATGGCTGTTTGAGTTATAGGCGTAGCTACAACATTAAAAGCCTACGAAGCAGTTAAGCATTTAATGTTTAATTGACCACTGTCCAAAGTTGGACTAAAACATTATTCTGCTCTACGAACCAATATAAATGTTAAGTTGGCAATAAAATTCAAACTGTTTGATCATTTTGGTATTTCTTTGCCAAGGTTTGCTGATATAAATAAACATTTTCAGTTTTATAATAGTTCTTCACCTATTATCTGTGTATAAGGTGTTCACTTCCTGAACAGGACAAAGCCCACAATTAAGCCAGTATCAATCTTTTTTCACCTGTGTTCCTCCTGAAATATTCTAGGAAAGTAGTTCTCAACCTTTCCTTCACCACAGACCCCCTTTAAATGCCGGTACCTTTTGTGGCCACAGACCATGACCACGGAACTCCAAGACTTAACTCAAGATTTAAAGCATAACTTTTCTTCACGTGGAACCCCTGTGACAATATTGTGGCCCCTCAGGGGTCTGTGGCCCACAGGTTGAGAACTATTGTTTTATCCTCAAATGTTCATTATTTGACTTCTAATTGCCATTGCCACATTCAGAGAAATGGAGAGCTGGAAGAATTCTAATTTGTATAATTAATTTGGAAGATACACATCAGATATTCATTTCCAAATATGGACCGAACCAAATCATCAAGCATTCTTAATGTTATAATTACATCTTCTATTAAGTTTAATCCTGAATGTAATTCAGGGGACAGAGCATATTTTTCTCTTCCCCTACCTTCCACAATATTACAGAATAATTTATAAAGTGCATTCCCTCCTGTTGACAGCAATGATCAATCAATGTATTTTTTGTTGTTGCATACATCAGTTCTCTTACCAATTCTTAGAAGGATTTGGGTTCATAACTCTACCACATTTTAAATCTAAATAGAGAACACTGAGACTTGAAAATATATGAAGCTGAATTATCATTAAGTATATACAATACAAGGCCAGCACAAACTGGTGAATATCAACTCAGAAGTAATTGCCACTCAGTTCAGTTGGGTTTACTCAGACAATAAACGGAAGAGTCCATTACTCTGGACACCTTTGCAAACTCTTTTTAATCTTAAACGGTATTTATTTCCAAGTAGATATGCAAAGTTGTTTTCTCACTGTTATGAAATGGTTTGATCTGTAGTGCATGTCTCATCTAAAATTAACATAAAATCCACAGTTATCTGCATAAGAAAGTAGCAGTTTAGCAGAGTTCTCCAACCCACTGTATGAAGTGATTCTAAATTCTGTTCTTTACTACCCTGCATCAGCAATACTTTATTATGTGGTTTCAAGCAGAGTAAACAAACCAGCTGAAAAATGTCAGTGATTTGATGATAGATCTATTGCTGCTACAATGATTGACATTTGCTGTTCCAACAGAGACAGCAAAAGAAACAAAAGGGGACTTTACATTACATCTGTCCTAATCTTTGTATAACCCAGAAAGAGGGAAAGCAAAACAAAATGAAATTATGACAATGGATAATAGAGCACCCGCATCTTAGTGATCATCAGAAACTCACAATTAACTTCTGGAAATTAACTCTAAATCTATAAGCCTGCTCATTATTATTTATTTTCTAACTGCGAGTATAATAAGTAAGTATCCACATCATTGTAGAAATTATTCATTTATGGGGGAAAAAACCCTGAAGAGAATGGATCCGTATTTTCACCATCACAAAAACACTGTAAGAAAAAAACATGTGCACAAACAATATCTGACATTAAAAAAAATATGAAATAAAATATGAAAATAATAAATTTAAAAGAAATTTTAAAAGGGCAGGCTCGCTGGACTATTAGATATTTTTCCCCCTGCAATCGGTTTTCTATGTTTCTAATATAACCAGAGAAACTAGCAGGCAGATGTGCTCCATAACTCTCTACCCATGCTATTTTATACACAATGGCTGACATGGCAATATGTTGATAATGGTGTCTATAGCTCCTCTCAAGATAGACTCTTAAAGCAATTCTTTAATGGAACAGGAGATAATCCTTGTTTAGCGACTACTTTGGATAGCGACTGTGGTTACAATAGGAATGAGAAACCTTGTGATCAAGCCTGGCATTCACACCTTCACAAGTCAGTAAAGGGAAGCTGAAGTAAGATCATAAGCACAGTCACAGTTTACCTAGTGACTGCTGTGTCCCTTAACCAAGGGTTTTCAAACTTCGCAAGTTTAAGACTTATGGACTTCAACTCCCAGGATTCCTGAGCTAACATGACTGGAGGAGGAATTCTGGGAGTTGAAGTCCACAAGTCTTAAAGCTATCAAGTTTGAAGACCCCTGCCCTTAACAATCAAGTTGCTGGTTCCAGTTGTGGCTAAACAAAGGCCACATGTATGAATAATTTGCCTTATCATTTTAGTCAACTTAAAACTGCAAATCAGCAGCTGAAAATATTATAGATGTATTGAATTGGCTTAGCAACCTGAAATGAAGCAGAATAGAATAGAATAGAATAGAATAGAATAGAATAGAACAGGGGTCGCCAACCTTTTGGACCTCAGGGATCACCAAACTCATAATTTTAAATCCCGGGGACCACTAACTGCTTTTATGGGCATGGCCTAATTTGTGGGTGTGGCTTGGTGGTCATGTGACTGGCTGGGCATGGCTTGTATTTAAATATTATCAATATTTATATAAATATTGAATTTTTTATAAAAAAGAGCAATTTTTACCCAAAATCAGGCAAAGCAGGCAGGCAGATTGAGTTGCTCACAGAATCACAGATTCATTCAGAGAGATCTTTCTGGCATCGGCTAGCACTGCTTCAGTCCTAAGGAAGATTCGGCTCATCTAAAGATTAGATAGAAAGCAAGGAATCCAACGATTTCCAGCTTTCTAGCTAATCTAAATCTCCCGGCACAGCAGAACAGATGATAGTCGGAAAAAGGAAAAATAGCAATTTAGCAGGCAAGTTTGCCAGGTAAAGATGAGTGGGCGGGGAGAGTTCCCGCGGGTCATGTGGGCAGCGCAGCCTTGTGTTCCTGCACAGCCTGGATTAGTTGCTTTGGGGGTGCTCTGGGGGTGTGTGTGACATTTCTCTGCGGACCACCAAAATTTTCTTGCAGAACCACCAGTTGTCCGTGGCCCACCGCTTGGCAACTGCTGGAATAGAACAATAGGTGGAAGGGACCTTGGAGGTCTTCTAGTTCAACCCCCTGCTCAGGCAGGAAAGTATTTCAGACAAATAGTCGGCCAGTCTCTTCTTAAAGGCTATTATTACTAAAGGAGCTCATTGACAGCATCAAAGACATTAGCCAAGTGCTGACTGTGGAACAGCCCTGCCATGTGCTAGTTCCAGTTAAGTTAAAGAAGAAAGACAACCAGTTTCCACAACATGATCTTGAGCATATATCCACCATTTTCAAAATGAACATCAGGAAGCACTTTGGAGTCTTGAATTTCATTAGTAGAGAATCACAGGAACGGTGGAATGAACTTTAAAAAGCTGTTAAAGATTGATATGGAAATAAGAGTCCAAAAACCCAGAGGCAGAAGGAAACAAACTAGGGTACCAGAGTAAACTGTGGAAATTGCCAAGAAGAGAATAAAAGACAAAGATAAGAAAGACAAAAATCTCAAAAAGGAACTGAATAAAGTTTCAGAAAGCTGTGACAAAAGATAAGACTCAAGTACATTATTGCAACAAAATCTGTAAAGACACTGAAAATGGAATAGCCATACCAATTCAAAGATTAATTGGTATGGCTATTCCATTTTCAGTGTCTTTACAGACACAAATGGACAGACTATCTAATTCAAAACAGATCAAAGATAGATAGAGTATACTGAAATACTGTAAATATATCAACATCCAAAATACCTTAAAAGATATTCCCTACTTACAAGAATGTCTAACACTAGAAGATAAAATTAGATCAGCATCTGATTATTAGCAAGTTAGAAAGCTACCTACAGAAACTGATGGAATACCCATAGAAATGTAGCAAGCAATAGAAGAATCAATAAAGGTCCTAACCAAGTTATGCCAGCAAAAATGTAAAACAACACAGTGGCCAGCCAATTGGAAAAAGTCAAGTTACATTCCAATACCAAAAAGACTTTTAACAAAGTATGCAAATTATCATACAATATCCTTAATTTCACACGCTAGCAAAATAATGCTTAGGGTCATCCAACATACATTAAAACATCACATGGAAAAAGTGAAACCAAGCATTTAATCTGATTTTAGAAAAGACCAAAGAACATGAGACATTATTGCTGATAAACCCAATTGAAAAAGCCAAGAATACCCCCCCCCCAAAAAAAGGAGTCAAGTAAATGATTCATTGATTATAGAAAGGCTTTGCATTGTGTTGCTGATGTCAAACTGTGGAATATCCTTTAGAAAAATTGGGAATTCAGAATATTTTCCTGTTCTCATGCAAAACCTATATGCATCGTATAGACAGAGCATGACAAAACAGATTAGTTCTGGGATGGCATAAGAGTGGGACAAGGCCATGTGCTCTTCTCTTATTTATTCAAGTTATATGCTGAATATGTATTAAGAGATGATATATATGTGTGTGTGTGTGTGTGTGTGTTTTAAGTTTTCGCGGGTACTTACATGTATGGTATTCAGCTTTGTTCGGGTATTTTCCCACGTCATTATAGTTGTGCTTTTAAAGTTGTAGCAACGTTTTGGCAGAATCTCATCTGCCATCATCAGGCTTCTGTATTGTGTTTGTCAGATGAACACTATACAGAAGCCTATAGTGTTCTGTATATAGAAGCCTGATGATGGCAGATGAGATTCTGCCAAAACATTGCTACAACTTTAAAAGCACAACTATAATGACGTGGGAAAATACCCGAACAAAGCTGAATACCATATGTATGTGTGTGTGTGCATGTGTGTATATGTATATACTATATGTATATGTAGTCCTTGACTTATGACCAGGCATGATATTCCCCTCTGAAAAAAAAATCGGGGCCGGCCAAAAGAGACCCCCCCACCGCACGCCAAGAAATCGCTGCCCAGCTCCCTTTTCCTGCCGCTCAGCGGGCTCCGCTCGCACCGCCCGGGCTCCGCTCAGGTATCCGACTGGGGCTGTCAGGAGTTGCTACCGCCGGCGCGGCTCGCGCGGCTCCAGTCCCGCGTTGCCTCGGGAAGGAAAAGGCAAAACCAGGAGCCGCTGCTGCCGTTGCAAAGCGCCGCCGCGGCTCTTCCTTTTTGCCTTTCCCTTCCTGAGGCAACGCGGGACTGGAGCCACGCAGAGCCGCGCCAGCGGTAGTAACTCCTGACTCGGGGCCTCCGAGGGGAGGGGAAGGAGGAGAACGGGGGGGAAAGAGGGGGGCGATTCCCAAAAAAATCGGAATTCCGATTTTAATCGGAAGAATATCATGTCTGCTTATGACTACAATTAGGACCAGAATTCCTGTTGCTAAGCAAGGCTATTGTTAAGTGAATTATGCCTGATTTCACCACCTTTTTGCCTTGCACTTAAGTAAATCAACATGGTTGTTAAGTGAATCCAGCTTCCACCACCGACTTTCCTTGCCGAAGCTGGCAAGGAAGGTGGCCAGTGGAGATCACATGACCCTGGGAATCTGCAACTGTCATAAATACATGTTGGTTGCCAAGTGCCTGAATACTGATTATGTGACACTGGGAGAATGCTGCAGCAGTCCTAAGTGTAAGGATCTTTTGCAGTGTTTCTCAACCTTCTCAACTTTCAGATGTGTGGACTTCAACTCCCAGAATTCTAGGAATTGAAGTCCACACATCTGAAAACTGCTAAGGTTGAGAAACACTGATCTACTGTAATGATCTCACTTTTTTCAATGCCACTGTAACTTCAAAACAATCGCTAAATGAATGGTTGTAATTTTAGAACTACTTGTACTGTTTTTAAATTGAAGGAATAAACATCAATAATCTGCACTACTCTGATAGCCGAAAATGGACCACCATGAATAAAGGTGACTAAGATCTCTCTATATAAAAATGTGTGTGTGTGTGGAGAAAATATTTCTGTGTATTCCTAAGTGATGGCACATCCCTACTTGATGGCACATAATCAATTAATCAATTAACACTTCACAAGACGGAAGTGCTGGAATTCCCATGTCAGAATATTTTATGAAACAGGACAAACTTAACTCTTTCTGCATCACAAATCGTTAGTGTATAAGACACTGCTATAGTACACTGTCACATCCTATAGTTTTAGGCCAGTATTGCAAAGTTGTTGTATCACGAACAAAGTCCAATATGCTGGTACAAAGGTTGAAAATAAACGTCTCAGTGTTTCAAATGTGGCTGCTGAAACAGTAGGTTTGTAGGAAGATATTTCCAAAATACAACATCCAAGCAGGACATTTGACCAGAACAATAAAACTACTTTAAAACTGCTAAAATGAATGTTTTGATACTAACAATTGTAGAATTATGAGTTAACTTAAGATTTTTCATTTCCTCATTCAAAAATTGTTGCTATTGCTGCTATATATTTTTGTTGAACAGAATTATCTGCTCAGACTGGGAAACCTAAGAAACAGTGTGATACAGTGGTTAAAATACTGGATCTGAATTAAAGAAACAGCATATCTTTGGCTATTAACAGTATTTTACCTTACAATAATTATAAGCAGAGAAGGAATTAAATCCATGGAAAGAAGTAAGATGCAAATGTAATAAATATCTATCTGATCATGTAACTTTATTACAATTACAATATTTTGTACCCTTTTGAAAGATATTTTCAAAACAGTTTTGCAAACTAAAAGTATAGAATACAACAAACTAAAAATGTGATACAAATAAAAATAAAAATTAAGTCCATTGAAATATAACAGAGAAAGCAGTGGAATAAAACCTTCAAAGATTAAGAACAAATTAAGAAATAGTTATAGGGGATGGCAGATCCTGTCTTTTGTCCCTACTTATCTGATAGATCTAATTGGCAGGCACATGACAGAGGGCTTCCATAGCTCACCTTAGCATTCAGACAAGTTCATACAGGTTTAGGATGGTATGCTACTTCCTTTGTCAGTGGGGTTTTGGATTATCAAAACAGTGTGCAAAAAGAACTTCAGAGCAGCGCACAAGCCAAAAAAGGATTTGAACATGCTATTCTTGTGAACTCTGAAGAATAGTGCTTTATTGTAAAAACCAAAGAACAGTCATTTTGCTTGTGTTCAGGAATGCATTACATTCAGTAGTATAACAAAACAATTTTGAAATGAATTACAAACTTCATGCATTTGGATAACATTATAAACATGGCTCAAGCAATGCAAAGACAGCTATATCAAATCAGTAGGTCAGCTTCAATCAGACACACTACATTTAAACCAAACCATGGACAGCTATTTTCTGGCTAGGTTGTTGGGGACAAGATAAGCCAATCGTTGGAAGCAGAAATGTTCAGTGTTATCCAGATCGGTCCCTGCTGCATTGTTCAACAAGTCCACTATAAATACAATCAAATAATAAAGATGTCAGGCATCACCCCATTGCCACTATCAAATACAGGATGCAACTATTCTTGATTTCCTTCATGTCAGGGGGAAGAGAAACTAAAGTGGCCTAAGACTGCTTTGAAAACAAAGTGGTTAAATCAACATTAAATGCAATGTACTTATCTTTTGATTTTTATTTAAAAATGTCACTTAAATAGACTATAGAGTTTTACAAACCAAAACAGTTGCCGGTTACACTTAATTTCTTCTATATAAATTTCAAGCTGGAAACTAAAATGCGAGAAAGAAAATAATTTCTATAAGCTCAAGTGAAAGATTTTTACTTGTTCTACTGGGTACACGAATATCATTAACAAATGTGAACTAGACAGAAATTCTTTCTCTTCCAATTTATTGAATGTGTTCCAGTCTATGACCAATCATTTCCTCCAGACTAAGGACCACAAAATAGCTTCTTCCTTTAAAGATACAGTACAGCAGATTCTACCCTAAAAGATGCTTCCTTCCTCTTCTGCCCCAGGACTGGCAAGTTGCTGGATAAACTACAGCTTGATGATTTGCCACATTTCTTGTATAAGAGAGGATTCCAGCTGGATCAGATAGTAAATAAATGCTTTAGACTCTAGGGACAATAAACTAATTACAGTACCTATTTTTAACCTAAATGGACAAGTACAGTAGTCTAATCTCATAAAAGTCACTTATCTATATTAATATGGAGGAATAAAGGATGTCCTTATTAGGCTGGAGTCCTTGTGAACTTTCAGAAAAATAATTCTCAATAAATAGGATTTATGAGCCAACATTCATAGGACTGCATAGTTAATATGTTAGCATTTCTTATCACTTCACTTTGTATAGACAAAAGATGCTGGGTTGCCACAGACTGTTTTAATGAAAAATGTCTGCTTTAGAAAAATCATATTTATTGTTTACCCTCCCATTTGAAACAATCATCTCCATAGAAAGATCTCAACACCCTAGCCTTTTTGATAACTTTTTCAACAAAACACAAGGAAATTCCATTTTAGGGATGGAAGCTTTTAATTTGCCAAAAAACATTTTTGTTACTCACTCTTATGAAGTATTATGTAGAACAAGTTTTTCAACATTTTATTTGGCATCAGCCCTTTCTGAACCCATTATTAACTCATTGAGACCCTATCAAGAATTATTTAATCATAATATCATGTGATCTATATCAGCGCTGTCCAGATCTGATTCTCCAGACATACTGGACAATTTCCTCCATTTATTTGTCTAATATCCTTTTAAGCCATCACTTCAACTTCTGGCAATAACATTTACAACTTTGTACTGTAGATAAAGATGTAGGTTTCCTGGAAAATTTTGAATTGGAAAAATTTTCTAAACAAATTTGTTACCAGCAGTATCTACTCACCTGAGCAATTACTTTCCCCAGAGACAACCCTTTCTTAATTAAGCTAGGAACCACCCCACTATGTGGTTATATGCAAAATATATCAAAATATTCTTCTTTTTCTCTGATAATAAACAGGGACAGAAAAAGCTGTGGGGAAGTCACAAGTTATAACTAGAATATAAGGTTATGTGAATAGTCATCAAATTCAGTGAATAAGCAGTTGTAGAATAGAAATATTGTCAGGAAACACCTCAACAGTCTCCAGATTGTCCTCATAATCTCTGTTGCTTACAATAAGTCATCAAAGACTGTAGTGTCTTCTTAAAACCAACTGAAAGCTACCAGTAGTATTTAAAGACTTGGCTTGAAGACAGACAACAAGCAAGGATGAAATCCTATCCAGCTATAAGGTACTCCGAGCAATCATCTCTATCAAACAAACATAATTCATGTCTAAAATATTGGATTGTTTTAGAATTATAACTTTTGCAGAATACAGAATAACACAGTTGGAAGGGACCTTGGAGGTCTTCTAATCCAACTCCCTGCTTAAGCAGGAGACCCTATACCATTTTAGACAAATGGTTGTCCAGTCCCTTCCTAAGTCTCCAGTGTTGGAGCATTCAAAACTTCTGAAGGCAAGATGTTCCACTGGTTGATTTTTCTTACTGTCTCCTTAGTTCTAGGTTGCTTCTCTCTTTGTTCACTTTTCATCCTTTGGTTCTTCTGGTGCGTTGGAAAATAGGTTGACCCTGTTTTTCTTTATGGCACCCCTCAAATACTGGATCAGTGCTATCATGTCAGTCCTAGTTCTTCTTTTCACTTTTCATCCAAATCTTGCAACCATTCTTCATATAGCAATAGCACATTTTATAGTGCTTTACAGCCTTCCCTAAGTGGTTTACAGAGTGAGCATAATTTGGGTCCTCATTTTACCCACCTCGGAAGGATGGAAGGCTGAGTCAACCTTGACTCAACCTATATTTTAGCCTCCAGCCCCCCAATCATCTTTGACATAATTTAGGATTTATTTATTCATAAAATTCATTGACAGCCCATCTTACCTCAGCGTAACCGAGACACTATAATGCTGGGAACGACACAGTGCATTAGGCTCAAGATAAAACGTCACTTCCTAGTAGCGGAGCCTAAAAGGATCGTACTAAAAATCTACCTAAATGAAAGTTCTTACATTCAATTAGGACTTGAACTCCAAAAACCATTTAAATAGTGGCAGTGGAAAGTATATGCAACTCAGGGGTCAATGATCAAAAGGCACAGAAAAGGCAAACAGCCCTCTGGGCCATAACCTCCACCCTTCAAGACTCACTGCTTCTGAACATGGAGGTTCCAAAAAGCTGCCAGAGTTTACATACATCTCCTCCCACCTGCTTTTTCTGATTTCTGGTGCAATCCAAACGGGACAGCTCCAACTTCCATCACCCGTACAGCAGGGGATGATGGGAGCTGAAACCCACCAGCTCTACAACTAAAGGAAGCTTCCTAGAAGGAGATTTCTTTAGACTCTCTCCACTATCAGACCCTCTTCCTTCCCCCCTTCCCCTGGACTCCCCTGCCACACCAACAGGATGCCCAAGTTGCCCCTTCTTCGCCCATTCCTGCGGGATACTGACTCCCGGGGCCACCGCCCCTTTGTACGCCTGGGCTGTCAAAACACGGCTGGCCACTAGATGGCGGTAAAGACTAAAGACTTTCATGTCTTCTCCTTGCCAGCACCCTGCTGGTTGCCTGGATGGGTTCCATCCCATATACAGTAGCATGTCCCTCGGGCCCCAGACACACCCAGCCGGCGAGTCCGGCTGGTTTGGGAGCCCGCGGGGACGCCTTCTGAGCCCCACTCCCAGGAGAAGCAAACCCCCGGCAGAGTCGCCAACCCCCTTCTCCCTCCCCACCGAGGAGCGCCTTCCCCTCACGGCCCAAGCTGGCCTGGGCTACCGGTCCCCGCTCACCCGAGCCCGTGGTGGCCGCCATCTTGCGCCGCTGTCGCTCCAAGCCCGCCCTCCCCACCGCCCACGTCACTTCAACGCGGGAAGTGAATTGCTGCTGCGGCTAAGGCAAGTGGCTGCAGCAGCTGGAGAACGGGCGGGCGCAAGACAGGGTTAAAAAAAAAAAAAAACGTCGCAGGCCATCGAGACCAAAGCCTTCCTCTCTCCCTATTTCTGGGTCGGCGTTTGTTTTTTTGGTGCAGATATACCGTTTAGGAAACGAGCACATCCGGGAGGGCAACTTTCAATCTCTGAAGAGCCGTTGGAGGGGGCCCTGAATATATATATATATATTGAGGGTTTTTCTTTTGGAAGAAAAAAGATTGGTGGAAAAGACTGCTGTCGGAGTAAATCTCTAGTTTGAATAGAGATTACGGAGAGGTAGAGCCCACGTTGGCATAATAAATCAGGAAGCGACCTAATAGCCGATTTAAGAGTTTACTTCCTGAAAGGCTAATTGGTTTGCATAATATCTGGTTTCATGCGAATTATCCTATTATTGCACAGAAATTAGCCGCTCTCCTCAGCGCCACTTTTACACTGGATTTGCCTGCACACGCATACATACACAAAGAAAATGTATTTTTTTCTGTAGAATGAGGCAGTTTTCCCCAGTCTGGTGTTAGCTTGACTGGATAATAAGGAAGGGTGCATCACATTTGAAGGACATGAAGGTTTGGATAGTAAGTAAAACAATGGCTTCAAACTTCCCAGGTTTGAGAAATCTAGGAAGTATAGTAGTCCTTGATTTACAACAGTTCGTTTAGTGGCTGTTCAAAGTTACAACTGCACTGGGAAAAGTGACTCATGGGCCACCCCATGATCATGTGATCAAAATTCAGATACTTGGCGACTGGATCATATTTATGACAGTTGCTGTGTGCCAAGATCATATAATCACCTTTTGCAGCCTTCTGACAGTGGGGAAGCCAGATTCACTTAACAGCCAGGTTACTATTTCATCAACCGCAGTGATTCACTTAACAACTGAAGCAAGAAAGATCGTAAAATGGGGCACTTAACAAATGTCTCACTTAACAAAAAACATTTGGGCTCCATTGTCATATGTCGAGGACTACCTGTATGTTACAAAAGGTCAAGTGTTCCCCAATCTTTTAAGATGTTAGACTTAGCTCTCAGAATTCTTCAGGTAGGGATGATTCTTGAGGAATTCTGGGAGTTGATGTTTACACATCTAAAGGCTCTGAAATGGATACATATAGATAGTCCTTCATTTACAACAGTTTGTTTGGTGACTGGTTTAAAGTTACAAAGGCACTGAAAAAAAGGGATTTATGAGCATTTTTCAAACTTGTGGCAGTTGCAGCATCCCCCTGGTCACGTGATCAGAATCCAGATGCCTGGCAACTGATTCATATTTATGACGGTTGCAGTGTCCCAGGGTCATGTCATCACTTTTTGCAACCTTCTAACTAGCAAAGTCAGAGAAACCAGTCACTTAATAATTGTGTTATTAATTTAATAACTGGAGTGATCCACTTAACAAATGTATCAAAAGTAGGGAAAAAAGTAAAGTAGGGAAAAACTCATTTAACAAATTTCTCACTTAACAACATTAATTTGGGGTTCAATTGTGGTCGTATGTTGAGGACTACCTGTACAGATTTAGACCTTTTGACTCTAGATCTATACAAAATGAGGGCTTGGCTTGGGTGGATATAACTAGTTGCATCGAAGAGAGAAGGCAGCGGGACATATTCTTTCAAAATAATTTTGTTCCTTGGAGTCAGTCTTGACTGCTGGTGACTACATGGACAATTCTTCAGTTTTCTTGGAACTTTTAAAAGTGGTTTGCCTTTGCTTTCTTTTTCTTCCTAGGGCTGAGAGAGAGGGACTGGCCCAAGGTCATCCAGCCAGCTTTGGGCCTAAGGTAGGATTAGAACTTGTCATCTCTGGGTTTCTGGCTGGAGGTCTTTAAATGCTGTTCCAACTTGCCATTCAAAACCTAATCACCTGGATTAAAATTAATGAGATTTCTGTTAATACTTCCACGATGGATATGTTGACTTAAATCAGAGATCTCTAAATTTGGCAACTTTAATACTTGGAGACTTTAAGACTCCAACCAGCTGGCTGGAGAATTCTGGGAGTTGAAGTCCACAAGTCTTAAAATTGCCAAGTTTGGGGACTCCTGACTTAAATGAAGCCATCCCCTTTCTCAAAATTGCTATGTTGTAGATGGGATGTTTGTCTGAGGGGTGTTGTGCCTAGTTGATCTTGGATAATTTCCAAATAGGAAAGAAAAAAAGCTCTTAAGTAAATCAGAACTGTTTAGTTTGAAAACTAGTTAGCTAGAAAATCTATGTGGGTAGATTTTCCCAGACTAGGTTAGAAAAACATCCTGAAGGGAGGCAAACCACTTTCACGTTGTTGCTACCAAAATTACATGGCTGTGTCCATGTTATTACCAGGAGTTGACCTCAATTAGAGAGTCTCTTTAAATCAAAAGGATAGCGCAGGGGAGTTCAAATAAACATGGCACTACTCAGAATCTTAAAAGGCTCTGGAAATATGTATTTATTGGGCCAATATAGCTAAGGGAAGAGAACTCCAAGAAATCCTCAATAAAAACAGTTAATAGCATATACCTGTGTTTCTCAGTCTTGGCAGCCTTAAGATACGTGGACTTCAGTTGTTGAAATCCACACATCTTCAAGATACCATGGCTGAGAAAAAAATGTTGTATACACAATGAAATATGCTGCTAGATTCCTATGGAAACTGGCCACTTTCCCAGTGAGTGTGGTTCCCAACAATGAATACAAATTAGACTGGGCTTTGTATCTTCTAGCACAGGGATGTCAAACTCAATTTCATTGAGGGCCGAATCAGGGTTGTGTTTGACCTTGGGGGGGCGTGGTGGTGGGCATGGCCAGCTCGATGTCACTCATGTTGGGTGCCTGTGGTGGCCCGAGTGCTCTGCTAGCGAAAACAGAGCTTGGGAGGGCCGCACACGGCCCTCTCGAGGTCCATTTTTTTGGCAGAGGGTTGCAGGAGGCTGTTGCAGCTGAAAACAGCCCAGGAGGGCCACATGCAGCCCTCACAAGCTCTGTTTTCACTGGTAGAGGCACCATGGGCTGGTCTGTCGCTGTTCCAAAGGTGGCCCGGCGGCCCAATCTAAGCACCCTGCTGGGCGGGTTTCATATCCCTGTTCTGGCAGAAATCATGGAACTTCAGTGGGTGTTTGCTGAGGTCCTGCTGTGGTCTCAGTGCAAAACTGGGAGGTTGAAACATTTCTGATCTTACTGCTCTATCTTTGGGCTATTTGGCTCATCCATAATATCACTGGAAAGGAATGTGTCCACCATCCTTCTATGGAGAAAACCTCTATGGAGAATTAATTCTGAACATTGTTAGAAAAGTACTGACATGGAACAACCCATACTGTACATACTAAAACTGTACCAGTTTAGGCGCTATAGTTACACTTGTGTTAAAACCTCAGTGGGAGAGCTAGAATTTTGACCTCCTGTTTTCCTCAGGAATTCAAATTAAAATGTCCCCGACAGATTATTGACCACATCCAGTGAAGAAAAGAACAATTCCACTTCTATAAATGATTGATTTCAATGCTAGCTGCTCCTCCTGTTAAGAAAGTTTTTAACTTACACTTAGCTGGAATCTGCCTTACCAAAATCTAAATCCTTTGTGTACTGCTTTCTAGAAGAAATAAGATTGGTTCCCCCCTTGATACTTTTCCAGAAGACCCTGAAAACATAGGCAGATCTGGGGATCCCAGATTTATATGGAACTGATCAAGTGGCTGCAATGAGAGGTTGAGGATATTAGGAGTTTTATACCGTTGATTTTAACGTTGTAAGCTGCTTTTTTTTCTCCTGGCTGCATCATGTTGGTGACTTGGGTTCAGCTTGTGATCACCTACAGTTCAACTGATGCAAACTCAGGTATTCATAATTATACACTTATGAATTTAATTTCTATTTTTTTTTGAGTTACTACTTTAAGGCCTGTATTTTTTCAGTAGTTGGTCAGACAGCTTCTTTTAAAGTTAAGGAGTCTTTCTAGAATTACTTATTATGCAGTATCATCAGGAACAAATAGCACCACATTCAAGCCCTTTTAAAGAATCTTTATATTCCCATGTTTTTTTTAATGTTTTTATGGTTGCAATATCTGTCTTTGACCAGCAGATGTCTTCAACTACCTAAAAATGATGCCGTGGCAAAATTGAGAAACTAAAATGGTGAATTTAAAAGTGCAGAATTCCCTTTTAAATTTAGAATTATTAATCTAGAATTACTAGATTTACACTTCACATTAAGCTATGCATTATTTTAACCATGGTTAATTATGTATGACTGTAACTTATACTTATGATTTATATTGACTGTTTGCTAGTATGATTGATTGCTTATTGTACCCTATGACAATCATTAAGTGTCGTACCTTATGATTCTCGATTCCTGACAAATGTATCTTTTATGTATACTGAGAGTATTTACACCAAGACAAATTCCTTGTGTGTCCAATCACACTTGGCCAATAAACCTATTCTATTCTATTCTATTCTATTCTATTCTATTCTATTCTATTCTATTCTATTCTATTCTATTCTAAGTGAACCTTCATGGCAGAGTTCATACATCATGCAAAACTATAACCCATGATAGACAAATTGCTAATTTGCATAACACCCTAACATTAAATTGTATTATGAACTTATGAAGCCATTCCGGCCTCTCACATACAAAAGGGTGGGATTTCAATTGTGTGGTTGTAGTCACCACAATGTTAAAATTGTTCTGGGGATGCTGCTGCAGATCCACATAATGTAGATGCAATACAATTTAAAGGAAGCTTTTTTCTACACCAACTCTCAAATGTTAGTAATTGCCTTGGGTGCAACCCCAAAACAACTGGAGCACCACTTAAACACCATCAGCACTGACAAACTTACTGTCAATTGAGAAAAGGCAAGCTTTCCTCAGAACAGCTTACATCCTGCAACTATACCTTTTATGATCATCAAGCCTCTGCCTATCCCAGATCCTTGGGAAGGACTCAATAGGTGGACAAAACTGCCAAATCTACCCTGAATATCTCACTATGCGGCAAACCTTAAAAATACATAATACCATCTATTTCAGAGACTTTCAGTGGAGACAGGGAGAACTGTATTAGTCTGTTCATTCATCAGTATGGAATTCCTTAAGATTTCTGTTTTTCATTCCTGGCTCCAAGCTAGAAAAGGGATTTCATTACAGTCTGACTTAAATTCTTGGTCTCTCATTCCCCAATATTTCTACAAAATTGTATACTAGTGATTCTGAATTTGAAATATTAAAACCTTTGGAATATAAGCATCATAATCTTGAAGCTGATGTCCAAGCATGAACAGAAAACATCTAAGTTTTGTAGAAAAATGTCTGTGGAGATTCTCAATTATCCAGGTCATGTCCCAAAGGTGCTTTTTTCCAAGGCAAAAAACAATAAAGTCCAGTTGCCTCTTGAAAAACTTTCCAAAACAAAGTCCAGTTGCCTCTTGAAAAAAAGCACCTTTGGGACCACCATGGCCATAAACATCCAGGTCATTCTTGTCCCAAAGGTGCTTCTTTTTCAAGAAGCAACTGGACTTCGTTTCCACCCACTTGAAAACGTTTACTCATCCTAAAAGCTGAACTGAAGAAGCTTCTTGGATAAGAAGTGAAATGTTTCCAAGGAAGAAAAAAACAAGTCCAGGTGCCTTTTGAAAAGCACCTTTGGGATGATTTTGTAGATAATCTTTGGCAGAATTAGTTTGACAAATTATTTAAGCAAAGTAATTATTTCTAAAACAAATGAAACAAAAAACATCCACCAGACCTTTCAAACATTTAATACATTTATTGTGGCAGGTAAAACTTAGGAACATAATTAAGAGTCAGAATAGAAAAATTAAAAAAAAAGTTATCAATTAAAAAGTGTGAATGTTTTATTGGTTTTTGTTCAACTAGATCTGGAGGCATGCCAGTTCGGATTTCTGTCTAGTATGAAGTTTATAAGGGAACTATTTGCTTCTCTAAGTATAACATAAGAAAGTATAGTTTTGGGGAAAAATGGGGTGGGGGAATAAATGATGAGATTTGCCTTCAGGTTGAGAAAGGAATGTACGTTCAAGCAATGAGTGGGCAGTTGTGGACTTTTCCTTAATCTCACACTCAGAATGGGCCCTCTGTAAAGTCAATGGTACACAGTTGGTTTCTGCAAGCATTGATATCAATCACAGTATGGCAAGAGTCATGAGAAGGACACTAGGCTTTAGTGCTTCTTTCCTTGTACAGTCAGCACTTTCAGGGTAACATAGTTGATTGGCTGCCTTCAGTGCCTTTGGTCCAAGTGGCTTATCAGCTAGAATAACTAATGTGACTTTTTGTGTCAGCTATTCAGTTCAAAAATTTATTACCTGCTGTAATGCACCAAAATAAAACCAGATACTTAATAAAGCATTCAGTGCTTTCCCCACGTAAGCAAATTTGACGCTGCAGATGGTCACATCAGAACTGTGTTCCTTGTGAAGCAAAATTTTGCTACAGAAGAGGTGACTTTAGAGTTTCTCTCAGGTGCCAGGTAGCTAAAATAAAACATTTCAGTACAACCAGAAATATTTTTAAATACTGGTTGGAGAAGTCATCGTCTTAGATTGGAAAGAGAAAGGCTCAGTCTAGATAAACTTGGGATCTCACTGGGCCTGATCCAGATAGGTTTCCAGGAATTTGCCTTCCAGGATGGCTAAATGGAGAATGTCTACTATGTACCCAGTTTCTTATTCTTTCCTGTAATCTGACATTCATTTATACTGCTCTGATTTTCTGGGCCATAGAACAAAATAGCAGCAAAAGTTCTACTATTTGCAAACATGAATTGTTGTTAGCTAATAAGACAGAAAATGACACCTCAGTTGTGAGAAAGCAGAAAGAAAAGGCTCAAAATTACCATGCTGTGATTTGGATGGTACTAAGGGGCAGAAGAAGGGAATTTGGACAGATTTTCCAAATTCTATTACACCCTACCAAAACTCCCCCCCCCCCTTTTAAGATGTATGGACTTCAATTCCTCCCCTTCCAGCTTGCGTGTACACACACAGAGAGTATGAGAGAGATAACTCAAAGCCAGTTTAAAAGCTGTGTTTCAGCAGAATAGAAATTCAAATGCTTCATTGATGATTGTTGTTATTATGGCATCAGGCTAGAAACTGGTAGACTGAATTCTAGTCTCACCTTAAAACACAAAGCCAGCTGGATGACCTTAAGTCAGTCACTTTCTCTCTTAACTCTAGGAAGCAAGCAAGGGAAAACCACTTCCAAAAATCCTTCCCAAGAAAACTGCAAGTACTACTCCAGGCAGTCAAAAGGAATCAACACTGACCAGAAGGAAAAAACACCCCCCACTCCGCACACAAAAATGGACCTCCCAAGTAAGAAATACGCTAACTTGCCCAAGGTTTAAAATCTTAATCAGAAATCCTGCTATCACAGTAAAAGCTGAGAGACTCTCTGTGATACTTGCTTTTTCAATGGAGTGTTCTTTAGAAGTGGTACTTGTATCTCTCGTTTGCCTATCTATTTTTTTAATTATATCTCTTAGTTTCCATTTTTTAACATTAGTGTTCTTTGTTGAGATTTTAGAGTGCCAAAGGCAAAATGCTATGAAGGTAAGACATATCAGTCATGGTATGAAGTTAAGAATTTGTCCTTAAATAGAAAAATCTCAAACATACAAGGAAGAGGGAGAATGTGCAAACTTTTTCTTAAATTAAAAAAATACAGAAAGTTGCATTTCGGACACAGATTAGCGATCTAATCTCCTTAGGAAGGCACAGAAGTCTATCGCAAAAATAAAAAGTGTTTTGTAGGACACTCCTGTATACAAAACAGAAAACCCATTGATTTTGGTTGTTTAAAAAACCCCTGGAGATGCAATTTTACCCTTCCCCTCAAAAATGGCCACAAGACTTAACAAATGCAATTAGTGTAATTGAATTGCTTTGTTATAAATTATATACATTCAGACCACATTAAAATTATTACATGTTACACTGAAGTAGTAAGTTAAGGCTTTATGATATTTACATGAAATGAGCAAGCACCTTAATCACACACACCATTAACTTATTCCTTCTAATATTTCAAATTTGACAATGACCAATTTTCTGTAGCTATTTTAAATATTTTGGAAGAGGAATCATACTGAATAAAACCAATCACTGAACACTACATGATCCAATGGAAGTAATTTAAATCTGACATTTGTGCAGAACACAAATTCTGTCCAGCTTCACTCCCATCCCAAATTGCTACAAAGTTAGCTTGTAGGCTGATACAGCAAGGAATGGAACACTTCTTTATTTTAGGAGACAGTCAGCTTTAAGTAACCCTAATGAACTAGGATGAGACTCCCAAATATTCTGTTGAACGCCACATGGAAAATGTCTTGATATGATAGCAAGATGAAGCAACTGGAAGGATGCACCAAACACTAAGTGCATTAAAGTGATGACAATACCTTTCCCTCCGAGTCTCATATAGCAACTCTGAACGTGTTCTTTAAAAACCCGGGAGCTAGCTTGCTATCTCTGCCATTCCATATGGCCTTAAATCATTTTCAGAGTGGAAATTCATGTTGATACAACACATTACCGTGCCAATGACAAATGTTACTAGGAAGGTACACTGCCTTCTCCAACTAATGGCTTTGGAGATTCAAGGATGACAATGTTCAATTATCAGCAAATGTGGCTAACAGAAGGTGCTCAGTAACAAAGGAGAATAATCCATTTGCATTTTCAAGTATTGTTTTGAGGAGTGAGTCTTTTAACTGCAGTCTGTTAGCACTTTTTAAAAAGCTTTGTGCTTTAGTCCATTATCTTTCTGCAAGTCTTTTAATTTGGCTGATGGCTTTTTTTCTTTTTTTAAAAAAATTGGCAACAGGTTTTCACAACAGCAGAAGCCTGGCAAGGGTTATTTTATTTTCTGGGCCCATTTCATGTCATCTGTTCTGGGTTTTTCTCCTGTTAGTCCTTCAATCATATTCTCCAGGAATCTCCAAAATTTGATTTTTTCCAGTGGGTAGTTCAGCCAGCCTAGAGAGGTTATAGAAGAGGAACAATATGTGAGTGTAAATTGGCAAGCAGCATATTTGGTAAGAATTGTTTTAAGATACTATTGCATAAAATGAATGTAAGAAATAAAGATGTCAATTTAAGAGAAGAAAGATGCAATTTTTACTTTTATTTGCACTAAGCGGAATTGTTTTGAACTTATTCCTCTGACTACTGAAACCCATACAAGAGCATTCTAAAGCCATTTAGAATGGCAGACTGTTAGTGGCAAACTTCACACATTAAAATAACTCCTGGTTTAGCTAAGGTCTGTTAAACTCAGACTCTGAATGAGTTCAGTCAGACATATCAAACCACACTAAGTTTTGTTTTGGGCTAACATGTGAAAAGCCATCCATAAGATATGGTTTATAGCTTAGCAGTCTGTGCATTACCAGACTGACACATTTAATAAACCATGACTTACAATGAATGTGAACCAATCTGAAAACTGCAGTTCAATTTAATAGGTATAGCCTTCTCTTCAGTCAATTCTTATTTTCCATTATTTACTTTCTCCTGTCTTTCATCTCTGTGTAACCAGAACCCAGAGAAGGACATGGAACAGAACAGGAAAACACAAAGTACACAACAACAGGAATGCTCAGCTGTTCTCCCCCCCCCCCCAGTATTATCTGTGTCTTAAGAAAGCTGTTTAGCTAGATAAAAAATTAATTTCTGACACATAATGAGTTTCACTTCATTTTACCTGTAGTAATACAGAAATATGTCTCATGTGGAGACACGTGGTGGATCCGGTGATGTTTCCGTGGCAGGATAACGTGCCAGTCCTGCAGAAAAATTACCCAGCAAGGAAGACCAAAGTAGGTATGAGACCACTTGTGAATCTGGTTGGTCAAGGTTGCAAATACAGACAGGGCAAAGACGTAGCACTCCCAAGGACATGTTTGATGTAATGTTTCTAAAAATAAAGAGAATATAGAATTTATTGTACTCTCACTGAACAACAGCTAAACCGTGTGTTACAATACAACTGCTTAATAAGTTCACGCTAATAACTAACTTTTGCATCAGAAGTAACACTGTACTCCAATTTGTATGACAGAACTGTCTACTTTATTTGTTGTTTGCCCTTAACACTTTTATTTACTCCATATTTACGGTGAAAAACTTCATGAACCTTTTTTGGAAATGCGCATAGAATTAACTCTATTGTCTTCAAAGGCCTGCTCACTACTCTTCAGATGGCTGTGTCTAGTTTCCTCATGGATCTGTCAGGCTCCCACTTACCTGGTGATAAAGAAGCTAATTTGTAGGCCATGTTTGCCAGCGGAACCACTGTCAACATACAGTTATCGCCATTGGTTTCTATGAAGTCATGCCTGGTAATTGCTGTTGGATCAATGTGATGTTCTCTGAAAGGCCTAATAAATGCCTGAAAGTAGTAAAAATCAGAAAGATGAAACTAGTTTTTAGCTCAGATGAGATCTGTGGACAAGCTAAACACTTAAATAAACAACACTTAAGTAAGATGCTTCAATATAAACTAGCATAGTTTAAATTCACAAAACTCGCTGAGGCAAAATATGGTTTGTTCATTTGTGACTTAGCATGTTGTGCAAAGACAAGCAATGTAGTTTTGTTATGTTGATTCAACTATTACTTATTTATTAAACTAGCTAGGCTAACCAGGGCAGAATGCTATGGGAAAACAGCCAAAAAATGACAATTTAGGTTTGTCTTACTTTAAATATTATTTAAAATAATAAAAGCAACCTCTTTTATCGATGATGGATTGGTTCACATATCACAACTGAAGGATCAGATGATGGGATGTATGTACAGAGAAGGCCAGGACCCAGGTATGGATGGAATGGACATGACAACGAGGAATATGAATTCTGATAAAACATTTTATCTTGTCTTCATTTCTTTGCCTTAAGCAGCCTTGCCCCTTCCTGTCTTCTCTCTCTCTACAGAAGGAGGGGGGTCGCAGGGGTGCTGCCTCAGACAAAGTTAAAACTGCTTTTACTTTTCTCTGTGGAAGGAGAGGGGGTCGCGGGGAGTGGGGGTGCTGCTTTGAGCTGCTCTGCAATAGGAAAGGGGTTGGAACTGCACATTCTTAGCAAGGCAGAAGTTAGCACCTTAAACCACTAGCCAGGATGTTAGAAACAAGAATAGCTTGCTTATAAGAAAACCCTCAAAAACCACATAGCTGGCACATGAAACTAGGACACTTTGCAAGATACCCGTGACCTGGGGTGAAAAACAGATGACCCAACATTTAGCTATGTAGGGGGCTGAGATCCAAATAACCAATCAATATTATCTGTTATGCATGCATTATTAGGGGAAGGGCAAAGGGCTGAATGCGACCACCCTTTGACTATAAAAATTGCTGAAGGGTTGTAATCGAGGCCTTTGGTTATCTTTTGAACCAGGGTCCTTATATCTTGGTACCAAAATAAAAGTATATTGTATCAGACCTTGTGTCCGGTGACTTATCGGCTTTGACAACAAGCAAGAGCCCAGTTTTGGGGACATCACAACGAAACATGAATGAAGGGTTAGTGAATGTACACTTTCTTTTCTTCCCTTTGTGCTTGCATTTCCATCCTTGACTTATAGGTTTACTGTGAGATTATGTTATAAATCATCATTAATCTCCAAGACCACGGTTTCCTTAACTTTGGTTAACTCAATAAGATGCAATTATCTGGTTTTACTATAACATGCTATGTCACAAATTGCAATTTATGTCAATTATAGTTTAGCATGATTTATCTAGTCTAAGGCACATTATGGTTTAGCTCAGTATGTGAATCCCAGTAGAGGTTTTTCATCAACCATTATTTCTCTTAAGTATATTGAACTAATAAGCTCAACTAGTAAGTTCATCACATACACAAATGAAAAAAAAAATCAGACCTTTCCAACTACTGGCAGATCTACCGATCCCCAAGTATCTGCTCCCCAGTGAACTAAACCGGATACAAAGTCAGCAGTAATGACTCCTGCAACTTTAAGAGACAAGGGGGGAGAGATAGAGAGGAAAGTGAATTATTAGACATTTGGAGCAATACAAAGATAGTGATTTTTAAAGAATGTCAATAAGAGAGGTACTTTTTTGACAGATATGTAACAGCCAGTAATGGTGATGCTTTTCCAAAATAGCGTCATAATAAGCCATTCAAACAGCTAGCAGCACCTCAACAATCTTATAGAACAGTGATCCCCAACCTTTCTTATGCCGCGGCCCGGTATCCCCAACCTTTTTTATGGCGCGGCCCGGTACCGGCATTATCTGGGCGCCGCCATCTTTTTTTGATGAAAAAGTGCTTCCGGTGAGCTTTCTACCCGGAAAAGCTCACCGGAAGCACTTTTTCATCAAAAAAAGATGGCGGCGCCCAGCAAACCAGCGGCCTGGTAGGACTTGTTCCACGGACCGGTACCGGTCCGCAGACCGGTGGTTGGGGACCCCTGTTATAGAATACCGTATAGGCTTATAAGCGTAGGAAGGGTAGTCTAATCAGTAGTTGTAGGGGAGATCACCAAGGATTATCAGGATAACGGGCTAGACTGAAAAGCTAAAACAATGTCCTAGAACAGGGGTGTCAAACTGATCTCATCACAGCGGCATCACATGACGTATCGGGACTTTTTCCCCCTCGCTAAAATGGGCGTGGGCCACATCTGGCCCATGGGCCGGGAGTTTGACAACCCTATCCTAGAAGGTGACAATAGCAAGGCCCTTCTATATTGACAAGAAAATCACATGTCTATAAGGTCCCTAACTGTCAAACTAGAATCAAAGAACAGCTTAATTTTGATCACTATAAACCATGTGCCTTTTCAAAGTCCAAATCTAGTCAATTAAAATACTGCACCAATAACCATTCATAAGTATAAATAAGCATTTCCAAAATGCCACACACTTACATGCTTATTTTTCATAGTCCTTACAGTACAGTAAACTATACATTAAAGTCTCCTCTGAGCTGGGATCTTGGTGACTTGAGAGACAAGTTGTCATTGTTGTGGCAACAACACTGAAATAATCTCCCACTGCCTTTTTTTAGGATATTTTTTGACTTCTACCTATTCAGGTTCTAGGATATACCGTGTTTCTCCAACAATACGGCCTCCCCCAATAGGAAGTCCCAGCATGTTTTATAGGCATAAAATCATATTAAGCCCCTCCCCCCAAATTAAGGCCTATATTAAACATGCGAAATGAGGGGGAATGGCGGGGGGTTTGCCGTTAGGAAGTGCTTTTGTTGCATACCCGGATATGGTGCCTGCGTTGACTTCGGCGTTGATGGGGCACTTTGTATTGGGAGACCTTCCACCATCGTTGCTTTCCCTTCTCCCTGTGCTGCCGCGGCGTTTAGAGCAATGCCGTGGGCATTTGGCGCAGCCGTGCACAGCCAGCCAGGGCTCCTCCCTGCAACCGGAGCCCGGCGGAGACACTCGGCTTCAGGCGCTTCTGTCGCCGCCTTCCCTTTGCCTTCGAAGGCAAAGCCAATTCTTTTAAAAACGACGCCCTACTACCGGTACGACAAAGCCTCCCCTGCCCGAGAGGGCAGCCCAACCCCACGTGGGGAGGTGAATCTCCCGGGGCTGCAGCGCAGGATCGGCCCACCCCGGGAGAAGTGCCCAGCCGCCGTCCCTGCCTGGCGCCGGGCAGAGCGTGAAGAGCTTCGCCTGGGGCGCCCAGCGCAGCTGACAGGCGGACCTCCTGCCCGGCAGTGGAGCTCTCGCCAAGGCAGCGAGCACCTCCCCGCTGGGCCCTCCGCTCATCCCGCCAGGGCCACGCCAGAGCTGGGCGGGCTGGGCAGAGCCAGGAAAGCGAGCCGTGGGTGCGCGCCCGCCTGCCAAGGGAAAGAACCGGGCTGACCCGAGCTTGGCTTCTGTCCCAAGTCCCTCCAGCCTGAACCTGAAGAGGCCAACAGGAGAGGCTGCCCGAGGCAGTGATAGCGCCCACCTGTCCGTGGACAGGGAGGTGAGGCGACGGCAGCGCTGCTTCCCTGGCCGGCGGGTCCGGCGGAGAGAGTCCGAAGCTGCCCGTCCTTTCCACCCCTCACCCAGCCCGTCCCCGTCCCCATGCATCTCCAAATGCACCGGCAGCTCCAAACGCTGCAGCGGCACAGGTATCGGGCAGAGGCGCTCACTCGGCGGGGCTCAGCTCTGAGGAGGATGCGGCGCAGGCCATCACCTCATTAAATCAATGACTAAATAATTTAGGTCTAAAATACATGGTTTGTTGAAAAAGCGTACTGTGCAGGAAATAAATCACTGAGCTATTGGGAGGTATTGAAATGTGGTTTTAATTGAATCTGGCCACCCATTATCAAACAAGATGATTAACAATTGCTAGGTTTATCTCAAGGAAGTTTATCTTAAAAACTTTTAAAAGCACTTATCCTGCCCTTAGTATGTATACATACATTATACAGAACCTCTTCCAAATGAAAGCTTGCAAGTCTTCAAGAACAAAGTAGCACGGTGTTCATTTTGAACTATGCAGCAGTGTTTCACCATCTTGGCAATCTGAAGGTGAGTGGACTTTAATTTCCAGAATTCCCCAGCAACCATAGCAGTCTCTATGACCAAAGGGCTGGAGCTCATGTGATTCCGCAAGTAGCTGATTTATTCTGTGATCTAGCCCAAGAATTCTATAATAGTAATGTAATTCTTTGCTTTTTAAGGACAATTTGTCAGATTTTGTTCAGAGAATAGAAACCAGAATAGTCTAAAGTTTTAAGCAGGTCATTTGACTCAAAATAGGATTTATTAAATGGCCCTATCAGGAAAAAAAAGGGAGGGTTACAAAATAAAAGTACAATGTGGAAAGGAATCTCGTTTCAGCTTCTGTAAGATACCAGGCTGCCCTTTATCATTTCTTTGTGTCTGTGTGTGTGTTGAAGTCTTGAAGTCCAAATTACAAATGATCACTATGCAGCTATAACAAGCTTGCTTCAAAAGTCATAAACAGCCATCAGCTATCTTCATATTGTAGAATCATTTTGTTACTAAAAAATTGAAAACTAAATAGAACCACAGATTGGTCAGCAAACACATCACTTTTAAAATAAAATAAAGTGCTCTAGTCCAGCGGTGTCCAACTTTGACAACTTTTAGTCATGCAGACTTCAACTATCCATGTTGGCTAGGAATTCTGGGAGTTGAAGTCTACAAGTCATAAAGTTGCCAAGGTTGGACAACCCTGGACTAGTCATTATGAAACTTACTCTTCCTAGCAGCTCAACTCATCTCAAGAAGGAAGCCGGTGTTACTTCAAAGTTCCTTGTAGGCTGACAGATGCATAGCAATGGGTGGATTTTAAAATCTCACAACTCAAAGATATAATTTCCTGCCTTTGCATAATTAATTGTCCATTTAGTTTGGGCCTAATACAGTGTGAAGACTCTAGATTTTGTTTTCAATTTCAGAAATGAAAAAATACAAACATGGCTTTTGATCAAAATTTTCTCTTCCATTAGGCTACTTAACTGGGGCATAGGAAAGATGATTATTCCCCAATTAGCAAAACTCCAGATTAGAGAAAGAGGCAAGGTGATAAGAGGTTACTTGTAGCTATATACAGCATTTACTTTAGCTATCCGAAGAAATGAATACCACAAGTTGGACTGCTTCCTTATAAAGCCCAGCAGACCTGGTTAACTCCCCACTCCCATTGAAGGGGGCCACTGCATCTAAAGCAGACCTTGTGAACCAAACTTTTATAGGTCCTTTGATTCCCATCAAAAGAAGGGGATGCACAAATATAAATATATAAAAAATAATTTCCTCACAGAATCGTATCAGACTGAATATTTTTTTCTCAATCTAAAATGATTCTGAAGGACAAAGCATGTAATAGTTTTGAATGCTTTGAGTAAAAGATGAAGTGTAAACATGGGCTTCAAAACCAGGATTGGGGCTCAAACATGCTTGAAAAAGAAGATATATGCCATTGGCTGCAAATATGATTTTATTAGAGCATATTTTTTCCTCTGACTATAAATGCCAAATAGTTCTTTTGTTAGGTTTTGATTTATGGTTTCATGTGTCACTATTTGTCGAAGACTTGCATGTAGTTAGGTGATGTAAAAATGGAAAGAGATTACAAAATCTCGGAATCCACTCTAATAAGCTTTCTGCAGAGCAGTTCAGGTAACTATGAAATCCTGCAATCAGATATTAGCAAACATAAACAAAGTCAACAGAACCCAGGATGCCAAAATGGAATTATGACACAATTTGGTTTGGTCAGTCATATTCTCACCAATTACGGTAGTTCTGGGAACTACACCTGAAGTATAGGACGCCAGATTCCTGTTGCTTGCTAACGCTTGTGGAAATGTTTAAGTGCTACGTGAGAAAACATTCCAGAAGTATGCCAAAGCTACCATCAATCTTTGAAGGGAAGACAGGAAAATGAAGTTGGGGATCGCAGGAGCTTTAGTCTAATTTATTTTGGCAGCACATGGCTGGGAAAGGTTACACCCAAAAACTGGGAAGAGACAGACGACTTTCCAGACGACTGGAAAGGGTAAAAATAGCTATGTATCAGGCAGGAGCAAAGTCAGGAATGAGGCCACCACACTCATAAAAGCTGAGCAGGGGACGAAGTTACAGGAACATACCTTGTTCTAAACAAGATACCTCCTGCTTTCTAAATCCTCTTCCAGATTAAAAGCCTCTGCTTTTAGTCCTGCCTGCTTGGAATGTATTGCAACATCAATTGCAGTAGCCTCTGAAAAAAAGAAGCTCAAGGCAAGCTACCTACAGAGCAGCACATGCTAAATTCTGAAGATGTCATAAATGCTTCACCTTTCTGTGGAGGAACAGAAAGGAATGGAGTTCTTTGAGTGCTGATCTGGTATGGCACATCAAAAAGCATCCGAGTACCAAAGCGTCTGCACTGTTCCCAAAAGATAATTCTTGAAATTTGTCCAAATACAGGTAGTCCTCTACTTACAACCACTATTAAGCCCATCTTGTCACTTTTTTTCATTGCTGTTGAATGGCCACTAAATGAACTATTGTAATTCAAGGACTACCTGTATCAACTGTACGTCTTTTTACAATAGAAAATCCAATCTAGCAAGATTTCTAGAAGAACAGTGATCACCAGCTTTCACCCTCACTTCCATCATTCTTCTACTGTGTTAAGTCCTCTGCCAAAAATCTTGAAAGTCATGTATGCTTGAAAAAGAATATGAATGGGAGGCAATTTCTCCCATGGATGCTTTCCCTTTCCAAGGATTTGTGTTTCCTAGCTGTCCACTATTCTTGCATGAGTTAAAAAGAAACAAGAGTCATGCCAAGATGAGCCCTGAATGGGAGTCACAAACCCTATTTGGAACCAAATACTCCCCAAACATTTACTGTGTGGGGCAAAATAAATCAGAATCTGAGATACGACCGTGTACTGATGGTGAATTTGTGTTTTAAGGTTTTGATGAGGATAGATTATAGAAAGAAAAGTGATACAACATAACTTTTACAAAGAGGTGAAAATATATTTGTACTTATAACTACTGTGTAGACTATCGGAAACCACTTCTTTTATATCTTTTTTCTTTTCTATTTTTCTTCAACTTTTTTTCTTTTCTTGCACTTTTTTGCTTTTTCTTTGATTTCTTTAATTTTCTTCTTCCTATGTATTTAATTTATAAAATTAAATACATAATATTTATAAAAATATTTTTATTTTCTTGTTTATAGGTTTTTTTTTGCAAAAATTATTTAGAAAAAAACAAATATTCCCATGAAGATCAGCATAGGATTTGTATTTCCTTTTCTGTAATATACTTTTTAAGAAAATGGAACATTTTTTGTCAAAATATTCATACATAGCTACCAAAAATGATAATACGTGATAATATAATATTTGAGGTATACAAATAAGGAAGCTCTGCTTGAATTGCCCAGTGCTTGCATTATGACAATATTCCATAAAATTCTAGACTCTAGAGCCTCTTGGAATTAACATTCCAGGATTCATATCAAACACTAGCATATTGCATGCTAGTATCACAACCTGGTCACCTCCAGATGTGCTAAGATCAAACTCACCTATGCTGCCTCGGAATTACACAAGTACAATTCAAAGCAGATGTTCAGCCTTTGCTCAGCTCTCTGAATGAGTTCCACAAAGGAACATTTCACTCTTCACACAAACTCTCAAATTTTATAGTTTTCATAGAACATCAGTCCAAAATTCAGTTCCAAGATAGTCTGATTTAAGCTGCAGAACAGAAAAGAAAGCCTTGAGGATTATTATAAGAAAAAGGGGGGGAAACTTTGATCCACAAGATATTTTGGACTTCAACCCTAGGCAGTAGCTGACAACATCAACACCACCTAGTCCTAGAGGCTCATGGATTCCCCGTGCTGTTGTTATCCCAATATATTTATTCAAAGTTTATTTAAAGCTTTCCCAATCTGGTGCCCTTCAAATAAATTGGAACAAGAATTCTTAAAATCTATTGGAAAAGCTAGAAAAACTATGCTTAACAGTATTGTTTGGGAATCCTGGAGAATGATTTCTCAACCATGTGGAGGTGACCAGGTTGGGGAGAACCTGCTATGGAGTGGCACAAAGCTATGAAAAGCTGTAGCTCTGGAACAAAAAAATTGAACAGATATTGCACTGTTAGTCCAGAGTTAACCTTACTATGTCGTGACAGCAGGAATTTGAAACATTTTATAAGCATGAAAGATTTCATCCCATTGACTTTAAGTGTTGCTAGAAAATTGTCTGGCAATTTATCAATTTATAAAAATTGATTCTATGGCCCTTATTTGTATTAGGCACAGATTCAGTACAACAGCTAAAATATATGCCCCACTTGAGTTGAAGACTTTGTAATTGAGTGCATGAAGACTTTAATTATATATTTTCTCAAAATCAATGGAGTATTGAAAATGAATGCAGATATAACATTTTATTATAAGAACTGGAACACACAAACTTATCAATTGATCTCTTCGTTAAACTATGGTTCCTCTGAAGCATTTATAATTTATAAATACTTGCACAAGGAAAATACAATTCTGCCATTACAATGTCTACTACTGCATCAGGTGTTTAAGTACATAGGTAATCTTAGCTTCTAGGAACAGGATGAACAGGGACAATTAAAAGGAAATACCTGGAAGTTACTGTTCTTACTTTTTTGGCACAATGTAGTTGAAAATTAGGGAATTTGCGCAACAGTGCAGTACAGTGCCAGGTCCACCATCTTGCTCTGGGGTACTGCCTTTGTGCTGAGGGGAGAGGTGGATGGAAATGGTGTGCTTGGGATTTTTCTGCTTCTGCTGTTTGGGAACTAGGGAATTCCCAAGACGGGATGGACTCCTTCCCATTAGTTTTTACCAGGCCAGGGGAGTTGGGATTGGGAAACAGAAAGAATTACTTTGTGCTTTGCATGGGGACTTCAGATTCCACCTGACTTCATCCAATTTCTCTCAGTAAAAATGTTTCTTGGTCAACTCAATGGATTTAAGGGTCTTGCTTTCCTGAGGGGCCGATTGGGACAGGTTTGACATACAGATAGTCCACAATCGAGATCAAAATGTATGTTGCTAAGGGAGATGTATCTTAAATGAATTGTGTCCCATTTTATGATCTTTCTTCCCACAGTTGTTTAGTGCAGTTGTTAAGTTAGTAATACAGTTGTTAAGTGAATTTGGCTTCCCCACTGACTTTGCTTGTCAGAAGGTTACAAAAGGTGATCACATGACCCCGGGACAGTGCAACCGTCATAAGTATGGGTCAGCTGACGAGCGTCTGAATTTTGATCATGTGACCATGGGGATGCTGCAACAATCGTAAGTATGAAAAATGGTCGTAAGTCACTTTTTTCCAGTGCCGTTGTAACTTTGAATGGTCGTTAAATGAACTGTTGTGAGTCTGTACTGCAAACTGAGTTTCTGCACGATTTCATAGTGTGGGTGAAAAAGATTGTATTAAGTTACTAATAAAATGAATAGTTAATTGAGCCCCCAGGAGAGAGAAATTAAGCAAACGACATGTGGAACAAACAGCCTGTCTCAGGAGCTTGGCACTTTGCTCAGCAGGCAGGTGCTTTTTTACTACCGTTTCATTTCAATATAACCTCTGAAATGCAAGTGGTGGCTTCTCTGAAGTTGTTAATATTTGCCACTTTATTACAACTATGGTAGATGAGGATAATTTCTTTTTCTTAATTTTAAATCTGGCTAATTCTAGCTAACAAATTCTTTCAGTTTTTCCATTAAATATATCTATTCCCTCCAAGGGATTTTCAACTACTAAAACCAAACCTTCTCCAAATGCTCTGAAGTTATATATCTCCTTTTTCATTTCTACCCAGTAAAATTTTAATCTTGTGTTACATTTCTAGTAAGAACTTACAAAGCCAAAATGAACAACGGTGTAAAAATGGGCAATCTTGTCTTGTTCCTTTTTGTATTTCATAAGGTTTAGTCAATTCACTACTGACCATTATTTGTCCTGTTTGTGAGATATCTCTCTCTAACATTTGAAGAAACGAGAACTAAAATATTAGCAAAAGTATGTGAATGGAAAATCATAATGAACTGATGCAAAAGCCTGATTTTCAACCTGAGAAAAAAGTAAAATATCTGTGTCCATATCCAACATAACCTTTATGTTATTTCAGAAAACTTGTAGAATGAAATTAAGAAAGATTTATTAATGTGGGAAATGTTGCAACATATACCGTATTTATCGGCGTATAACACGCACTTTTTCCCCCCTGAAAATAGGGGGCAAATGATGTATGCGTGTTATACGCCCGATATAATGTTAAGAAGCCTTCGGTGAATGCTGCTGGGATCGGGGATCAAGGACACAAATGAAAGAAGGGGAGGGAGGAAGCAACCGAAGCCTGTCCTTCTCTCTGGGTCAGCTCTCTCAGTCGCTCTCTCGCTCCTCCACCAGCACAGGAAGAAACTGCTTCAAAGAAGCGGGGGGGGGCTTTTCCTGTCGCCGCAGCTTCCCTGAAGCGCCCGTTTCTCCCCCACCCCGTCCGCCCGCCCGCCCGCCCGCCCGCCCGCAGTGCTCCGTTCTGCCTGCCTGCCTGCCTTCGTTAATGGTTGAATCGGAACAGCTTCGGCTGAGTAAAAGAGGCGAATAGTTATTATTCTCAGCCGAAGCTGCTCCCAAACAACCAGAAACTAAGGCAGGCAGGCAGGCAGGCAGAATGGGACACTGTGGATTGAAGCGCGCGCGTGGGGTGGGAGTGGGGGTGAAATTTCCCTCTTAAAATGAAGATGCGTGTTATACGCCTGTGCGTGTTATACGCCGATAAATACGGTATACAGAAGCCTGATGATGGCAGATAAGATTCTGCCAAAACGTTGCTACAACTTTAAAAGCACAGTTACAATGACGTGGGAAAATACCCGAACAAAGCTGAATAACATATATCTATCTATATCTATCTATATCTATATCTATATCTATATCTATCATCTATCTATCTATCTATCTATCTATCTATCTATCTATCTATCTATCTATCTATCTATCTATCTATCTATCTAATAAAGATGAATATATGACCTAGAAGGATGTTTCTATTTTGAACAATTTCAGTTTTGAAAACTGATGCACATTTTAAATAATGGCAAAAAGACTTATCCAAATGTGTACAGCAGGGCAGGAACCCAAGGGTTAAATATAAAACTCCCAGGGCAAAAGAAGGAGAAGGGTTAGGACAGCCTAACATTAATTTGTACCTTTCAAGCCTGTTGTTTGGTTTGGATGAAGCAATGGGTTCTGTTAGACAAATGATAGAATGTCAGAACTGAAAATCGTAACTTGAGATTTGGAATGGCAAGGTTTAATGAGAAATTAAAATGAAGTCAAGAAAATAATTGACTGCAGAAGCACATAATTTTAAATGGTTTTCAGATGCAGTTTAAGGAAAGGTTCAATATGAATAAAAAAAGCAAATGGAATTGACAAATATAAAATGGAATTGGAATTATGTACAAATGATGAAGATAATAGGAAAATATATACATTTTTGTTAAGATTTGGGGGGTAAATAGGTTAAAGATAGCATAACAAAAAGGGCTGCTAAATTTGGATATAAAATAGAGATGTATATCTGAGGCAGAATGTGAGTAACAGCTATTAAATTCAAACTGTGTCATAATTTAGGAGAAAATTTCTTTTATGTACAACAACAGAAAAATAATAAAATTCCCACAGTGCAGGAATGAATTGTGAAAATGTTAGAATCTGCAGAAATGGAAAACTGACCTTCTAGTTCAAATAACAAACTTTTTTTTAATGGTAAAAGGTTATATGGATTTTTTTGCTGAAAGAAAAAAAAATCAATTGATGACTAAATAAAGAGGCGAAGAGTTGGAAAATACTTACAAAAGGAAAAGGGACAATAATAATGTAATTATCTGTTGAAAGGAAGCTCAAATAAATCTGTACATTTCTTAAATTTGGACTTTTTCTTTTTCCTTTCCTTTTCTTTTATATAAAAAAATCAGTATATATTTAAAATAGGGTAATATTTTTTCCTGCTTCCCACACTATACTAAACAGGTATTCACATTTTTAAAACTATGCATGTTTAATTTAGCAATAATTTGTACTTCTGAGCAATTAAGTAATTTATAAGTCCTTGTGACTTCCAAAACTCATCTGAACAAAAATCCTCTTTTTATTGTTTAAGTTTGAGCTTAAGTTTGAGGATAATCTAAAGAACTACTTTAAGTCAGACAAGACCAGATACCAAGTGCTGCTCCTAGGTGACTTGATTTGAGATGGACTGCATGTATATAAGCAAATGATTTACCAGAACTGGTGTGACATTTCTCTGAAAGTGTTCCATCTTGGATGACAACATCATAATCAATAGTTTGCTCAGATAGAACAGAAATAAGGTAATGATAAGCCAGGCCTGTATTTGTAAAGTGTTCAGATACAGAAGTTTTATATTTCAATATAAAGCAAGTTTTTAACTATATTTCCATGTTCAATTTATTTGACTCTATAAAATATACAAATAGTTAAAATAAAGTTAAATAGTTAAAATAAAGTTAAATAAAAATCAGATTACAGATTAGATTTTCTTCAGCTTGTATATCCTTCTCAAAGCTACTCTTGGCTTTGGGCAAATTATAACTTGGAAAAAGCTTCGGGTCAATTTTAAAGCAAACTGCATTATCTTTGGTTTTTTTTTATAAGAATTGTGTTGTTTCTGTAGTACAAAACTCTTAGTTGGAGCAAATCTAGATCTCCTTGGCTAGGTCTATGGAACAACCCATTTGTCTTGACCTTAGATTCAGATTAAAAAGAAAGACCGAGGCATTCCGTTCAAGAGGAAAAATTAATCCACTTTGAGTAACAAATAGAACTGAGATCCCATCTTACATAGAAACATTTATGAGTGGCTGCCAATGATTATAAAGTCTTTTAAAAGTTTATTAAGTTATTCTGAAGATATTATTGAAGGGTATGGAATAAATACTGTATATTAGATGAACAAATCTTCACCTTCCATTTTTCATTTCCTTTATTTAGGACAACACACATAGCTTTAATGTGGCATTTCTCCTAGAAATACTCTGGGGGCAAAATCCAACGTACTGGATCATATTGCTTTTACTTTATGCTTTTAAATATTATGCCTAATTAGGGCAGTTTTGATTAAGTTTTTATCCATTTTTACCCTGCTGTTTATGTCAAGAGAAAGGAAACAACATAAATACAAGCACAATTCAGAATATAAATGGATAAAAGAATCATATAGAGATAAGCACAGAAATTACTCCCAAAATATAGCAACCTGCATAAAAACTAATGCATACTTACATATACCAACAATAATTGAGAAGGCATGCTCCAGTCTCAGGCAAAAGAGAAGTTTGTAGAAGTTGAAAGACATCAAGGAGAAACATAAGATGACACTAATCCATTCCTGAAGCCTTTTCCCTGTAATAATAATAATAATGATCATCATCATCATCATCATTTAAAGTATGGTACTTTTTGCTCTGCTTGTATTAAAACAGTGGCATTTAACTAACACTTAATATGAAAGTCTTAGAGCAGGGGTGTCAAACCCGATTTCATTGAGGGCCGCATCAGGGTTATGTTTGACCTGGGGGAGGGGTGGACTGGGCGTGGCCAGGGTGGATGTGGCTAGCTTTACATCACTTATGTTGGAGTGCCTGCGCCTGTGATTCCTAAGCTCCATTTTCAACTGTAACGGCTTCCTGCAACCCTCTGCCAGCGAAAATGGAGCACAGGAGGGCTGACCATTTTTGCTGCCAGAGGCACTGTGGGTCGGGGTTCTTTGCTATTTCCAGGGCAACTTTACTGGCCAGATCTAAGCACCCCGCAGGCCAGATCTGACCCCGGGCCTTAAGTTTGACACCCCTGTCTTAAAGGAAAAGATACCAGGTAGTCCTTAATACAAGCCATGAGGATTGCTAAGCGAGGCAAGACCACAATCACTTTGCTTATTCACCTTTGTCTCCTCGATGGCTACATGGCTTGGGCCTGCCCTCCTTGCTTGTGAGCTACAGAGTTCTTCCAAAGGTAAGTATGTGATAGGTGAGAGGGCTGGGAGGGTGTGGGACCCAGTGGAGTGGGAAGCAGGCCCAAGGCCTGTGGGACCCAGTGAGCAGGGTAGGGTGGGGAGGATAGGATAGGCAGGGGCCTGCTGCAGTTTCCCTACAGTTGGTCATAATGATTACAGAGAACGGAGCAGTGACTGCAACTTTGAAACTGGATCATATATAGCTTTTGGGGGAATCTATCATAAGGTCTACTGGTTGCTAAATGACCAGTTGTACATCAAGGATTACCTGTACACCACTTCTCTTTCTGGCCTAAAATATTTCCTGCTGACTGCTTAAAAAGGGATGAGCGAGACTTTACCCTAATTTCTGGTAGAAATAGCTGGCAGGCACTTTTTCATGTAGGTATCTGCCATTAAAAGTTATAGATGGTAGATAAAATTTGTCCTCTTAGTATTTTATTTCTGAAAAAGCCCATTTTGGATTTATATAAATATTTAATTACATCCATATTTGAAATATTGTACTTGGCACATTATGTTTTACTTGAATAGGTCAAAAATACTCATTTTTTAAAAAAAGTTGGGTTAATGAAATGTAGGAATGATCTCAGCACTTGGATCAGTTTGGCTTCTGTGTGATCAAAATATTTTATCAAGCACTCCCATAATTCTGAATTCTCCTTGCTTATAAAATTACTCTTTAATTCTCCTTGCATATAAAACTATACAAAGACAACAACTCCAGCAAGCATAAATGCTAGCCTTATCTCAGGGAGAGGTACACACAGTTCTTCCGCCTACATCCTGCAGTATGTGACTATGTTTTCTCAAATGGAAAGAGGAAATTCAAAAATAGTGAGTTTGTGGACGCAGGTTGTGGAACCCACATAGCTCTCGTATGTAGGACAAAGCATAATTATTAGATTGACAATATGTTTTTAAAGTATATGTGAAATTATTATTATTATTCTAATTCAGTATTCATGACATCAAAGTTAACATTCTGCAGAGAAGCAATCGCACCCTAAACAGAAGACTTTAAATGTTAAAGTCCACAAGGAACAATTAAGATGTTCAAAACATCAGGGCACTTATATTTTACCTCCCAAAGGAAACTATGCTCAATCTCCTTGTGAAAGTAATCCTGCCATTTCAAGTCAAACACTAGTTCTGTACATATTAAGCAAGCATTGATTAAACTATAATTTACTGAATAAATTAACAGGGCTTACATAATACATTAAGTCAGAAATCAAGATTTAAAATGCACAATGAACACAGTCATATAACATCCTAAATTAGAATCAATTAAATCATTTACACCTTAATGTGAAACCAAAGTTTCAGAATTGTTTATGTATAAGAATGAAGTTAACTGGAAAGTGCCTAGATTAACATAATTTATAGTTAGTAACATGACTTGATGTTTGTTACGGTGGTGGGATTCAAAAACTTTTACTACCGGTTCTGTGGGCGTGGCTAGGTGATTGGGTGGGTGTGGCTTTTTTTGCACTCCCACCCCATTTTGGGGGCCTTCCTGACCTCAGGGGAGCCTCTGGGGGGGTGTTTTTGCTCCCAGAAGGCTCCCCTGGGGCTCAGGAAGAAAAAAAGCGGAGCATAGGAGGGGCACGCAGCACTCCTCTACACTCAGTTTTGGGG
This sequence comes from Notechis scutatus, assembly GCF_049901735.1. NCBI lineage: Eukaryota > Metazoa > Chordata > Lepidosauria > Squamata > Elapidae > Notechis > Notechis scutatus. The sequence continues at coordinate 22,275,965 of NC_142011.1, read as the reverse complement.
CCTGATTTCAGTTTGTATTATCTTTTATCATTGTAAAAATCCTCAATAAAAAGGATTTTTATTTAAAATTAAACGCATTCAGGAAAAGAACACATTACATAAAAAAAATATGGAAGCACATTTGCTGTAAATCTACTTGAGATATATCTGTCAGTGCACCAAATATTTTTTTCATCCATAAATCAGGCAAAACATTAACAAGATTATACAGGTTGCAAGGCCACACAGCTGACTTAAGTGTCCTAAGGTGGGACTAGAACTCACTCTCCTGATTTCTAGCCTGGTGCCTTAATCACTGGACCAAACTGGCTCTCTTAACTTAAACTGTCTTGCTTAATAACATGCTAACTATAGGCCCAACACAGCCCCCCAAAAATTCAGACCTCATGGGCACTTCCTGCAGAAATTATAAATTAAATAGCATTTGGGGGTAATTAGAAATTCCAAATTAAATTGCCAAACTATTACAATGCTTTTACATTATTTATGATGTGATCATACTTTGAACATTGTATGGATCTTCTAAAGGGATCCCATCAAGGGTAAGAAACAGTACAGAAGGTAGCAGTTACATTGATCAAGTGGCTCGAAACAGTGTTTCTCCATCTTAATCATTTTAAGGTCTCATGAGGTCTACAATTTCCAGAATTCCCCAGCCAACTGGAGAAGAATGGTCTATCTAGACCAGGGGTAGGGAAACTTGGCTCTTTTATCACTTTATGGACTTCAACTCTCAGAATTCCTGAGTGAGCCATAAAAGGTTCCCCATCCCCGGCCTACTGGTTTTTCAGTTGTGGGGGAAATCAATTTTTGACTTGAATGGGACATATACAAACGTAATATATAAATGTATATGTCCTACATTTGTATATTAAACAGTCCCACTCAGGTCAAAAATTGATTTCCCCCACAACTAAAAAACCAGTAGGCCAATTCTGGGAGTTGAAGTCCATAAGTGATAAAAGAGCCAAGTTTCCCTACCCCTGGTCTAGAACTAAGTTTTTGGTTTTTTTTTTAACAAATTTTATTCAGTTTTTCACATTAAAAACAAAAATCTCTTTTTAGTGGACAACATATTTCCGGGTCATCACCTTTACATACAAATATGACAGCAATTATACATTCATATATGCATACTTAATTCTATTATTACCTTTTCCATTCCAAATTTTCAGTAAGGAGAGAAACAAACACATTAATTCTAGCCTCTTTCATTAATCTCAATCGAAACATCTTTTTGTTTCATTTCAATTATTTCAAATATAATCCTTTAATATTTATTTTAAAAATAAAGATAAACAATATGTGTTTGCCTAATAATAATAATAATAATAATAATAATAATAATAATAATAATAATAATAAAGTTACCAATGTCTCTCCTTGCTTTTAATAGTCTATATTAACTTATTAATTTAGCTGGTTCTTTAGTCTGTCATATTCCCTTTCCATTACACATTCTTTTTATGAATTCTTTAGTTCTTTAGTCTGTCATATTCCCTTTCCATTACACATTCTTTTTATGAATTCTAGATTAATACAAATTTTAACACTAAAAACAAACAAACAAGTATAGGTTTCCCCCCTTTTACTGTTTTGAGTGTGACACCTCAATGATTAAAATATACCTTTATTCCCTCATCTTGATTCTCAATATACCATTATTTTTAAGAAGTTACAATAATAATCATTACATCTTTTCAATTGGATTCCGCAGCATATTTCCCTCCCTTGATTTTTAATAAGTTATCAGTATCTATATTACCCTATTTTCTAAATATTTTTAATTGCAGAAATATTCTTATTACCCCTTGTCACCCTGCAGAATCCCTTTTAATTCATCAACCATTATCTCTGAAAAAACAATTTCTTTTCAACATTTTACTATTTCTGTATTTCTTTATTTCATGCACCTGTTTCTTACTGCTTCTCCTCCCCCTCTTTTCCCCATATCTTTTCTCATTCCAGTTTATATCCCTCTCTTTCTTAATATCTTCCTTTCCCCTTTTCTGCTGGGTCTTTCTGCCTTTCCTGACTTCACAGGTATTCCCTCTTTTGATTGCCTTCTTAAGTCTCAACTTTTTAACCTTCCTTCTTTCCCCACTTCTTTGTAGCGTTCTTTGTGTTAATTGTCTATTTAAGATGTCTTCTCCTTGAGTCAACTCCTCCTCCTCTGAAGCTCTTTCTTCTTGTTCTTCAATCGCCATTTCCATTTTTTCTAACACAGAGCAAAGTGATTCGCCTCTTTCCTGTAGTAATTCTCTCATATTTTTAAGTTCCATTTTTAATTCCCGAAGAGATATCATCATTACACACTCTTATATTTTATGATCGTTAAAGTCCACAAAAAAACCACTTTTACTTTCCTTCTTCTTTCAATTTTCTAAAGTTCTCAGTTATTCCAGCCGAAGGTCTATACCAAAAACATCAATCAATCCCACAGTCAGTCTTTCCTTGCTTTTTTCTTTATTCTGGTTCTGCTTTCACTTTCTAAGATTCTTACTTTGTTTCAATATTTCTGTAATGTTATATCCACACAAGTTCATTCAGAAACAGGATGCTTTCCCTTTTGTTTGAGCTCAAGTTTTTGTCAAAAGGTGACACTCTCCATTATACAAAGTCTTCACCTTTTTCCCCTATTTTTTTATTTAGGGTTTTTCGAACCTCAATATTCCAGCACAGTCCAGTCTCCAATTTGTAAACTTTATTATTATTATTTTTGACAATCTTAAATCCAGCTTTATTTTATGCCTGTTTATTGCCAAAATATTTTAGTCCAATTTTGTTTAAATCTTTAGTTCCAGCTTCTTCCTTTCCCGGTTCGAAGCCCCGGTTAGCTGTCAAAAATATTTTCTTTTTTTTTCTCTGTCCCTTTGTAATTTCGCTGCTCACTTTTCTTTTCTTAAAAATTCCATGTTACCTTAATCCCGGGGTACTTTTGTTTAGTTGTATTGGCAAGTTGTCCCGGTTCAGATGTTATCCACTTCTTTCTTCCCTCCTGCACAAATCTTAATCCAGCTGAGTCCTCTTCAGGGTGGCCATTTTAAACCACCTCTGCAGTCATCTTCGGGGGGAAAAAGACCAAGCCCAGGGGGGGAGATGCAGCTCCCCTCAACCTGGCTTGCAGCTTCCCCTTACTCCGCCGCCCCTCCAAGGCAGCTTCAGCCCCTAATCATAATAATTGGGGCTCTCCAACGAAAGAGCACAGACCATAGCCGCAGAGAGTCGCGATCTACCGTCCGTCAGCGAGGAGGCTCTGCCTTCTTCCCGTCTAGAACTAAGTTTTGTATATGGAAATATTACAATTTGGATTCAGATATTTAAAAAATACTAATAAGGTAGGACATGCCAAAGGCATAACAGAATGATATATGGTATGGGGAAAGTAAGTCAATATTTCCTCTTTGGAATTCCTAGTGCTGAGTTTGGTTGTTTCCTTGCAGACATTTCATTACCTAATTAGTGGGAGTGTTATTTTCTTCATGATAATCAAAAAGCTAAAAAGAAAACAAAAGGATCAGAACACTTCCCCATCAGAAATCAACACCCAAACAGGGACTACCAACTCAGGCAAACAATCATACAGTAAACAGTTTAATCAAGGAACTACCAAGAAGAAAACAACACTCCCACCAATACTGATATGAAAGCCACTGTATATAAACAGAGAGCAAACCCAACTCCCTCTAGTCCTGAAGATGTTACCTAGTTGTGTAATGAAACATTTGCAAGAAAACAACCAAGGACAGAGAGCACCAAGTACTCCACAGTAGAACACTGAACTACAAATAGTTTATTCTATTAGTACTAATATTTCTCTTTCACACTGTAATGTTAGAACCTGGGGATTTCTAATGAAGTTAATGGTAGTTTAAAGCTGTTAAAATTAAATATATTTCAAACCTCCCAAAATGTCCCACTGCCAATGATTCATTCACACATCTGTCTTTGGATTTTGCAAGAGGCCAAGCAGTAATAAGAGATTTTACATGTGAGCATTGTTATGTGAAGCCTTAAGTAAGAGAACAAAAACTCTTTGTATAAAAAACAAAAATGTTCCAGAGGATATTTTTGACAAAGCAGTTTAGTGAATCCTCAATTAACAGTAAAATATGTTATCTTTTTCATCAGAGCTGTTTGTGGAGCAATCAAAAACACCAGACATGCCACTGTAGCTTCTCAACCGACCACCTTCTGTATCTGTTAAAGACTATCACTCCTATAATCTTAGACTACTGGGACAATGCTGGATTATGGACTTGAATTTTAAACTTTTTAAGAATGTCAAATTGACATGAAAGGCTATGTTAAGAGTTAAGAATGTGATTCTGCTCTAAACATCTGTATTCCGAAGCATACTTTATGACTGGGGAACTCTGCAATATTTTATGACTTGCCAGGTGACCAATACATCAAACAGCTTCTATGGTGTTTCTGAATTGAATAAACTGCAAACAGATAAGGTTGTCTTACACACTGAAATTAAGTTCAAACTTGAAAAATTGCTACTTAAACACTGAACATATACCAGTTAAGACAAGGAACTGATAAACCAGATCAAATCAAGCAGTTCAGCTGATACTTTGCATGAATAAGCCTCATTCACTGGTATGTAGGATGACTGGGGTGTTACCTTTCAAAGCAGAGAGAAAAGCAATTCAAAAATCACACATGCACTCCATGTGGAAACACATGCTATATCCTGAATGAAGGAGAGAGCCAACATTTTTATAGCATTAGGTGTCAGGTCAAGTGTCAAATGAAAAGACTTAAGGGCGACATTTTACAATCCATTTTTACAGTACTTGTAGTACAAGATTCATAATCCTTGCTTGATTCAGATCCCATCCACCAATTTGATCTTTGTTTCTGGCTTTCTATTTTTAAACCCTGTAGAGAACAGAAAAGGCTATCTCTGAAGTTTTCCAGATTTCTATATTACATGCCTGCCAAACCTTCATTATCTTAAAATGCTTATTCAAGCCCTTGGAAAGGAGAAAAGGACGAAATCAATCTCTGAATGGATCCAAACAAGATTTTGAATATGCATGCTTATTATTATTATTAGCTACTACTAACCCTACTGTAAGGGATGCAGTGGCTCAGACGCTGAGCTTGTTGATCAGAAGTTGGCAGTTCAGCGGTTTGAATCCCTAGCGCCACGTAACAGAGTGGGCTTCCGTTACTTGTCCCAGCTTCTGCCAACCTAGCAGTTCGAAAGCATGTAAAAATGCAAGTAGAAAAATAGGGACCACTTTGGTGGGAAGGTAACAGTGTTCCGTGTGCTTTCGGCATTTAGTCGTGCCGGCCACATGACCACGGAGACGTCTTCAGACAGCGCTGGCTCTTCAGCTTAGAAACAGAGAAGAGCACCACCCCTAGAGCCAGAAACAACTAGCACACATGTGCGGGGGAGCCTTTACCTAGCCCTACTACATCTTATGCCACATATTGATAACTCCCCAAAAGGTTAATTTTTCTGACCCAGTGATATAATCTGAATCAAGGATAACTCTGGACAATGTCACCCCAGAGATTTAGCCTGCTTCTACTTTAGCCTTCTTCAAAAAGGTCTTTAAAATCTGGCATTTATCCCAGATATTGAGTTAGATTGGATGGATGGCTCCTTGTGGGAATGATGTATGATTGAGATGTTGGTTTTATTCTTTTTGAGCATTTACTATTTTTTCCTTTATTGTTGTGCTACATTATTTTTAATATTGTGTGCAACTTCAGAATTGCTGTGGAGTTGGATGACCTAGATTTTCTGTATCTCAATTTCAACTATTACTTTATGTAGACTGGCCCTATTGAGGGTTGTCGTTCAAAACATCTGGAGGACACTCCAATTAATGCTCATTCATTAGATTATCATTTTTGTTAACTCAAGATGGCATATACACCCCTACCTCCTAGTTTCCTCACATCAACTCTGTGAGGTGGGTTGGGCTGAGACAAATTGAATGGCACAAAGTCATCCAGTTGGCTTTCATGCCTGAAGCATCACTAGAACCTAATCACAGCTGTGCAGTTTCTAACCCAGCAAACTGGCTCTGAAACTGATAAGAATTTCCCAATAGAATCAGCACTCAGGTTTATGAGAAAAAGCATGCAGTCAACTGCAATGATTATGGCTGAATCAGATTATCAAATTGCATATATGATTGTTGTGCTGACAGAGAATTTTAAACCAGTAATTTTTCAGAAGGAAGACTACCCACATGCTCCTGTTTTTCTCATGCTAAACTGATACCAACTATGTATAATGTACTTTATAAAACCCAGAAGAACTATATAAAAGAGTCAGTTGGCCTAATGGTTAAAGATGCTGGTTTAAAACAAGAAGAGAGTGGCAGTAAAAATAGTTCAATGATTTTGACCTATTTTCTCTCAACCTTAGAAAGAAGATACCTGCAAATCACTTTCAAAATTTTATCCATCTGTCCACATAGCTATCAGGAGTCAAAATAGTAATAAATAAAATCCCATAGTATACAGCACAGATTATAGTATCAATTTCTGCCACAATCATTAAGGAAAACTTTTTTGGGACAGGAGAAGGAAGAAAAATATACTTACTTAAGAGATTCCCCCCCCCCCTTCCACTAATCATGTCCGTTTCTTGGAGACTGTCTAGACAAGTCCCTATAGTTTGCTTAGCAAGGTTTTTCAGAAGCAGTTTGCCATTGTTTCCTTTCTAGGTTTGAACAAGGTTAACCCAAGGTCACCCAGCTGGCTTTGTGCCTAAGGTAGAGCTAGAACTCACGATCTCCTGGTTTCTAGCTTGATCTTTTAACTGCTCACCAAAAGAGAAATGATTGAGTTACTCAATTAATCTTGAAAGACATACTGTACTATGCAAAGGCTAGAGTTGCATAAAATTGCATAAAATTTGAAAATGAATGGCACATTTGAATAAAATGTGCAGCTTTCTGTAACCAACAAAAGCTGTTTGAAATAAAGCTAATACTCTACAACTGGGGTGTCAAACTTGCGGCCCATGGGCCAGATGTGCCATGTGCTAGACACACCCACCCTGGTTTAGCAAAGGGAGAAAAAGTCGCAATACATCACATGATGCTGTGAGTTTGACACTCCTCTACAAACAAACTATAATGCCCTGGATTTTGGACAAACCTTCAGAGAATCTACGAACAAAAACAGAGGGACTTACATGACAATCATTTTATAACACACAGGATGTCCTGATTTGTACTAGGCCATGATTTCCAAATACACCCCAACTGATGACAAACAGATCTTATGTCAATCATAAGACATAAAGTAGTGTTTGCTTTTCCATTAGCAAGATGTATGAATCCATAGTACATAGATTAGCATGGCTATTTTGCTAGAAAAGTCATTTTGCCAACGTGAGCATACTGCTTTAAATCTTAAGAAGGAAAACTAAAACTGTCTTAAAGAGTTTGACTCCTAGTCAGATCATGAAGTTTTCTTGACAACAGCATGAAGGCGGATTTCCACTTTAATCTTGTGGTATGCTTTTGACTAACCCCTTGAAATTTTCAGCAATTTCCATTCCAGACAATAGGGCTCCACTTCGTACATTCATAAGGGGAAACCCAGAGTGCATTAAATAGGAAGCTGAAGACAAACCAAGCTCCTCCAAGTATTTTAACATGAGTTTTCTGATTTTGTAAGGACAACCTCAGATGATCACCCATTATTGACTTGAAAAAGAAAAGAAATATTATCTGTACATCCTTAAACCAAATACCTGAACAAACAGGATAAAACAAGAAGACAACAACTGTAGATGAGGCCCAGCCCTTATTTTATGTCCCATACCCTCTTATGTCCTCTTTTAAGACTAGATTCACTGCTTGGCCCAGGGCCGTAGCCAGCTTGCAGCTAAGGCAGCGTTAACCGAATTAAAAAGATCCTACTCTCCAGATTTACTAAATCTGATCCGGAAATGAGGAAGGGATCCTAACATATCCGACATCAGCTACTCAGCGCTACTTTTTTTAAAAGCCTGTGAACAAAGCCAACCGTTTTAAATCCTAACCCCAACTTGCAGGTTCAACCCTTATAAAGGCTCATTCCGACGACCTGCCCGGGCAATGTGTTTCAAGGAGCCGTTCAAGTGCGCAATAATTCCAGGAGAGGCAGAGAAGGATGAGCGAGATGGACGAACCGAGCCACTTTCGTTAACAGTCTCGCATCACTATCCAGGGCCCACTGGGACGGGCGAGGGACCCTTTGAAAGTCTCCCCACCACCACCCCGCGTCCCTCCTTACCGGGGGAATACAGTTCAGCCAGTTCCCGGGCTCCCGCGTGCTGGGGTCCCCACCGGGGACACGAGTCTTCGGCTGCTGCTGCTCTTGCTTCTCCTTCTTCCTGGGCAGTTGACGCAGCGGCCTCCGCTTCGGACGACGCCCTGGCCGGCTCTGAGCCGGCTCCAGCCGTCCGGAGCGGGGTGCACTCGGGCATAGTTCCGGCACGGCCTCGCTCCCCTTCTTCGTCCGGCGGCTGTCGGGGAGCAGCCTCCCTCTGGAGCTCCGGCCCGGCCGCTCGCGCCCCAAGGCCAGGGGAGCCGCCTGCCGCCCGCCCACAGGGCAGGGACGAGGGCGGCGGCGGCGGCGGCGGCGGCGAGAGCAACATCGCGACACAACCCGCCCCACGGCCAGCCAGCTGGCACTCGCCTCTCGCCGCCCCTCCGTCCGGCCGAACGAAGCGTCAGGAAGAGTGACGCCGCTCCGGCAAGGAGCCGGCCAATCCGCGCGTGCTCGGCTCAGCCAATAAGCGCCTCAGCCTTACTGAGGCGAGCGCCCGAACCGTAGCCCATCGGTTCCGCCCACCTGGCTGGCGAGGGGGCGGTTTTTGCGCGCGACGCTGAGCGGGTCACGTAGGACCCCTCCGGGCCCGGCCGTGGGGCTCCCGCGAGGGTGGCTTGTGGTGGGCGGCGAGCGCGTTAGATCCTGGACGTCTGCCGGGCTTCAGGGCGAGGCCGTGGCAAAATCGGGATGGAAAAATCTGAGGGCGTTGCCCGTGTAGTCGTGCTTTGCATTTCATTTTGCACGGTGGTGTAGGGAACAAAAACCCCGCAAATGTTACTTCGGGGTGTGTGTGTGTGCGCGCCTTCCCTGGGAATTAATGAAGTTTATTCTTTACTTCTTCATTCAATAGATGTTTGTGGCCGCCGATCTGAAACGCAAACTCTGGACGGCTCATGATGGCAGTAAAATCCAGCACGGTAACTAAAATATGACATCGAACATGTAAACAAGCTAAATACACTACTAACATGGGCAGCATCCTGCCCACACGCTTTTATCTTTCTTGGTGACTTCAATCTACCTCATATTGACTGGACCCTTAAGTACAACTGAACCCATACACGCAACCTTCTACAATGCTGTTACAAATCTGGGACTGGAACAACTAGTAACCAACAACACTAGACTAAACAACTGCCTCGATCTCATCTTCTGCAATAGTTTGAATTTAATTTACGGAATACAAACTAAAAAACCCTTTTCCAGCAGTGACCACAATATGATTGACTTTTGTCTCAACATACGCCCACACAAAAATCATCACAATGACGTAATCCCCAATTATAACTTCAAAAAAGGCAACGATGATCTTATAGACAACGATCTCTCATCCCTTGATTGGCAATCTCTATTCACTGGATGCAATACTGTTGAAGACCATTACAACATATTTTTATTTGAAGTCAAAAGAGTCATCAAACTATATGTACCAACAACAACTCTCAAAAAAAAATCAAAAATCAGATTACCCATAACAATAAAGAAACTTCAATCCAAAAAGAGATCACTCTGGCGGAAAAATAAATCTGGTCATGTTGCCAATTTCAAAAGCCGATACAAAAATTTATGCCACCAGATAAAGACTGAATGCACCAATTATCACATTAAACAAAAGGAAAACCTTCTATGCACCAATTCCACCCACGCTTTTTACAATTTTGTAAACAACAAACTAAAAGACTCAAGGTCCATCCCACCCCTGATAGGACCTATGGTAAAGACTGCAACGACGACACCATTAAAGCCAACATCTTTAACACATTCTTCGGCTCAGTATTTTTAAACAGCAATGGATCATGCCCAGTATTTCCTAGCCGAACCACAGACAACTACAATGATCTAATACATATTGATTTTACAGAAGACAATGTTGAAAAAGCACTATGCAATCTAAAACCATCTCTATCTATTGGAACGGATGGAATATGTGCCTACTTCTTAAAAAAGCTATCCACTGCCATAGCCGAACCTCTAAGCATAATTGAAAAATCTTTCAGGACCAACTCCTTGCCTAACCTATGGTCACAAGCCACGGTCATCCCCATCTTCAAAAAGGGAGACCCCAGCCTAGTTGAAAATTACAGACCAATCTCCTTATGCTGCATCACCTGTAAAGTCATGGAATCAATTATTAACCAATCCATTATCCTCCACTTAGAGACAAACAACCTACTCTCCAATAAACAATTTGGTTTCAGGAAAAAACTATCCTGTAATATGTAACTGGAAAAACATATGGACTACACAACTCGATCAGGGCAAAGCAATAGACACAATCTACATAGACTTTTGTAACGCCTTTGATTCAGTGGTACACGACAAATTACTCCTAAAACTAAAATCTTATGGTATCTGGACAACTGCATAACTGGATAGAAGCATTCCTGTCAAACAGACAACAAATGGTCAAAATTGGGAGTGTCCTATCAAATTCTGTACCTGTCAATAGTGGTGTCCCTCAAGGCAGTGTTCTAGGACCAACTCTCTTCATACTCTACATAAATGACCTCTGTGATCATATTAAGAGCAACTGCGTTCTTTTCGCTGATGATGTAAAGCTGTTCAATACCACAGACAATACTGCTACCCTTCAAAAAGATCTTGACTATGTATCAGAATGGTCAAACAAATGGCAACTTCAAATCTCAACAAATAAATGCTCTGTCTTACATATTGGCAAAAAAAATCAGAAAATAAAATACAAGCTGAATAGTCAAGATCTTGTTGATGATCCAAGCTCTGTAAAGGACCTTGGAATACTCATCTCTAATGATCTAAGTGCTAGAGTCCACTGTAACTACATAGCCAAAAAGGCATTAGTTGTTAACCTAATCCTATGTAGCTTTTTCTCTGGTAATATCACACTACTAACTAGAGCATACAAAACATTTGCTAGACCAATACTCGAATACAGCTCATTGGTCTGGAACCCACATTACGTATCTGATATTAGCACAGTTGAGAAAGTCCAGAAATATTTCACAAGAAGAGTTCTCCACTCCTCTACTCGTTGTAGAATACCTTATGCCACCAGACTCAAAATTCTAGACCTAGAAAACCTAGAACTACGCTGCCTTCGGTCTGATCTAAGTATGGTCTATAAAATCATACATTGCAATGTCCTACCTGTCAATGAATACTTAGCTTCAACCATAACAATACAAGAGCACACAATAGATACAAACTCAAGGTTAACCGCACCAAACTTGATTGCAGGAAATACGACTTCAGCAACAGAGTGGTCAATGTCTGGAATACTCTACCTGACTCTGTAGTTTCTTCCCCAAACCCCAAAAACTTTAACCTTAGACTGTCTACTATTGACCTCACCCCTTTCCTAAGAGGTCTGTAGGGGGTGTGCATAAGCGCACCAATGTGCCTACCGTCCCTGTCCTATTGTTTCTTTTATTTTTCTTATATGTATCCATATATTCATAACTATGTTTTTACTTATACTTATTATCTTGGAAGCAATTGACAAATAAATAAATAAAAATAAAATAATTAAAAAAAAGTGTGAATGCGTTTAGTAAAGTACGATAATAATTACGTATCGGGTGGGTTTCTTAAAAAAAAAAAGGAAGTTATTCGAACTTTACTCCTTTCCCTTTTTGAGCTCAAGTAATTTTCCCCAAATTCCTTAACAACCTTAAGGCTGCAATGTGTCTCCAGTTGACCAGTGAGCTTTACAATTTAGGTGGGATTTGAACTCGGAACACAAAAGGTTCATCAACTACTGAAGAGGGAGCTGCCTTGTGAGGGTTAGGGGGCATATTTAACTTTGAGAGAAGATGCCTAAAAGTAGACTGAAGTGAGTTCAGCACCTAATGATCTCAGGATTCACCCAGACAGGTTTTTCTGACAGTGGTAAGGAAGTGATGGTGTTTCCAATTCATCAGCCCTGGGATTTTCTAGTGGCCTCCAATCCAGTTCTAATCTTACTGAAATCAGACAAGATTAACCAGGTGCTTTTGAGATTAGACTGGGGAGCAAAGAACAATAATTATTTCTGGATATATTTATTTATTTATTTAATTTCTATAGCCACCCAAACAAGTGATCAAGCTAGTACAGGTAGTCCTCAATACATTTTTTTTTACTGACCGTTTGAAGTTATAACCATGCTGAAAAAAAGTGACTTGTGACCATTTTTCACACTTATGACAGATGGTTGCAGCATTCCCATGGTCATATGATCAACAGAGACACTTTGCAACTGACTCATGTTTATGACATTTGCAGCGTCCTGGGGGATCACCTTTTGTGACCTTCCAACTGGCAAAGTCAATGGGGAAGCCAGATTCCCTTTATAACCGTGTAATTTAACAACTGCTGGGATTCACGTAACTACTGTAGCAAGAAAGGTCGTAAAATGGGTCAAAACTCACTTAACAAATGTCACACTTAGCAACAGAAATTTTGGGCTGAATTGGGCTCCGACATTTGCAAAAGGTTATCACATGTCCCAGGCACACTGCAATGGTCATAAATATGAGTCAGTTGCCAAGCATCTGAATTTTGATCATATGACCATGAGGATGCTGCATCGGTGGTGCGAAAAATGATCAGAAGTCACTTTTTTCAGTGCCACTGTAATTTTGAATGGTTACTAAGTGACCTGTTGTAAGTCAAAGGCTACCTGTATAAAATCATGATTTATAAATTCCAGTGGTTAAATTCAGCACTAAGCCAAAACCAAATGAGCACAGTGTAAAACCAGTCTGACCACAATTGCAAGAAAGGTCTTTTCATTTTTTAGATTGGTCCTGCTTTTAAAGTGTAAGCTGCCAAAAATTATGTGGAGTGAGGTGGCTTCTAAATTGCTTTGAACACATTAATACATAAATAAATCAAGTATAGCCTATCTTTAATCCATTTTCTTTGGTCATTCGGCAGCCAGATGTTTGACAAGAAATACTAAATCTTTGTTTTCAAAGAACTGTGGGGGGAAAACACAAAAACACAATTTCCCCATATTATTAGTTGTTCTGGATAGTGCTGCTTTTTCTACCTATTGCTTTCAAGAGGCACATTATTTTATTTATTCCCAGCTGGGAAATACAGGCAGTTCTTGCTTAAGTAGGGTAATTGGTACCAGCAACTCCGTCACTAAGCGACATGGTCATAAAGCATGATGTCACATGACTGCATTGACTTACAATATCACTTGCAGCAGTTCCAGTTGATGTTAAATGAGTCTCAATGTCAACTCATAAAACATTTTCTATACACGTTTTATAGTTGTCAACAGAAAGAGGTGGGGAGTTTCAAAGAGTAGGCAGCAGCGTGGAATCGAAAGTACATTCCATTCATATTTTCTTCAGAGACTGATTAGATGACTGAAGCTTCTGCCATGCAAAAATCTAATTGGAGAGCATGATTGATGACTCTTGGTTATGGACGTGTTTTGTTGGAGAATATTAATTATAATATACCCAGAGGGGTGGGGGGGAAAGCAGGGTCAAGGGTGACAGTGAATTACGTGTCTCAGAGTCGGCTAAGCCCAGGTCATGCCGACATGTTAACTTCCAGTAAATCCTTTGAAGTTTTGGGAGTGTGGCTGGAGACTCATGATTTAATTGGGGTAACTGCCGGAATCCTGACACTCATACTGTTAGGCCTTGTGCAACTTCCTGCTGGCTTCTCCATTCACTTGGCTTGTCAAAAGATAGCAATGAAGATTGCGAATGGCCAGTGGGGGAGGACGACTTGGTTGTGATTACAAGCAAGTTTGCCAAGTGCTTGAATCATGATCATGTGACACTGGGATGCTGTGACAGTCACAACTATGAGGGTGCATCTTAAGTTTCATAACTTTGAACAGTTGCTGAACAAGTGGTTGTTGTAAATGAGGACTGCCCGTAAGAAGAAATGAAGTCCAACACAACCAGAATGCAGTGACCTGAAAAAGACTGATTGAGTTACCACTACTAGTAAGTTAATCCTTTCCAATATTTTCTCATTCAATCATGGCAACATCCTTACTATCTTCTGAGCATTGTGAGTTTTGCAGCCCAGATATGGTAGCTCTAATTAAGTTGTACTTGAAGGCATGTTTAATGTAATTTAGATGTGGGTTATTTCGTTGCTGCATATTATTAAATAATGAAGGAGATCTGTTAGTCTACAGTGATAAAAATAGGAGGATGCATGGCTTGTTAGAAAAGATGCCACCAGGGTCTTTCTGATCGTACACAATTTCTGACTTTTATTTAATGATCTACATGTCAGGCAGAGAGTTGTAACAATACATTTTTTTTGCCTCTTTTTATCACTTGCCTCTTGCATAAAAGCAAGCCTCCTCCCTCTTTAATCTTATGCACACTGCCCACTCTCATCCTCTCCCCTTCTTACATGACTGGCTTAATGAGCACTTGGGAGAATTATGAAAACTGATCTGAAAAAGTTAGCAGAAGTGATACTTAGCTCTTAGAGAAGAAAAACGGATTATTATGAGCAAGCTATTCTGTTCATTATGCTTTGCAGCAGAGGTGTCAAACTCAAGGCCCACGGGCTGGATCTGGTCTGCGGAGTGCTTAATTCTGACCCATGGGGCAGTTCTGGAAACGGCGAATGACTGGCCCAAGGTGCCTTTGCTGGCAATAATGGAGCTTGGGAGGGGTGCGCGTGGCCCTCTCAGGCCCCATTTTCGGCCTGGACGGCCTCCTACAGCCCTCTGCCTGCAAAAACAGAGCCCAGGGGGGTGGTTCCGTTTCTGCTGGCAGAGGCCTTCAGGAGGCGTTCCAGGCCAAAAACAAGGCCTGGGGGTGGGGGCGCACACCCTTCCTGGAATCCATTTTCACTGGCAGAAGGCTAGCAAAACAAATTAAAGCAAAACAAAACAAAAGGAGAAATGTTTCCCCTTTTGCATTTGAGCATCCAACAAGGGAGAGGAAAGTAGAAATGGAAAGAGGAAAGACAAAGGTGGGAAGAGAACCAAGGAAGGAAAAAGAAGGAAAGGGGAAGGAAGAAGAAAGGAGAAGGAGGGAAGGAAGGAAGGGAAGTAAGAAAAGAAGGAATTAAAAGTATGAGTTTGGTGATCCCTGAGGTCCAAAAGTTTGGCGACCGCTGGTCTAGAGCAGGGGTCCCCAACCACCGGGCCCCGGACCGGTACCAGTCCCTTGGAACATTTTCTACCGGGCCGCCGGTTTGCTGGGCGCCGCCATCTTGTTTTGATGAGAAAGTGCTTCCGGGTGAGCTTTTCTGGTTGGAAAGCGGCGTTTGGGTCCTGAAGGAATCCTCGCACCTCAGTTTCATCAAAGGGGGGGCGGCTTAACAAAACTAAGGTGCGAGGATTCCTTCAGGACCCAAGGCAGGTGAGCCGAGCGACCGTCCTGAAGCCGTCCTGAAGCCCATCGACAAAGGTACAAAGGAGTTGAAGGTGGCAGGGAGAAGCGGGGGACGGCTGGCTGGCCGGTTGCTCGGCTTGCCTTGTCTTGTCATGCGTGCTGATGCCGGTACCGGGCCGTGGATCATTTTGTGATGCCGGTACCGGGCCGTGGCACAAAAAAGGTTGGGGGCCACTGGTCTAGAGGACAAGGGTTTCGCGCTCTCCCTGGTTTCTCCTTCCTCCACTGGAGACAGTGGATCCCCCCAGCCCCACCCGGGCCATCACAAGTGCCCCTGACACAAGTGATGTTGAGCTGGCACGCTCCCCCAACGCCCCGTGCCCCCTCCCAAGGTCAAACACAACCCTGATGCGGCCGTCAATGAAATTGAGTTTGACACCCCTGCTTTACAAGTAATAAACCACAATTGGGACCAGTGAGTCACGCCAGATTATATGACCTTGTTTTTTGCAAAGGTTGTTAGGTGAATCCCTGTTAGGTGCATCATGTGATCATTAAGTGCAGTCAGCTGGGAAGATTGCAAATGGTGATCACATGACCCCAGGATCCTGCAACCAATGTTAATATATGCCAGTTGCCAAGTGCCTACATTTTGATCTCGTGAATGTTGGAATGCTGCAATGGTCATAAGTAAGGGGTTTCAGTGTTGTTGTAACTTGAACTGGTTGCTAAACAAATGGTTGCAGGCTGTGATATTGCCCCACAGCCTTGCATGCAATGGAGCAGTGAGAAAGAGACAGAGCAGGGAATAGAGCTAAGTAAACCATGGCTAATCACACAAGCATTTGTGTGTGCACACACACCTTTTGAAAAGAAGGAAGTCAGTTTTACAAATAAGAATTCAGCTGCAGAAAGTGTAGAAGGAAATCACAAAGAAAAGACAGACTGCTAGGCGAACTGAGGATTGCAAATTTGCACAATGACGCTCTGAAATTTATTAGATCCTGCAGTCAACTTCTCAGTACACTCAAGTAACACTAGAGAATATCACAGAATATCAAGGAAGTGGTATATTGGTTTTCCTCAGAATGGGTTTAAACAAAATTCTCAGTAGTTTGTTTGGCCTGAGGCTTGAAAGGAAGATTTCTTGTTTTTCTTAGTTGCCTTTGGACTACTCACTTTAGCAGTACAAAATCATAAAAGATACTTACGGGATGTTTCAACCTAGTGATGAGGACAGTTAAGAAGAGCAGGTTTCTGTGACAATTGCTTGGGGAGAGTGGTAGCTCAGTGGTTTGGAAGGTGGAGTAAATGCATTTATCTAGGGCAGGGGTGGGAAGTGATGGCTCTTCTATGACTTGTGGACTTCAACTCCCAGAATTTCTGAGCCAGCCACACTGGCTCAGGAATTCTGGGAATTGAAGCCCACAACTCATAAAGGGGCCATCACTTCCCACCCCTGCTCTAGAGTTTCTGGTGCTTGCGTGTTTAAATGAGGGCATCTTGATTTAGCTCCTTTCAAGTCAGGGAGAGAATATATTTACAATCATGCATCTCGAGCATATCAGGAGCTTTTTGTTACAATTGAGGTTTTGTGTGCTTTGATTCCCTTCTGACATCATCCACTGTGGTTGAAACAGCATACGCAAATTGCTATTCTCTATTAACAGGGAAATTCCTGTGTAGGTGGCCATCCTACTAAATTTGCTACTGTCTTAGCAGACAAGGCTTAAACTATTACACATGTATCCTGTGTTACCTCTAAAGTGTTAGAATTTGATGTATCCCATATACTCTGATACTTGGTTTCTTTATTCACAAATTAGGTGAATTTACTTCCAAGGACACTGCAAACAACTACAGAGTTAATGCTAATATTTTGCCTGGTACCCTGGAAGTATTTCATGCATGGCAATCTTCCCTCCATGAACTGGAGGAACCGATGTGCTTAATGCATGTCTAATGAATGGAACTATGACTAAGGAAGTCCAGCGTTGAAATTAACTGCACAAATTTGGACGATTGTTCTGTCTGAATCCAAAATCTCTCACTGTGAAAGAAATAAAAAATGAGAGGCATGTTTTATATACTGTCTTGAACTCCTGCAGGTAAAGTAGAATATAACTTTAATTTAATACAAAAATTGAAAAACAATTATTTTCAATATATTTGGAAAAACAGAATATGGACACTAAGGCCGAGTAGAACAACTTGTTTGATTGTTTAATTAATTCATATGGCTGCCCATTCATGATTTGTGTCTGGTTTAAATTTTATCAGGAATATGCTGTTGCATATCAACATTGGAATCAGATTTCACTGAGCTCTAAAGGCAGAGCAAACTTCTTGCAAATTCTTGAATATCTGAAGAACATTTGAAGTATGTTTAAATATCTCCTACTTCTACTGCCTTGCCCTAAAGCTTGTGGAGTCATTGAGACACTTTCTAAATGATTAATTTATCATTCTGCTAGCCACAAGGAGCCTTGACTATCAAAGCTCTTCTTAAGATGCCTGTGGATCAAACTGATGTATTCTATAATCAAGAAGTGCTTTTATCCCCAGAGAAGTAGAAATTCATTCTGGAAATGATGGGGACGAGTTGCCTAGTACCCTGATCAATCAGGTGAGACAGGTTTTGCAGCCTCCATGTATCTCAAAGTAATTATTTCAGAGCCCATACAAGTAGTCTTGGAATTATAGCAATAGCACTTAGACTTACATACTGCTTCATAGTGCTTTACAGCCCTCTCTAAGCACTTTACAGAGTCAGCATATTGGCCCCAACAACGTGGGTCCTCATTTTACCAACCTTGGAAGGATGGAAGGTTGAGTCAACCTTGAGCCGGTCAGAATCGAACTGCTGGCAGTGAGCAGTGATACAGCATTCTAATGACTGTGCCACCACAGCTCATTGCAACTGGAATGTCTATCCCTAAATGATGCAGTTAAATGAGTCATGCCCGATTGTACAAGGTGTTTTGCTGCAGTCGTTAAGCAAATCATTCAGTCATTAAGTGAATCTGGCTTCCCCCATTGACCTTGTTTGATGGAAGCCCCTGGGAAGGTTGGAAATAGTGATCACATGACCCCCAAGATCCTGCAACTATCATGAATAGATGCCAATTGCTAAGTGCCCAAATTTTTATCATATGATCACTGGGACATTGCAATGGTCATAAGTGTGAGGACTGGTGGAAGGTCACTTTTTTCAACACCATTGAAACTTTGAACAATCATTAAATGAATGGTCGTATGTTGAGCACTGCCTGTAATGTACACAACGCAAATTCCCATTTACTAGCTCTCCAGGTGAGTGAAATTCAAAAAATAGCAGCACTTTCCCAAATACATATATTGAATAGGCTGCCTTGCCAGTCTTCATGGAGAAAAAAACTATCTGTATGTGGTTGCTAGAGTTGACTTGATGGTGCATAATTTAAAACAATGTTGTGATTCTGATGACTTGATGGAAGAATCAACAGGCACTGACTAAAGGGAGAAAAATCTGTCCCTTCCCTGTCGAATTCAGTGAAGCAGGCAGCTCAAACAGACACAACAAAAGGCTCATTCAGACATGTCTTTTATCACTGTGGGCTTTCTTTCAGAAGGAGAGAATCACGTGGTTATGAGCCGGAGAAGATTTTGGCCTGTAAAATCATGCCACCATTTTTAGTATGACTGATCCCTGCTGTATGGAATGGAGAGTGGAAAGAAGTCTTTTGACAAACAAAGCAACTGTAAAATTATTTTTTTAAAGACCTTTTTTTTTATTCTACCTCTATTTTTTTTATAAATAACACAAGGTGGTGAATATACTTAATGCTCTTTCTTCCTCCTATTTTCCCCACAATAACAAACCTGTGAGGAGTTTCCGGTTTGTCGGCTTCGCGAGCGGTAGGGATTCGCGAAGCTGCGCGATCCCTGCCGCGCTAGCCGTTTTGGGGCTCCGACCCGGACGGGTGCGGAGCAAGGCTGCCCTGCAGGGGTAGCTGAAGGTAAGGGGGATCCGGAGGAAGGGTTTGGGGGTGTTGCAGACCCCTCCCTGGCCGGCAGAACCTCCTTTACCAGGACGGTGCAGCGGCGGTCCGTAATGGCCGCCACAAAGAAGTTGACAGCCGGGCAAGTATGCGCAGGAGGGAGAAGAGAAAGTTATTGAAAGTGAAAGTTCTTCTTGGTTGACCCAGGGCTTTGAGATTTATCTAATTTAATTCCTGGAAAAGATGGTTTTTTGATGATTTTTTCCACAAGAGGAAAAAAAAAAGCGGCTATTTTGAGGTGCTGAAGGGAAAGTTTACTCTCCCTCCCGACGGAATTAAGCCGGAAGGGAGAGGATAAAGAAAATATATAAATTTGGATCTTGCTGGAGGAGATGCCTTGAAGACTTGAGGACAGAAATATAATCTTAATAAGGCTTTAAAATATAGATTTGGACTCTTTTTTTTTATTTGTTTGATACCACCCCTGGAAGAGGAAGGGGGAATTTTGGCTTGCTTGGATTTATTGAGGATTGTGGATTTTGGGATTGTTTTGCCTTTCTCTCGGAATATTTGGTTGGTGTAAGAAGGAAGAGGAATAAAGAAAAGAAAAGATTTATTTATAATGGCTTTCCTTTTTGAAGACCTGAGGGATGAATATGAGCAAACAAAAGCAGCCTGCAAAGATGGCATGGAAAAAGCTTTTCTATTTCTAGAAATGGCGCTGGTCAATTACCAACAGACAATGGAACAGATGGAAACGGAAGAAGAACAACAAGGAAGAGACGAAGACGCCATCTTCATTGAATCCCAAAACTTATCTAAGGAAGAAGGAAGGAAGAGAGCAAGGAAAATGAAGGACTTAAGATTTAAAAAAACATTTGAGAAAGAGAAAAATATGATGCAAAATAAATATAATGATAACAAACATGAGAAAAAGGGAACACAACAGAGAAGGGATCCCAGCAAGGTAGAGGTTAGAAGAAGAAGGGGGGGTAGGAAGATTTGGTGGGGGAAGAAAGAAAGGGGAAAGGCGGAGAAAAGCCTCAAAGCTTTAAAATTGGATGGGAGAAGAGGGATTTTTTTAGAGATAAAGGATGAAATATAAATTTTTGTAAGAAAGATTCTGCTAAGGTACAGAAGATGGTATTGTAACATTTATATTTGAAATAGTAAATTAGAATGGTTTAAGATTTAATAAGAAATTAAAATGATGAAGTTTAAAATTGAAATGTTGAAGTTTTTAATAATGATTGATTTAATAATGATTGATTTTTGAAATGTAATAAAATATCGAAGGAAAGGAGGATACAATGTATTTAAATATTTTTGGTGGATAGAATGTACCAAGCAGAACCAAATTGGGTATTTGTTATGTTGAATGTTAATTTTATTAACTTAGGGGGAGGATAGATAGGCATCATACTCTGATTAGTGATTTCAGGAGAAATTCTTTTTATTATAAGAAGAGATAGAGGGATAATGAATGGGCAAAAGATACAAATTTAATGATTTAATTAAGATGGATCAAATAAGATAGAATTCTGAAGAGTGATATGCGTTATTATTTTAGCCCATGCAAAGAGAGGTAACTGGGGCCAAGGTACTTTACTAAAAGATTTTTTTTATGTTTGTTTGTGTTTGTTTGTGTTTTATGAGAATATTGGGGAAATTATTGTAGAAAGACAGGGAAAGATTTAATATGTAATGATTTGTTTGTTGTTGAAACTTTTAATAAAACTTGTTTTAAAAAAAAACAAAACAAACCTGTGAGGTGAATTGGGCTGAGGGAGAGTGACTGGCCCAAAGCCACCCAGCTCAGTAAGTCCAACCTAATTCAAGATAGTTTCTAAATGAATTATTGTCCAAGGCATTGGCTAATTTTCTTTGTGGAGGATTATGTTTATCTAATACGTGAAGGCATAGTCTTGTTACCAGGGTTCAGTAAACATATCATAGTGACCAACTTGTACATAATACATTGTTTAAAACCATATTGGCTGAGGTAATATCACTCTGAGCTACAATCTAATAGGACACATTTTGAAATAGGTGGCTTTTACTCTGTAAGCCAAACTATCATGCTCCTGGCTATTTTGTGCCTAATTATATAGTACAAAGCCAAGGCGGTTACTCTATGATACAGTATGGACTCAGACTTAATTAAATCATGGCTCAAATGAATAAAGGCTCAAGATGACAATGGAGATTCTCAATCATCCAGGTCATGGTTGTCCCAATGGTGCTTTTTCCAAAAGGCACCTGGACTTTCTTGGTTTTTTATCCCCTGAAAATCTTCAGATCTTCTGCTTGAACTGACGAAGGCTCAGGATATTGCACGAATACAGCCATGACGATCTTCAAAAGCATATCTGAGTCTCTTTGGTCCCAAATGTTCATTCTGTTCCACTGCTGAGTCTTTTTTGACCCGGCTGAAGGGTATTTGAAACTGCAGTAACAGGTCTGCCTATGTTTTTTTCTTCCTTAAGTGCTGTGGCTCTGTAGCAGGGGTCTTCAAACTTGGCAAGTTTAAAACTTGTGGACTTCAACTCCCAGAATTCCTGAGCTAACATGACTGGAAGAGGAATTCTGGAAGTTGAAGTCCACAAGTCTTAAAGGTGTGAAGTTTAAAGACCCCTGTTCTATAGGGCTTGGGGGCTATTCATTTCCACGTTTGCAATAACTCCTCCACCACAGGTCTTCCGGCTTTCAGATCCTTAAAAGGGATGGCTGCCTTGATGTTTTTCCATTTCCCCCCTCTCCCAAGAACCTCTATGACCCATTTTATGTATCTGAGGAATTGTCTTTTTCCAAGAGTCCCTAGTCTACCCATTCAATTTGATCTAGAATAACAGACTACCAGACTTGGAAGAAACTTTGGAGGTCTTCTACTCCAATCTTTGCTCAAGCAGGAAACCCTGTACCATTTCAGACAAATCGTTGTCCAATCTCTTCTTAAAAACTTCCAGTGTTGGAGCATCCACAGCTTCTGAAGGCAAGTTGTTCCACTGATTGTTCTATCTGTCAGGAAATTTCTCCTTAGTTCTAAGTTGCTTCTCTCCTTGATCAGTTTCCATCCATTGCTTCTTGTTCTAGCCTCAGATGCTTTGGAGAATAGCTTGACTCCCTCTTCTTTATGGCCACCCCTGAGAAATTGGAACACGGCTATCATGTCACCCCTAGTCCTTCTTTTCATTAAACTAGATAGAACCCAATTCTGGTAAGCATCCTTTATATGTTTTAGCTTCCAGTCCCCTAATCATCTTTGTTGCTCTTCTCTGTACTTTGTTACTCTCTATTCTTTCTAGCGATCCAGGAGATTGGGCATGCTGCAGATCCCAACAGCAACTGGCGGGAACTAAAAGACCTTATTTGCTGTAGCCCCTGCTTTGTGGAATATTTTCTGTCTTGGGAAAAAAAGATCTTTTTCCTTTAAAAACTTGCTTTAAAAGCTTACTTGCAGGTCTGGGCTAGGAATGTGTTAAGAGTTCTGTTTCTTAGCTTTACTCCTAATTGGTTAAGTATCTTGACTACAGAATGTTTTTAATTTTTGGAAGTTTTTATTATTTTTAATTGTTTTTAACTGGTTTATAGTTTTTGAAGCATAAGCCACGAAGAATTATTTGGCTGAGATGGGCAGCTATAGAAAGGAAACAAACAAACAAACAAACAAACAAACAAACAAATAAATAAGCAAGCAAGCAACGTGGAGAGAAGCCATGGATGGGATGTAATTGAGAAGAGCCATAGTGGTAGAGCAAATGCTACAAAAAAAAAGTATCTTCCCAATGAAAAAAAACCTCAGCAAATGAGGTTAATTCAAGTACAGCTTCTTATGTTGCTGGAGAGGCTGACACAGACTTGAGATCCAAGGTAATCTCAAAGTCAGAAAGGAAACATTGATAAATGCAGTTGCGCTGAGAGCAACTTGAGCTTAAGTTAAGTCTCCTTGAAGTCAGGCTTAATTCTGAATGAGCTCACGGCCAGAATATGGAAATAGTTTGTGATTGTTTTGAATTTTTCATTCTGGCTTCCCAGTTCAGCCTCTGCAGGCTCCTGATGCAGCATCAGGCAATTGTCCTGCAAGGCCCACCCATATAGATATTTGCGTGACATCATAACGTATATACAAAAGAGAGCTGCTGTCAATGTTTTATTAAACAAACAAAATTTAACAGCAGAAAATACGACTTCAGCAACAGAGTGATCAATGCCTGGAACTCACTACCTGACTCTGTTATTACATCCTAAAACCCTCAAAACTTTAACCTTAAACTGTCTACTGTGGACCTCACTCCATTCCTAAGAAATCTGTAAGGGGGCATGCACCAGTGTGCCTACCGTCCCTGTCCTACTGTTCCCATTTATTCGTACTCATTTATTATATTTGTACTTATACCTGTTTATACCTATATGTTTATATGTTATGTTCATATTCATACTTGTTTTCTCATACATGCTTGACAAACTAAATTAAGCTAAATAAATAAATAATTTCATTATCTGATACACACAACTCCAATCCACTTCCCAATGATAACTAGAACTTCTTGAATTCTATCAGGAAGCCCTGTTGGGAGCCAATGCAAAGCAAGACACAAAACAACATGATGCATGGGGATAGCAAGTTCCCACTGTAAGAAAGTGATGGAGATAGTGTTGTTTTTGCACAGAAAGGACTTTTTGAGAAAAAGTGGGTTTAAAAGTCCAATAAGGTAACAAGGGTAACAAGTTCAAGACTGGAAACCAGGAAGGGTCTGTTATTCCGATAGGCGACTCAGACTGGGCAAGCAGATTAGTTAACAGTTTTAACTGCTCAGTCTAGTAATACAGTGGATAAATTAACTGCAATTTATTATGCTTATGCTGCAAGAATTGTAAGGAAACAAGAAACATAGGTTAAGAAATCAATTTTGAAATGGGAAAAGGTAGTCTAGGAAAAAAAAAAGGGGGGAAGCTGGGCAAAAGGTGAGGAGACAGATAAAACACGGGGAAGTTCATGAAGAGAGGATAAGAGGCATTCCAAGAAGACTGTGACTGTGTAGTCTTTGTCAAAGGGGGCTGCAGGGAAGGGAATTGTGCTTCGGGTTGAGGGAATAAAAAGCAGGTGAAATCTATTCCTGGGTGTGCTCACATAGTTGGCCACCTGCTCTTGCAAAAATCTATTTTATAATAAACTGTTTGCTGCTTCACTTTATGACTCTGTCAAATTTCTGACTGGTGAGTCTTATTTCTCACACCACCATTGCTGCATTCTTTCCATCCTTCTGAGGTAATAAAATGAGGGCTGAGATCGTTGGGGTGTAGTAAACAGATGTTGTAAACCGCCCAGAGAGTGCTGAGCATAGTGTAAAGCACTATGGAGCAATATATAAGTCTAATGCCATGGCCATTGCTATTACTATTCCGGACTAGATCCAGCCTCTGGGTTGGATGTCAAGGGATTTCCCCACGTACAGAAGTCTGAGGAAAAAGATGAAGATAACCCTGCTTTACCAATAGCAATAGCGATTAATCTTCTCACCACTCCTTGTCACCCATCCCCTCCCACTTGTGACTATGTGACTGTAACTTTGTCACTTGTATCTTTATGATTTTTATTGACTGTTTCCCAGTATGATTTGATTGCTTATTGTACCCTATGACTATCATTAAGTGTTACACCTGATGATTCTTGAGGAATGTATCTTTTCTTTTATGCACACTGAGAGCATTTGCACCAAGACAAATTCCTTGTGTGTCCAATCACACTTGGCCAATAAATAATTATATACTATACTACACCATAGCACTTAAACTTATACAGGTAGTCCTCAACATATGACCACAATTGAGCCCAAAATTTATGTTGTGAAGTTAGACATTTGTTAAGTGGGTTTCACCCCATCTTATGACCTTTCTTGCTACAATTGTTAAGTGAATCGTTGCAGTTGAGAAGTTGCTAACCCGGTTGCTAAGTGAATCTGGCTACTCCATTGACTTTGCTTGTCAGAAGGTTGCAAAAAGTGATCACATGATCCCGGGACACTACAAAAGTTATCAATATGAACCAGTTGCCAAGTGTCTGAATTTTGATCACATGATCGTGGGAATGCTGCAAAGGTCATAATTCTGAAAAAGGTCATTAATCACTTTTTTCAATGCCGTAGTAACTTTGAACAGTCACTAAATGAACTGAATGGTCACCAAATGAAGTCATCTGTTGTAAGTCGAAGCCGAACTTATATCGCTTCACAGTGCTTTACAGCCCACTTTAAGCAGTTTAGAATCAGCCTATCGCCCCCAACAATCTGGCTCCTCATTTTACTGATCTCGGAAGGATGGAAGGCTATGTCAACCTTGAGCCGGTAAGAATTGAATTGATGACAGTTGGCAGAATTAGCCTGCAACACTGCATTCTAAGGAGACGCGGTGGCTCAGGGGCTAAGACGCTGAGCTTGTTGATCAGAAAGGTCAGCAGTTCAGCGGTTCGAATCCCTAGTGCCACATAATGGAGTGAGCTCCCATTACTTCTCCCAGCTTCTGCCAACCTAGCAGTTTGAAAGCATGTAAAAATGCAAGTAGGACCACTTTGGTGGGAAAGTAACAGCACTTAGTCATGCCGGCCACATGACCACTGAGATGTCTTCGGACAGCGTTGGCTCTTCGGCTTTGTAATGGAGATGAACACCGCCCCCTAGAGCCGGAAACGACTAGGACATAGTCCCCCACATGCAGGGGGAACCTTTACCTTTACTGCATTCTAACAACTGTGCCACCATGGCTCTAATTATGATAGGTGTTAGTTGATCTGGAGGATTGCTTTAGCAGGCGTTCAAAATTCTGTATTTTACCTAGGAGCAACAAAGGTCTTTTCAGAAATCCAAGTGACTTTTCTTTTGTATGTTTGCTTGCCTTAAAGAGCTTGACACACCCATTCCATTACTAACTAGTCCCAACCCTGTTCATTGTCAGAATTCAGGCAGGGGCTAGTCAAGTACTGCCACCTTCTGGCTGTTTTTAAGGGCACATTAATTGTAATTCTACCCTCTGTAAGAATAGTATACAGATACACATATACCCATACGAAGAATAACAGAGTTGGAATGGACCTTGGAGATCATCTAGTGCAACCCCCTGCTAGAGCAGGAGTGTCTATTCCAAATATTAGCCTCTACCTAGGATGAACACAAATACAATGCAGCAACCCAGAACATAACAAAAGCAAACAGACCACCAATGCAACATCCTTCAACAAAACGCAATACTTTCAGGACATGTCTGACTACTCAACCCACTGCAGTACAACCAACACAAGATGCGAAAAAAATTAACATTGCCATATATCCCAAAGGTGTTTTTCTCAAGAGGCAACTGGACATTCTAGTTTTTCTTTAAAGATGTTTTTCTTCTCATCCAAGCAGCTTCTTCAGCTCTTCTTGGATGAGAAGCAAAACATCTTCAAAGAAAAACCAGAAAGTCCAGTTGCCTCTTGAAAAAGCACCTTTGTGACTACCATGACCTGGATGACAGAGAACCTCCATAGACACTGCCATACATCAAAAACACCTTAGAAACACCCAACAAACTATTGCAAGCGCACAACATCACCATAGCATGAACACCAACTGAAGTCCTCCAAAACACCTTAAGATAATCAAAAGACCCAGTAGCCCAAGAAGAAAAAAAATAGGAATCACCTTCAACTTATAGTGTAAGGACCATAAGAGCCACTATGTAAGACAGAGAGGCAGAAGACTGGTAGATCATTTATTGATTGATTGATTTGATTTGATTTGACTTGTCAAATGCTTACAATATAATAGAAATAAGAATAAACATAAGTATAAATACATGAAATAGGTACGAATAATTGGGGACAGGGACGGTAGGCATGATTGTGCGCTTATGCACGCCCCTTACAGACCTCTCAGGAATGGGGTGAGGTCCATAGAAGTTAGTTTGAGGGTAAAGGAGTGGAGGTTTGAGCATATGACAACATAATCAGGTATTTACTACTCTGTTGCTGAAATTGTACTTCCTTCAATCAAGTTTGGAGTGGTTTACATTAAGTTTATATCTGTTGTGTGCTCTTGTGTTGTTGTAGTTAAAGCTAAAATATTCATTAACTGGTAAGACATTGTATCATATAATTTTATGTACTATGCTTAGTCATCCTTGAACTACGCTTAGAATAGTTCAAGGATGTCTAAGCCTGGAATCTCAAGTCTGGTGATGTAGGGCAGGGGTCCCCAACCACTGGGCCCCGGACCGGTACCGGTCCGTGGAACATTTTCTACCGGGCCGCCGGTTTGCTGGGCGCCGCCATCTTGTTTCAATGAGAAAGTGCTTCCGGGTGAGCTTTTCCGGTTGGAAAGCGGCGTTTGGGTCCTGAAGGAATCCTCGCACCTTAGTTTCATCGAAGGTGGGGGGGGGGGGCGGCGGCTTCGAACGAAACTAAAGCACGAGGATTCTTTCAGCACCCAAGGCAAGGCGAGCCAAGCGACCGTCCCGAAGCCGTCCCGAAGCCCATCAACAAAGGTACAAAGGAGGAGTTCAAGGTGGCGGGGAGAAGCGGGGGACAGCTGGCTGGCCGGTCGCTTGGCTCGCCTTGCCTTGTCATGCGTGCTGATGCCGGTACCGGGCTGCGGATCATTTTGTGATGCTGGTACCGGGCCATGGCACAAAAAAGGTTGGGGGCCACTGGTGTAGGGTATTCTGTTGTGAACAGATGAGTGTAGTTCTCTTCTTGTAAAATACTTCTGGACTCGCTCAATTGTATTAATGTCTAATATACAGTGTGGATTCCAGACAGTGGAGCTGTATTCAAGTATGGTCTAGCAAAGGTTTTGTATGCCCTAGTTTGCAAATCAGTATTACCGGAGGAGAAACTTCATAAGATTAGATTTACAACTCTTAAAGACTTTTTGGATTGTACCCATGAACATCAACTAGCAGTCATAAAACACAATAAAAACCCCTTAATTTCACAATACATGGACAGTTTCAAACATAGTTTCAGCTGAGAAAGTGTGAGTGTCCTAGACTAGGGGTCCCCAACCCCCTGGGCCATGCATCTAGATAGCGCAGGAAACCATGTCCGTCCTCCCTGGTTGGTGGAAAAATTATTTTCCATGGAACTGGTCTCTGGTGCCCCAAAGATTGGGGACCGCTGTCCTAGAAAACTAAATCCTAAATTTTTGTTCCCTTCTATTCAGTTGTGTTTGATTCTCAGAGACTGCTTAGACAAGTCCTTGCAGTTTTCTTGGCAAGGTATTTCAAAAGTGTTTTGCAATTGCCTTCTTCCTAGGGCTAAGAGAACGTGACTGGCCGAAGGTTACCCAGTTGGCTTTGTGCCCAAGGCAGGACTAGAACTCCCAGTATCTAGTCTGTTACCTTAACCCAGAGGTCTCCAAACTTGGCAACTTTAAGACTTGTGGACTTCAACTTCCAGAATTCTCTAGTCGGCTATGCTGGCTGGAGATTTCTGGAAGTTGAAGTCCACAAGTCTTAAGGTTGCCAAGTTTGGGGACCCCCTGCCTTAACCGTTACCCTTGATTGGCTCACTAATTCTATTACTAGCACAAAAACAACATTACTAAGGGAAAGCAGGGATGAATTAAAAAG
The DNA here is from genome assembly GCF_049901735.1 of Notechis scutatus. Lineage (NCBI taxonomy): Eukaryota > Metazoa > Chordata > Lepidosauria > Squamata > Elapidae > Notechis > Notechis scutatus. The sequence continues at coordinate 22,246,792 of NC_142011.1, read as the reverse complement.
ATCAGTTTTACAGAAGAATGCTTATATACTATAAGCACCATCACTAAAAACAGCAATACAATTTAACAAAGACAACAGTTAGAAGTTCAGACTGCTGAAGGTTCATTTGCAACCAGCCACAATATTTCTTACGTTAGTTGCTAAAAATTCTCCAAGTCCTTGGAACTGGAATTATATCTATAAATACTTGGGTGGGGGTGACATTTTACAACTTCAAAATGAAAGCCAGGAATATTTGGCCCGCTTAAAAGCATGGCCAGCCTGCATATTGAAAGTGTGTGCATGTTAAGAGTGAGCGAGCAAGCAAGAAACACTCATGTGCCTATAAATAAATATTTGTTAAGAAGGGAATGTCTCACTGATGAGCTTTAACCAAGTTTATTCCTAATGGCTAGAATGTCTGCAAATGAGACTAGTTTGTGCCAACTCTGCCCAACAGTGGCCTGTCAAAAGCCTACAGACTAATCTTCCCCACATGCTCTTGAGGTATACTGGTACCACGGTACCCATAATTCACAGTCCTATGGAATTTTGCCACATGCCAACCTATTGGGGACACAATCTGTCACCCACAGCGAGCAAACCAGGTCTGCTCACCATACATGGTGCTGTTATCTGTCCCAGGTTGCAATCCATGAGCATGAAGTGAGGATGGTTTCCTCTGCTGAGTTGAGAGAAAAACAAAGATTTCAGCCGCAGATTTGCTCTGTTGCCTTTCCAGAGTGTCTAAAGATTGAATCGTGGCAACTGGACAAAAAAAAAAAACTTACTTTCGTTACTCATCCAAGCAACTTCACTGCTTAGAGCAAAATCCGTGTTAAAAAGAAGGCCTATAAATCTAATGCATTCAAAATAAATAATTAAGTAAGCATATCAGTAAGTGAGGACTAAATGCAAAATAAATTGATTGGGAAGAGGTAAGGAGCAGCTCACGGGTGCAATTCAACTGGTGTAACAACGGGTTCGGTGAGCATGCGCAGAGCGATCTCTGTGTTAAACAGCTGGCACACAGCAATCTGCTTTGCCGGGCGAACCAGGTGAGCTTGAAAACCATGATATAAAGCACAGAATAGAGCTGGGGAGGGCAAGTGGGCCCAACAGCTAATCGTCGGGGTGAACTGGTTCACTCACAGCTGATCGTCGGAGATATCGGTTCACCGGAACTGTCCTGTCATTGCTTTTTTTAACGACAAAAGCAGCAGATTTCAGTCTCAGTATAACAGTTGGGTGCCATCTAGTGACAAAGCAACGTCATAGCAGGGGGTGGAATATGGCAGCTACATTCTAGTGCCCTGGAGACATGTTGAGATTAACTCCTAAAATTCTGGCCAATGTGTACTGCACTCCTTATTCACTTGGAGAGCAACAGATTGGGGAAGGCGCATTATTCTCTGAATCAGCGGAAAGGCATGGAGGATGGGTAGGTGAATTAGCTGGGGTTGGAGAAGGCAAATTCAGGCTGTTTCTCATCTCTCTGCTCTTTGCTACCGATATGTAAGATTAGACGTTTCTTCAAAAACAAAAAAAACAAAAAAAGGCATGGGAAATGGCACCAGAGATTGATGAGTATAAATTTCTCTCCATCTCCTTCTAGGAACAGCCTCTGATGAACTGAAGAGGTCTCCAGTTTCTGTGATTAACAAAAATTCTGTGAATTTGCATATTTTGCAAATAACCACCAAGATTTTTTGCTATGGCATCCAGTGTGCAAATAACCTCTGGAACCTCCAAGACCATTATTGTTTTTGGCTTTTCCATTTTCACAATTCCTCTGAGTCTCTTCCGACACTTCATCCCTGACTATTTTATTTCTGATAATGAATTTCCTTTGATCTGCTAAATGTCTATGGAGATTCTTAGCTATCCAGGTCGTGGTTGTCCCAAAGGTGCTTTTTCAAGAGGCAACTGGACTTTCTGGTTTTTCTTTGAAGACATTTCGCTTCTCATTCAAAAATTGAAGAAGTAAATATTGCTAGCATACTTTAAGCCAGCTCCTTACTAGATAATAGCATTTTAGTGCTGCCATTTAAGAAGAGCCATACGTAAAAATAATGTTCAACTACAGATTTTATATTTTTTTATTTCTCCACCAGAGGGCAGCAAATGTTCACAATCCTCTCCCAGGATAAGTCAAGTTCTTAATCTCCTAGCCACAATGTGGAGAAGGCAAAATAACTCTTGACAGGCAATTATTGGGGGAATATGTTGAAAAGTCATTGGCTGACCCACCACCCAAATAATGTTAAGCCTTCAGATGCAGGATGGACATAGGTTCCCCCCCCCTTCCATTCAATTGTGCAGTAAGGATTGGCTGAAACTACAGAGAACTGAGAAAACTGCTAAAGACAACTGACTTCCTGACATTTCTGTCCTACAACTATTCTAGTGGTCATTCTCCTGGGAGAAGTGCCTGGATACTGACTTGCTTTCCACTTGGTGTTTATGTCAATTATTCTGTGATCATATGTTGATATTCCAGTAAATATTTACTTAGCTTTCCTTCTCTTGATGTCCCCTAGCTCCGCTGGCTAGGGACCATGGCAGTTGAAGTTCAAACCACTGGAATGTACCAGAATATAAAAGGCTGACTTATACTAAGGGGATAAGCCCGCAAAATCAGTCATAGCTACCTCTCAATTAAAACAATGGAACGAAATAATACAGTGTTCTCTTACGCATGTATATTTGGAATGTTCAGTATTACTATAAGGGCTCTGTACATAGGGGATATTGTTAAAACAAATGTGTCTATAGCCAAAATGCAAATCCCAACATGAAGACGTCAATAGCAAATTGATATCTGCCAAACATTTTGGACTTCAAATCCCATAGCTTTTGACGAGCAATTGTAGGAGTTGTAATCCAAATTTTCTAGATAGAAGACATCAAAATGTGTTATCTGATTCTGTTCAATCTCTTTCTTGGGGTGCACTTTAATGGAATGAATTCAGATTTATGCCCCATTTTTCACTAGTGTCTCCAAAGCAATTCCTTGGTAGATGAAAGGAGCCATTCAGTTGTAAAAAACCTACTTAAAAACATCAGCTAAATCCATGTTCACACATATCACACACTTTGCTGATGTAAGTGAGAGCCAGTTTGGTTTAGCAGTTAAGGCCTCAGGCTAGAAGCTGAGAGACTGTGAGTTCTAATTCTGCCTTAGGCATGAAAACCAGCTGGGTGACTTTTTAGTCACTCTCTCTCTTTCTCAGCCCACGACATCAGATTTGGGCAATAAGCCCGTCAGTCAATTCTTGATGCAATCAATGGATCAATACTTGGTTGATCTGAAAAAAATGGACCTTACCCTTGCAGGAAAATGCAAGGAAATCATCATCATCATCATCTGTAAATCTGGGGAAAATCACGCTGAACTCAATGGGTAACTTTACACAATATGCAGAGATGCCATGGTGGTTGATAGAATGGTATCCGAATGCTGTAAAAACCAGGTAAAGAAACTGTGGTTTAGTGCATTACGCAAAACCCATTAATGATATTTACTTTTAAATAGTCATAAACAGATTTCAGTGTTAGAAAAAAAAAATCACTCTAGTTTTTACGTTACCTTTAGTTAAACTGAATTTTAAATTGTTTTCAGTCCCTGCTATGACATACACAGCTGCTCTCTGAAATCCCATTCTTATATTTAATAAGTAGAGAAATTTGAAGAGTTTTGATAGCATCTGTAAATTGGGAAATCTTCATCAGAACCAGTCTCTGATTTGTTCTGAACCTGGAAGTTTGGGCTACTTTACTTTCAAAGAATAACCAATTTAAGATTTAATTGAGGTACTGTAAAATCTTTGATTGCAATGCAATTTTCTGGACTAAGTGCTACTGAATTAAATAGAAAGTATTCCCTAAGTAGATACAGAAAGATTTTCATTTTTATTTGCTGTTGATATACAAAATATAGGGTGTGTATTTCTGCATACAAAATAATCGGAAAGCTAAAATTAAAATAAAGCACTTGATGGTAGGGGCATGGTTAATTAGTGTTATTTTAGTTTTGTTTGGAATATGTTAACTTCATCTTTGAATATTTAAAACATGGCATAGAGTCTCCTTGTTAAGGGTTGCACAAGAGGACCTCTAAGGGCCCTTTCAACCGTGTTATTCTGTGATTTCCACAGCTTCCTTACTGAAATCTTACACTCTGTGGGAGGAGGATGTTCCATATATGTCATTCTTTTTCTCAAACTGGACTCAACAGGGTTAAGTTTTTGTTTTGTTTATTCCCTGAATCTCGCTTCACATCTGGGCAATGTGTTGGGCTAGATTAGACCCTGACTCACTGAGAGTGAATTGGGTTTTTTCCAAAGAACTGAACCTCAACTCAAATCAGACAGCCTTTGTGTGCCAATACTGTAAACTATAAATGCCAAAAAACTCTTATTCTGGAATTGGTCTATCAGCACTACAGTTGTTAAATGGGGGAGAATTAAAGTGAAATGGGGGTGGGTGGAAAATGTTGCTTTTGGACATGAACTGATTACTAAGGGTGCCTCGTGCAATGTTCTACATTGTCAACAATGGTGAAATTGTGCATAGTTGGTTCAAACACATCTCTGTTGGGTGTTGTACTTTTTGGAGTTCTTGGGACTACAGCTCCAAGAATTCCCAACCAGTGAAGTACCGACTGTAGAGTGACAATAATGGGCCATAAAGACAATTCTCCAGAGATCAATGTTCTCCTTAGATGGGAACACTTTCAATTTGGTTATTTATTTCCTGTGAATGACAGAAATTAATTCCTAATGGGGCTCATGTTTGTATAACCAATCAATTCACCAAAGAGTAAATGAAAATGCACCCAACGTGGGTAAACATCAATAACAGTCCAGAGGTGGGTATTCAGCAGGTTCTGACCAGTACTGGAGAACTGGTAACATAAATTTTGAGTAGTTCGGAGAACCGGCAAATACCACCTCTGGAGATTTTGCAGTATCCTTCCCCTGCCATGCCCACCAAGCCACACCCACAGAAAAAATTTGAATCTCACCACTGAATAACACTATGGCAAAGTTTGCACATTATGCTAGGCTAAGCTGAAATGGAATTAGATCACGTGTGGTTCACTGAAGGAGAGATTCTAGCTGCATATCATGTGAACCAGGCCATCGCATTAGGCCATAATGTGGTTTGTTTGGAGATCAGCTGTTTGTACACATGTCAATAATGTTTAATTAATCTGGGTTTAGGATTAATCTGTCAGCCCAGCCAGTTATTTGGGTTGGGTCTAGGTTTTAAAGAACAGTGACTGAAATCAGTGGTAGTTTAATTAGTCATTAACACATCACTTTGATTTCAATGAATGTCCTCACATAACATGCTAAACCTGATTCCTAATCTGACCCATTTGCTGGGGTGGCATAATATATTGAACCATAAATCTTCAGATGGCTTAGATTCACAGATTTAGCTAAGCCATAACCCACTCCCCTGGCAAACAAATCCAAAGCTTAACATGTAACGTGCAATCCTTAATACTTCACTATCTTGGTTAAACATGCCATATGGATACAGAGCATGTGTGAATCCAACTCAGAATGTAATGGGAAACTCAACCTGACCACTCCCAGAAGACCTTTAGAGGTGCTGTAAAGTAGATGTCATTTGTCTATGGAGATTCTCAGTAATCCAGGTCACTATTGTCCCAAAGGTGCTTTTTTCAAGAGGCAACTGGACTTTCTTATTTTTCTTTGAGGATGTTTCGTTTCTCATTCAAGAAGCTTCTTGGGTAAGAAGCGAACCATCCTCAAAGAAAAATGAGAAAGTCCGGTTTCCTCTTGAAAAAAGCAGCTTTGGGGTAGACTTCAGTTGATGATTTTTAAAGTGTCAAGAGAAAATTATTATTAAACAATAAACATACTCACCTTTCATTTTTGCCCTGGTCCTGACTACTTTTGGGATCAAACCCTTAGCAGATCACCCAGAGGGCTCCAAAAACAATGCATCCATGATCCAGCTTTAATTAGAGGTAGTCCTTAACTTACAATCACAATTACATAAACAGTGCAGTTTTTAAGTGAGTGGTGTCCAATTCTGCAACCTGGCTTTCCTCATTGCTTGTGGGAAGTCCCTGGGAAAATAGTGGAAATAGTGATCACATAATTCCAGGAAACTGCAACCATCATAAATTAAAACTAATCAAGGAGAGAAGCAACCTAGAACTAAGGAGAAATTTCCTGACAGATAGAACAATTAATCAGTGGAACAACCTGCCACCAGAAGTTGTCAATGCTCCCAACACTGGAAGTTTTAAAGAAGAGATTGGATAACCATTTGTTTGAAGTGGTGTAGAGTTTCCTGCCTGAACAAGGGTTGGACTAGAAGACCTCCAAGGTCCCTTCCAACTCTGTTATTCTATTCTATTCTAAATACATGCCAGTTACCAAGTGTCCAAACTGTGATTACGGGGCTACATGGATGCTGCAAAGATTGTAAGTGTGATGACCGGTTGTAAATCACTTTTTCAGCAGCATTACAACTTTGAACAGTCATAAAGCAAATGGCCATAAGTTGAAGACTACCTGTAGTGATAAAATAAGGCCACAATACCAAAGTTATTTGGGGGAGTAAGTCCTAGGGAGTGCATGTGCATGCAACAGATCACACCAAGACATAGATGTGCAACACAGACAAGGCATGTTTATCTTTTTATAGATATGCATACCATGAATTCATACTTCATTGCTCAAAAATGAAGCGCCGTGTCCCAGAACGGATGAAAATTCCATCCTGGTGGTGGTGGAACAGGCTGGTTCTTCCTACCATTTCCTCCCCAAAGTTCTGGGTTCAGCTGCTCCTTTGACCCTTCCTGCAGCCCTGGAAAAAAAATTTTTTTAACAAGTTGAGGAAGGCATTTTGGTCATTCTGTCCCAGAGGCAACAGACAGGAGCAGCCTATCACCTGCCAGATGATGTCTCTGGTGAACTCTGCAGGGCAAAGAGCATTGCTGGCCAGATAAAGTTGAAATTGTGCAATCCCACGTGTGTGTGTGTGTGTGTGTGTGTGTGTGTGAGAGAGAGAGAGAGAGAGAGAGAGAGAGAGAGAGAAAGGCTGGGAGTGCCTGGTCAGAGGTGAACATCGTAGAGGGTAAGTTTAAAGGACAGCAACGCATCACCCAAGTCATCCTCTAAAGTGAGGACTAGCCCCCCCGCATTCAAAAACCTAAATCTGTCTACTTTTACTAAGCCCTATACATCCTAGCCCATTTCTTTTCAGAGTTCAACACGAAGCCAGTGGCCATAGAACAGACCCTCCCCATCTGGTAGTCTTCAGATGTGCCAAACCCCAAAAACCTTAACCTTAGACCAGGGGTGGGCAAACTACGGCCCGCGGGCCACATCCGGCCCGTTGGTCTGTCCAATCCGGCCCGCCCCTGAAAAAAATCGCCCTGTGCCGCGTGGCCCCCAAAGCTGCAAAACAGTGCGGAGCGCTCTCGGGGTAGGAAAGAAAAGAACTTTGCAAAGGCCTCGGCTGGGAGTTTGAAATCACCTTCGAGTGCGACCTCTCCAAAGGTGAGTCCCCGCCGATCCCCTTTTTTTTCCGGGGCTTCCAGGCTTAAACTTTGCAAAGGCAAAGTTTGCAGGCTGGAGCGTCTTCCCGCTGAGGAGTGGGAAGGGTTCTGCCCGGCGGGCGGGCAGGCTGCTTGGAGTGGGCTGCTTGGAGCCACCTAAAGCTAGGCCTCTGCTGGTGGAGCCTTGCCCTGCCTTGGTGCCCTGTTTCCCGGCTCGGCGGTCCTGCTCGGGCAGCACTTTAAAAGCCTGCTCCCAGCACCCAAGCAACTTCCCAGCAACTTTCGGCTTCCTTTAACTCGCGGGCGCTGCGCCTGGCCCCGAGCCACGCGGGCGGAGGGAAACCCGGCGGGTGGGTGGGCGGGCTGCTTGGAGGAGGCGACCGGCGGCGCTCCGGGCTTCCCCTCCGCCCGCGGCTCGGGGCCAGGCGTGAGCGCCTTGAGTTAAAAGGAAGCCGAAAGTTGCTGGGAAGTTGCTTGGGTTTCGGGCTTCAGGCTTAAACTTTGCACAGGCAAAGTTTGCAGGTAGGAGCGTCTTCCCGCCGAGGAGCGGGAAGGGTTTGCCCGATGGGCGGGCGGGCTGCTTGGAGGAGGCAACCTGGCGGCACTCCGGGTTTCCCCTCCGCCGCGCGGCTCGGGGCCAGGCGCGAGCGCCCGCGAGTTAAAAGGAAGCCGAAAGTTGCTGGGAAGTTGCTCGGGCGCTGGGAGCAGGCTTTTAAGAGCTGCGCCCCAAGGAGCAACTGGCAGCCGGAGCGGGGGGAAAGGCAGGCGAAAGCCCCCACGCACACACACCTCGGCAAGCGGTTTGCAGGGTTAGCCAGCAGTTTCTCGCAAGAGACTGAAGGCCGGTCTGCTCCCCCCAATTAGATGTTGGTTCAAGAGGGAGGGTCAGCCCTGCTGATGTATATGTATCGTATCTTGTGCTGACCCGGCCCGTTTGTCAAATTTTAAAAGTCAATGCGGCCCCCGAGCCAAGAAGTTTGCCCACCCCTGCCTTAGACTGTCTACTATTGACCTCACCCCTTTCCTAAGAGGCCTGTAGGGGGCGTGCATAAGCGCACCAACGTGCCTACCGTCCCTGTCCTATTGTTTCTCTTATTCTTTTATTTTTCTTATATGTACCCATTTCATGTATTCACAACTATGTATACACTTATACTTATTATCTTGTAAACAATTGGCAAATCAAATAAATAAATAAATAAATAAATGTGACACTCTGAACTCCCTGGGCTGGATTTCCACCGTTTCAGGGAGGCACAACCTTTCCAAACCACAGCAAATAATTTGAATGCGAACCTCTTGGTTCACAGTGGCTCCATCTCGTATAAATAGCTTGGAAGAAGGGATTTGCAGAAGGGAAAGGGGTCGGATTTAGCAAGGCATCCCAAAGAAAGCCGATACTTTTTCCTTGGAACTTTCATCCGTGGCTCAAGGTTTTGGATTTCAAACCCTGTTCCCTCGTGTGAAATTGAACAACACAAAAAGGCATGTGTTGAATCTCCTACTTCCTTAAGTACTAACTGGTTAATTGTGGTCTAAACTTTTCCCAAACCCCCAAAACTTTAACCTTACACTGTCTACTATTGACCTCACCCCTTTCCTAAGAGGCCTGTAGGGGGGCGTGCATAAGCGCACCAACGTGCCTACCGTCCCTGTCCTATTGTTTTTATTTTTCTTATATGTATCCATTTCATGTATTTATAACTATGTTTATACTTATACCTGTTATCTTATAATTGCTTGACAAAATAAAATAAATAAAATAAAAATAAAATAAAAAACCTGCTTCAAATGATGCCCCGAAGTAAATTCTAGACAGAGAGCAACAAATCTACTGACGGTTTTTCTTTTTTAATGGTCCTATTATATCTGTTTTGCCCCACATGGCGCCCTCCAGTTACTATGGGCTGTCTATCCCATAAGCTGTAGATTCTTCTTCTTCTTCATTCCAAACCGGCTGTTTGTAAATCATATTTATGAGCAGACGTATCTGCATTTTATAAATGGGCAAATCTTTTGCAAATCAGGGATCAGAAAGAGTCATGGGCCTAGTGCTGATCTTGTTGTTATTGATTTAAAGGGGGGAAAAAGAGATGTTGCACAACATTAGGAGCAAAGCAAACATTCCATGAATTTGCAATGACTGGACATTTGTCACAGGCACCCACTGCATTGGTACATTGCTTGCTTGCTTGCTTGCTTGCTTGCTTGTTTGTTTGTTTATTGCCACATTGTTGAAATAATAATTGAACCCAAGCACAATAAATCAGGAACACTAAATAGACATTGCATTTCTAGATTTGGGCCGCTATATTAAATTTGCCTGCTGATGAATCTTGCAGGACTAATTTTTTAATTCCTCTAGTGAGTGTCAAACATCTTTGAGGGACCTTCCTACACCTGACCAGTGGAAGGCATGGTATTTCTGCAAGTCTCAGGGATAAGGATCACACCGGGCTGTAGTTTTGGGCCATTTCCTCACACCTAACTGCTCCACCACCAAATTCTTCCTTTTTCCTTGGAAGCAGCCTTGAAGGGCCTGCAATTATTCTCCCGACACTCTAACCAAACTGCATAACGTTGTCTCCGCTGAGCAATGCAATTGTGCAAATAAAGGCTGCCTGCAGCACCAAGTTCCCCTCACCCCATCGTTGTTTGGGAAGGTGGAAATGAGGAACAGCCACCATTTGCTGAAATATCCTGAAACTGAGTGGGAGGGGCCCGAGGCCCCGGTGGCCCTTTGGCTGCTTATCTGCAGTAGGGAAGGAGGCAAATCAAGGAATTGGGAGTGTGGTGTTCAAGGGACTTGTTTGCAGACAGACAGTTGTTCTCCACTGAGCATCATCAAGGTGAAACACTCAAATTCTAAAGCAGATATTCTGCAATTCTGCAATCAAGGAGAGAAGCAACCTAGAACTAAAGAGGATTTGTCTTAACAGTTGGAACAATTAATCAGTAGAACGACTTCCTCCAGAAGTTGTGGATGCTTCAACACTGGAGGTTTTTAAGAAGAGATTGGACAACAATTTGTCTGAAATGGTACAGGGTTTCCTGCCTGAGCGAGGAGTTGGATTAGAAGGTCCCTTCCAACTCTGTTATTCTGTTAATTTGGAGTAGAAAGGGACGAAACGTTGGTTTAGTTGCCCAGTGAAGATACCAACAAGAGAGCATGGAGAATGTTGACATTGTAGGACAATGACAGGGTTCTATATGGAAGAACCTTCCAAGGTTAAACTTTTTTTTTTTTTAATGTGGAAGAGATCTTGACTTTAGATCCTGGAAATTCCAGAGTGGGATGAAAAAGCTGCTTGGAAGACTGCAGAATTGTTGAGCTAGTTCAAACAGAGGTACAGGTAATTCTCAAGCTATGACCACCATTCGTTCCAACATCTGACACATGAACACAAGTCACAACATTGGTCTGATGTTGCCATGTGCATCTGGTCATCTGCCCACTCACCTGCCATCCTTTTTTTGGGGGGGGGGGGCTCTCCCAAGGATGCAGGTGCTAAACTGCCTTCATCCAGGTTACAAAAGTATAGCTGGGAGCCATTATCGAAAGGCCAGTAATTTCATTTTTTTTTTTTTTTGCATTGGAGAAGCTTAAGGATCAACAGGGTATCTTTTAAGAGATGCAGCTGCTTAAGATACCCATTTTACTTTTTTTTCTCCCTGCTTGTTCCATTGTTGAAGTATAGCCCTTGACCCAAGGCAAATTCTGTGCTCCTCCTCTGAGCCATAAAATGGTTTTTTTTTTGCATACAGCATTTGTATGACCATGACAGACAGGTTTAGTTCAACTGAATTTAGCTGGCTGCATGGACCTCAGAGCCCTAAGTATTAAAAGCTTAGCTGAACAATGTGGCCTTCCCGAAGTACCTCAGCGCAATGGGAAGTGGCTGCTGCAGTGTTTCTCAACTTCAACAACTTTAAGATGTGTGGACTTCAGTTCCCAGAATTCCTCAGCCAGCATGTCCACACTTCTTAAAGTTGGCAAGGTTGAGAAACACTGGCCTAATGTAACAGGCTTTCTTTTAGAAGCCTTCCACTGCTGGGTACATCCAATGCAGGCTTCCCAGTATGGTATGTTGGCAGAAATTTTCGGGCTTGAGAAATGTAATGACCCATTAAAAGATAGGACTATACTGTCAGATAAATCCAGGATTTATACTATATGGTAAACTGTAATATAATTTGAAGCTATTTATTCTTACTCATTAGATCTCACAGGAGGATTCATAAAATTTGTTTCTCCAATCCCCCCCCCCTCTGCTCAAAATAATGATTTGTTCAAGGCCAGCGGATGCAAGCTGTATCTCACTTGGGCAACCTAGTAATTCTGATTTGCAAACTACGGTTTATGAATTAGTCTACTATGTGACCTAGGGAGGTTCATTCAATAAATCATTGTTACAACTATGGCTTGGCATGCTGTATGAATGCTTAATGACATTTCAAAACGTCTTTTGTGATGTAATTTTATATAGACAAAAAGTACACCCACACGACCACTAGATGGCAGCAAAGAGATACAAAAAAGGCCTCTCGTTGCTTGAAAAACCCTGTGCTGCTCTCTTAAGGCTGCAAGGAGATATGGTATGATAGCTCCATGATAGTTCAATTACTTCATAGAGGTTCATTTACACTACAAAGAGAAAGACGTTCCTGAGTCATAGGAGTTGGACAGCATAGAAATGTAATAAATTATTATGGATCAATGCAGAGTTAGCATAGGTTTAGATTGATTTGGCATTTTTATTCACCCACTGAGTCCTTCCCAAGAACCTGGGATTGGCAGATGTTGTTTGATGGCAGTAAAAGGCATTGTAGCAGGATGTAAGCTGTTCCAGGTAAAGCTGCCTTTTGCAATTGACTGATGGTGATTTTGTCAATGCCCATGAGAGGATGACTCAACTCAACTCAACCAAGTATGTGAGTTGCCTAGACTTCAAGAGGCAGCAGAAAAGGATCGGAATTGCAAGCAATTGCTGGCCGGTGTCATTACCTCCCTCCCTCCAAGTTTGGATCAAGTGGGATTCAAGCTTTGATGGCTACACATGCCAGCACTTCCTGCTGTTGCGATCCATAAGTTCCAGAGATCTACCAAATAGTCCAGAGAAAGAAAGAGGGCACAGAGGATGCCAGGCAAGGCAGAAGATAAGGGAAGCTGGCAGAAAGGGGAACTCTGAAACTAGATGCCCCTGATGAAAATTAGTTGGCACTCCAAGAGGACCGGAAGGAGCCTGCTCATTACCCAATCTCCAAAGCCAACGTTTGGGAAGGCAGCTCTTTGCACCAGCTAAAAGGAAGAAGTGCATGCAGTCATAAAGAGTCATTATAACGTAAGAAAAATACATTTCACTCCAAGGGGAATTTTATGGGTAGTTGGGCTTCCCTCTACTTCATCTGAGTGGGAGACCCCAGTTCCTGTAACTCCACTCATCTGTACTCTTGTGAGAAAGGGAACACCTTTTAACCTGAGGATAAAATCACCAGCATCTACAAAAAAATAAGAGTTTTGTCTGGTTCCCCTGGAGAGGTACTGGGGAACACGGGCCACTTGCTCCTGAGGAGTGAAATAGATTCTCTCATTGAAGTCGGAGAAGTATTTAAGAATTTCTCCAGCAAAAGAGCTGAGGACTGAATAAAAGCCGCTGCCACCAACCTGCCTGCTTGAAATTCCGATAGTTTAATGATAGAAGAAGGAGCTTTTATGGGGCGAATAAAGAGAGATAGTAGGTATGTAGCAAGAATAGTGGAAATCCTGCTCTTTAACATAGTTTCACAATTTACCATTCTAGAACACTGTTTCTCAACCTTGACAGTTTCAAGATATGTAGACTTCAACTTCCAGAATTCACCAGCCAAGTAAGCTGGGGAATTCTGGGAGCTGAAGACCACACATGTTGACGGTGCTAAAATTGAGCAACACTGATTTAAAACAACTTTTAACCTACAACTGTATATATGTACAAAAGAGAGAAAAGGAAAGCGAATAAATTATATATTTTTTTCAAGTGTTCTCTGTTTGAATGGCCTTTGTGAAGATATGTGTTCCTCTTGAAATGTTTGGTAGGATTGTATTTATTCCAAATAGCTTGTTTCATCTTTTAGCCCAGCCTTCTTCAAGCTCTGGATATTTGGGGGGTGGTTGGGGGAAAGAGGGCAACAACTCCTGGAATGCTTAGCCAATGGAGTCATTGATCATACTATCTAGGAATGCTGGGAGTTGTAGTCTTACATTTGGAGGTCACTTGGATTAGGAAGGCTGCCTTAACCACTAAAACAACAGATACAATGTGGTTTCCCCTCCACCACCACCCGCTTCTCTGCTTTTTGCATCATACCAAGCATCTGCCCAATGGTAATTTTGTCAGTTTCCTTTTTCTGGTGAAACTGGAAGGGTGGAAAAAAGTCTCATCAATTTCAGCATGGCCCTCCATTAGAAAAATTGAAAGAAGCCTTGTCAATTTCACTCATTCCCTGTAAAGAAATATCTGTACTTACACACACACACACACACACACACACACACACAAATCACCAGAACTGCTGCTCTTGAGGTTTCTGCAGATCTTGTATTTATTTATTTATAGACCGCTTTCATTGTATTTTTTTGCAAATAAGGCAGTGAACATATACAACACACCTTCCTCCTTCCACTTTCCCCACACAACAACCCTGCGGAGGTAGATTGGGCTGAGAGAATGTGACCGACCAGAGGTCACCCAGTGGCTTTCATGGCTAGGGCAGGACTTGAACTTGGAGTCTAATGCTTTCTAGCCTGGTGCCTTGACTACTAGGCCAAACTGGTTCTTTCTGCATTATTGTGGAGAAATAATATAATTTTGTTAATCAATAGAATTAACGTTGCTATGAAGAGAGAATGAATAATTCTACAAAGACCAAAACGTATCAGAATTTAAGCCTGATTTGGATCACTACTTATATATATTCTAGCCAATAAGATCGATTTGAAAAGAGAGTAAAAGGAATGCATGGCTATATACCCAATTTTTTTTTAAAAAAAACCCTTCCTCTTTTTAAAATCTCTGAGGTTTGGGCCTTCATAAAGAGTTGTCTGCTGAATCGCATAATGCAATACCTGTTCCTCTGGCTTAACGTTGGTGTTCTCACACCACAGGATTGGTTCATATTATTCCGAGATGCAATACCATTTGCTCCCCGGTGCTGCTAAGGCCCCTGCTAAGGCAAAAGACACTCCTGCTTTCTTTAATTACATGTTTGGCTTCGATTGCTTTGTTTTTTGTTTTCTTTTTGCCCTTTCTTCTGGGACTGAGTCATGACTCTTTGCAGGTAAATACGGGGCTCCTCGGTGAGGGGACCCACACATTTGGCTTCCAAGGTGGGCATCTTTTAACACCTAAACACAGAGTCTCGAAACTCATGACGTCCAAGCTCGCTGTGGTCCTTCAGAAGACAATGAGAGCTCAAACTTGCCAAGGAATGTCAGGGCCACTCCAAGGACGCCATTTAAAGTGCACTGTTTTCATTCCAGACCAAATGACGACACTCACAGCTGCAAAAGATACACGTGGGGAAAGGATGGGGGGTGATCTTGGAGAGAAGACCAGTCCCTCCCCTAATACTCATGAGAAAGAGAGAAAACTCTCAGGTCTGCTTTACCTCCACGGGGCACTTTGGATTTCCTATGGGAATCACTGCAGGAGGAGAACTGGGTTAGTCTAGGGTAACCCAAGTTTCTTTTTGAACTAGCAAATGCTAGCAAAAGGCACACACTTCAGGCACAGCAGCTGTGCATCTGCCGAAGTGAACTGCAGTTCATGGAAGTTTCTGCTTTTTAATAACAATTGTTAGCCTGGAAAGGGGCTATCATGCAATTCCTTCTGAACAGAACCAAATACTTTCCATGCCAGAAAAATGCCAGAAATATGTAGATAGCAATCAGCAAAGGGGAACCTCCTTTTGAAAAGGTGCTGAATTCCATGTCATCTTCTGATTTCTGGGTCCTAAGAAGAAGTCGACCTCCCTACCATCATGTCTTTTGCTGAAGGAATAACACACTGATAAACTGTAACAACATCTAGGCATCTTTACCCAATCCTGCCTCTTTTCCACGGCAGAAGGCAAAACGCTGTGCCCAGGAGTGGGAGTGATTGGGTGAAGAGCATGTTAATTCAGGATTCTAGAGTGCAAAACAAGTTTATCCGAAGTTTCAGAAAATCCTTCCTTCCTCTTTTCTTTCTTTCTTTTTTCTTTTTTTTTTCTTCTTTCTTTCTTTCTTTCTTTCTTTCTTTCTTTCTTTCTTTCTTTCTTTCTTTCTTTTTCTTTCCTTTCTTTCTTTCTTTCTTTCTTTCTTTCTTTCTTTCTTTCTTTCTTTCTTTCTTTCTTTCTTTCTTTTCTTTCTTTCTTTCTTTCTTTCTTTCTCTCTCTCCTTTCCTTTCCTTTCCTTTCTTTTTTGCAGTGGCTCTTCCTCATTTGCTACATCCACGTTTGAGACAAAATTTATTTTTTACCAGACCTCGTTTCTGCACTAACCATCACTAGCAGCACAATCTTATGCTGGCTTGTTTTGAAATCTGTTTTAATCAGAGGCATAACACCGTAATTAGTCAAAAAGCACGACACCCATGTATCTTAAAACTACCCAACGAAATGTTAGCCTTAGATATTGTGCAAAACTTCTGCCCACATAATTTATGGTTCAAGGTGTCAAGAACATTGGGTAATGTCATGCACGATGTTAATCATGGACAACCATGTCACGCAAACACAGATCTTGGGTTTCAGCTGCTTTGAGTGGGGTATCTGTCCACCCTCTTTTAAGCCTGGCACACTCACTCTCATTGAAAACTTCTCTCCACCCACAAACGAGGCTGCAAGATCTACTTTTGTGACCGGAGCCATGAGCTCCGGTTGCTGCGCTCCACGGGACTTCCTTGCTCTGTAAAGGTATTTTAGAATAAGGCAATCCTATCCAAGCCTCGTTTGGGTCCGCTTGGGACGACGGGCCGCGAAAGGGACCCGTCTTCTTTAATAGGAGCGCAAATCAGTCCATGCATTTGGCTTGGAGGGGGGGTGGGGAAAGAACCTTCTCTTCCCAAACCGGAGGTGCCGAAGAAATTTGGGAATCTGGAATGCCAGAGCCTTCCGTCCAAGCCCGGATCACCCCATTCAGGGTTTGGGAAAACCCAACTGGGGCTCAGGAGAAAAGATCATACGCACGCCCAACTTTGCCCCGGCTGCAAAGACGCCCCTCCCCTCGTGGCGAGCCCGGGCCAACCAGCCCTTGCTCCCACCTCCTCTCCTCCTCGAATCGCGCCGTGGTGTCGCCTTGTTATGAATGGCCAAGGCTCCGGGAAGTACAGACGCTCCGCGAACGCCTTACTTTGAAGGCTGGAGCCAGCCAGCAAGCGAGCCCTCTCCGAGCGCCGGAGCGCATAGCGCACAGCGGACAGCGGACAGCGCACAGCAAGCAGGCGGTGAATGACCTCTCTCTCTCTCTCTCTGTGCTTGCGCTGCGCCGCTCCGCCCCTATAAATAACTGAGCGCAAAGGAACTTTCCCAAGTCAAGAGACTTTCAGGAGGAGAAGAGACTCGGCACCTACCGCCAAATGGTCCGGAGGAACCAGCAGCAGGAGCGCTCGGCCGGCAGCTGCAGCGTCTAAGCAACCCTTCGCGATTTTCAATTTCCATTTTTTTGATTTGAAGAAGGGGGCCCTCTCAAGCCCCTTCCCTTCCCCGCCCCCCGATTTCGGACGGGAGTTTCAGGAGCAAAAGGCAAGGGAAGGCAAAGAGGAATTGCCGGCGTCTCCTCGGTCGGCGCTTGCAACGTCCCCGCCCTCTCGCTTCTGGAGGCATTGGAGAGGGGGGGTGTCTCCGGTGGCCGAGGTTCCCCTTCGCCCCCGCCGCTCCCCTCCTTTTGCTTTCATGCAACGCCTGGTAGCCTGGGATCAGGCATGCCACCCCCTTCAGCCCGCGGCCTTTAAATCCATGGAAGTGGCTAATTTCTATTACGAGGCGGACTGTCTGGCTGCTCTGAACAAGCTGCACCCCCGGGCGGCGGGGGCCCGCTCCATGACCGAGCTCACCGTGGGGGATCACGAGAGAGCCATCGACTTCAGCCCTTACCTGGACCCTTTAGCATCGCAGCCGCCGCCGCAACAGCAACAGCAGCCGCCGCCGCCTCCTTCCACGGCAGCAGGGGGCAACTTTGAGCCTGTTTGCAGCAGCGGCGGGAGCAGCGGCCAAGATTTCCTCTCCGATCTCTTCTCCGAGCAGGACTATAAAGGCGGCGGGAAGAAGCACCCCGACTACGCTTACATCAGCCTAAGCCGACACAGCCACCACTCGGGCGTCGGACAGAACCACAAAGCCGGGCCGCTGCTGGGTTGTTTCCCGCCGCAGATGGTCGAGACCAAAGTGGAGCCGGTTTTCGAGCACTTGGATTCTTGCAAAGGGGCCCGCAAGGAAGAAAGCGGCGGCGAAGGAGGAGGAGCAGGCCCCGGCCTGGGGGGAATGTCCTCGCCTTACGGCAGCACCGTCCGCTCCTATTTGGGCTACCAGTCCGTGCCGAGCGGGAGCAGCGGGAACCTTTCCACCTCGTCGTCTTCCAGCCCGCCCGGCACCCCGAACCCGTCCGATTCCTCGAAGTCCGCCTCGGTCGGAGGAGGAAGTGGCGGCGGCGGCGTTTACCCGGCAGGCCCCAGTGGAGGCGGCGGCGGCGGCAGCAGCGGCAAGAACAAGTCCAAGAAGTGCGTGGACAAGCACAGCGAGGAGTACAAGATCCGCCGCGAGAGGAACAACATCGCCGTGCGCAAGAGCCGCGACAAAGCCAAGATGCGCAACCTGGAGACGCAGCACAAAGTCTTGGAACTGACTGCCGAGAACGAGCGGCTCCAAAAGAAAGTCGAGCAGCTCTCCCGGGAACTCAGCACCCTCAGGAACTTGTTCAAACAGCTGCCCGAGCCGCTTTTGGCCTCCTCCGGACATTGCTAGCCTTTTTTCCCCGTTGACCCTCCCCCCCCCCTCCTCTCCCCCGAACAGCTGGACGCCGCTGGAAACAACGCTGTGTGGGGTTTGGGCAGGCGAAGGGTTACGGGGGGCGGGGGAGGAATGGAGCGGTGCGCGCGCGTGTATGTGTGTATGTGTGAAGGGGGCAGTCTAGTCAGGGGTCTCCAACCTTGGTGACTTTAAGCCTGGTGGACTTCAACTCCCAGAATTCCCCAGCCAGCTTTGCTGGCTGGGGAATTCTGGGAGTTGAAGTCCACCAGGCTTAAAGTCACCAAGGTTGGAGACCCCTGTGGGTACATCTGCCCATCTTTTCAGGACTAGCACGGGTCGGAGGGGGGTGGAAAGAGAAAGGCCCAAAGGGGGAAGTTTTCGTGGGTACTTACATGTATGTTATTCAGCTTTGTTTGGGTATTTTCCCACGTCATTATAGTTGTGCTTTTAAAGTTGTAGCTACAACAAAGCTGAATAACATATATATATATATATATATAAATTATACTTTTGGCCTTTTAATTCGCGCTGTTTGATGATGGGAGAAACCTTCCGCCCTAAGCTGCTTCTTGCAGTATGACTCCTTCGGCTGGCGGGGGGAGTTCTCTGCCGGTTTCTATGGATCTCTGCGCGACTTCATGGAGGAATCCGTAGTTTTTCAACTTCATTATTTTTTTCTACGAAAAAAAAAAAAAAAAGGAAAAGCCCATACCAAACTCAACCTAAAGAAGCCATTTAATATCCGATATGATTGTCTTTGCAAAGGGGTTTTGGTTTTTTTTTTTTCCTGTTTTGTTTTTTTGGGGTGGGTGGGAAGTTTGAGTGCTTAGTGTTATTTAAATTAAACAAATATATATAACGTTAAAGGAGAGAAGTGAGTTCAGAATGATGCAATCTTTTAAACATGGCTGGGAACACCAGCTATACATGATGCAACCTCATGTAACTGTCAGTCATGGATTGAGTAATCTGTTAAAGATGTTCCTACTGGTTTTTTTTATTATAAAGAATGATCTATTTCTATAAGGAAAAAAGACGTATGTATATTTTGGGATCTATGCGTTCTTGCTGCATATGAAGCATTAATGAACAATTTTAATAAAATTTTATTGCTAGGATGGAAAATGAGTTTTTTATTTGTGAGGTGCTGACGATACTGTACCTGCTTTTGCTCTGCAAGAGTTGGGAGGAGAGTGGGGAAATCTGGAGTCAGAAATATAAGTAGGAGCCATGCCCATCAGTTTAGGAAGATTTCTTCCAAAGCCTTTGGTTTTGAGGGTGTTTAATAAAATCAAATGAGATTGTTAGAAAAGAATTGGAGCAAACACCGCTCTGAACTGATCTGTTCCTTTCTTTAATTATTAAATTGTTTATGGATCTGAGCGTCACTACAAATCAGGGTGAGATATTGGAAAGAGGTATAAGTTTGTGATGAAAAAGATAATGAATGTGCCTTTAACCTATCATTTCTTATCTATTGTGCCTGGTGGAGAGAGAATACATTTCATCTGTGCAGCTTACTTAAAAATGGGGGAATGTTTAGGTAATTACAGTTTTGGAAAGCGTACAAATATGTTTCATCTTATGTGAGTTTTTCTTTATAATAAATCTACATGTAAAAGAAAAAATGGAAGAAACTTTTGTAGTTTCTAAGTTTTTCTAAAAAGTCCATAGCGTAGGAATTTCAGAAAGCAGGTAAAATGCGGGACCATATTAGGACTCTCACCGTTATTTTGTTTGAAATAAATTCATTCTGCTTCTGGGATCTTTCGGGGTTTTAAAGAACAGATGTTACGCTTCTAGGGGTTCACATAATTTGCTTATTAAAAGTCCTGAAAAACTGGAGTAATGCCCTTCCCTTTAGGATAAACTATAGCAAAAAAGATGTTGCAGCACCAGTATGATCCATGTCTTCCAGCCTAGCATTTGCTGTTTGCTGTATTAAATCAGATGCAAATTGTGTTAATTGCAGCTACAAAGCAAAAGCAATTACCTTCAGCCTTTGGCTCTTTCCAGATTTTCGATGTTTTCTTACACACCTGTACGACTGCTACTGCCTTTCCCATTATTCTTTTATTGCGAATGGTTCATGAGTTCTATTGCAGTTAGTATTGAGGGGATTGCATGTGTGAATGGAAGCAAGTGAATGTATGGTGAAGGCAGTTGTGAATGTGTTCCTGATGATAGCCTGAAGGATTTCGCTGGAATCTGGACATTCCTGGCCTTCTGTAGTTTACTTACTGCATTTATGTCACTTGTAAAATGTTAACAGAGCCTGGAATTCATTGTATGTGTATCTTTGAGGCCTAGATAAAGAAGTTAAACTTACTCAGCATTTTCTCACATACTAAGCTTTTATAAGTACTTCTAGACTTTTCTCGTGAGAGCCAGTTTGACATAGTGGTTAAAACATCAGAATAGAAACTGGGAGACTGAATCCTAGTGTCTCTTGGGCACAAAATCAGTTGGGTGACCTTGGGCCAGTCACTTTCTCTTAACCCCAGAAAAGAGATAATGGCAAACCTCTTCTGAAAACCTTGCCAAGAAAACTCCAGGGACTTGTTAAGGCAAACTCTGAAGAATAAGGCCAGATTAAGGGAAGAAAAAAGATTTGCAAACTCAAGTAGGATGGACAGAAATCTTTTAACCCTTCTTTTTAAGCCCAGTAGCCTTTTTGTAAAAAAGAACAAGGAGCACCTCTGAATGTCTTTTCTTCCTGATATAACTATGTTTTAATTAGCAACAGGTAATGGCCTTACGGAGGAATGGAGTTCGGCTTTTACCTACTACGGTCTTAAGGACCCTCCTAATATCAGTTTCTGCAACCTCCATAGCCTTTTCCCCAGGAATCTTGGATAGGTAAGATAGTTTATACTTCTTTCGCTGATTGATGTGACATTTTCTAAGGAGTATATAAGAAATGCATGGGGATTTCTCCACTTATCATGTAGGTCAGGTTATTGCAAAAAACAGGAAAATATATTTTACTAGGCTAATCAATCCCCTTTCAAATACCATGAAATATTTTCTCTTGAATCTGAGCTGGAGTACCTTTATCCAATTCAGTTGCTATTCCTCTTAGACTTTGATTCTGAGCAGCAATTGGCATTCATTAAGTCCCATTGAAACTTACTAGACATCAGAATGAATGCACTTGTTTGGTTTTGTGACAGCAAAATACAGTTCCACAGAACTAACTCCAATAAGTAGGATCTTAGGCTCAGTCTGATAATTGAAAAAAAATCCAAAGCCTATGTTGTACATGTTAAATACACTGTGAATGCATTTTTCTTTTTTTAAAAAACCCCTTAAATAACTTTGCATCAAGTGGTTTGGTTTCTGTTAGTTGCCAAAAAATTTCCTCTGTTAGTTTTGAAAGTTTTCATTTTCATCTTTGTCTTCAGATATTGATTTCCTAGAAACAGAAAACAGCTACAAACCAAGAACAGACTGACTAGTTCATTCTGCCCAGCAGGGTTTTAAGACCAGTAATTCTTGAATCGCGACTGTTATGCTACATAGCAAAAATTGTTCGCTATATCTTATGGAGGATCTCCATAGGGGTGAAAGCAGATATTTGTTAGGCATATCAAAATCTTGGGGCATACCTAAAGTAACTTTTAATGGTTATGGACTTTGGTTGCAATCTGGTTTCATTAAAATAAAAAGGGGCACAATCTCAAAAGAGCTTCCTGTTCTATATTCTTATTTTACTGTTCTTAAAAACAACACCTTGCTTATTTCAATGTTTTAGACAAGACTGATACAGTAATTGAGTCCAAAGCATACCACACAATTATTCTTTAGTCTTTTGTGATTATCTCCCACTTACTGAAACTCTGCGAGCCTTGCTAAAGTACAGGTGTCCTATTCCATATGAAGTACTGTTCATTGAATTTTGTAAATTTGTAATTTGAGTAGAATATTCTGAATTGCAAAAGGCATTCAGATTCCCCAAGTTTGATTCTTCAGTTGCAGCAACAGAGTAGTTGCTTCCTTAAAAAATAATAACTTATTTTGTTTAGGATGCTTTCTTGCTTCCTTTCATCATTTCCTTGGATCTTGTTTTCTTTCTGTAAGGAGCCTCCAAATGGTTATGAGATAATGATCCACCATTGTAGAATACCAATTTTGATGTAGTAGACTAGACTTTATAAAAATCTGAAACTACATTGAATCTGCTAGTCTTTTAATCTGTAAGATCTACCAGATCCTTTCCTCTTTTCAATACTCTGCGATTGTACTCAGAATCAACTGTGGAAAAAATTACTAATGTGTTTTTAGAAGCGCTTAACTAGCAAATTATTAGAAGCACTGTGGGAGTAGTCTCAAGACATAATGTGCAAGCAATTAATAAGGCAGTTAATTTATTTGTTATGTTTATGCCTACTTTTGCATTATGGAACAGTATAGCTTACCATATTTGTCCAACAAGAAAATGCCTTTTACACGGTAGCAGTTTAGGCAGAACTTGTGACTTAGGCAGAACTTCCATGACTTAATTTTCAGCAAGTCAGAGATGTCACCGCAATCTACCACCATTTTAGCTTTTGAGGAAAAAAAATAGCCCTTTATTCAAATAAATAAAATAAATGTGGCTGTCTGACCTTCTGCTTCCCAAGTAAAATCCAGAAAATATCAGCCTCTATCAGTTGGTTTGTCTATTTTAGTATTGCTGATATCCCCAGTATTTGACTGTGAAAGCAATAGAAAAACTGTGTACGTAGGGGAGGCGAGTTTGGGATGCAATGATTGTGCTGAAAATGTATTATAGTCATTCTCTTGTACAATCAACATTAGCAGAGCCATAATTCCTTAAATAAGAAAAAATATTTGTAGTTAAATTTGAATTTCAGCTTTAGTCTGCTAATCTGAAACAAGTTATTGTTCTTTGGTCAATAATCCAAAAAACAAGATGCAAGAATTAAAAATGGAGGGAAAAGAAGAAAGAAGCAAGCAGAATTTTTAAAATTAAGCAGTCCTTAAACATTTGGAAATCAACTTACAGAATGCTTTATTCTTTGAGAATATGGGATTGGGCATATGTTTAATAGTCTGAAATGAACCATAAAGTTATTGTTTAAGTCTGCTTAAATAAAGCACTGTTTTATTTCACTGTTTAACTTTTTGAGTTTTTATATGGTAGCATTGAAAGTTTGGGTTACTTCTGAGTGTTGTCTTATCATTTTAGCCTTTTACAAAACTCTCCAAAATAACAATGACAAAAAGAGGGTTAGAAGTGCAATGTGGTTTGTTTAATCTTGTGAAGCTTACAATGAACAATTTTGTTTTTTTTTAAAGCATGCTCATGATTAGCAAAATATGCATCAAATTAATAATGAGGTAAATATTGTTTAAAATTGATTTATAGCACAAAGTAACATTTTAGGCTGAATGCTCAATTGCCTGTACAACATGTGCATTTGTACATATATGATTCCATAATATTGTTCAGATGTGATGTAGAAATCCCAGGATTTGGGAGAACCAGGCCAATAACCTCACTGGCTGTCAGTTTCAAAGACTTCATGATGCTGTGGTGGGGTTATATCAGGTCTATCCAAGATGGAACCTGCCTGATTGGTTTGAACTATAGAGGGGCCTGTTCAGGTCCATAGGTGCAGGCCACATTTATTCAAAGATAGTTCTTGACTTACAAAAATTCATTTAGTGACAGTCCAAAGTTACAATGGCACTGAAATCAGTGAGCTATGAGCATTTTTCACACTTTAACACCATTGCAGCATCTCCATAGTCACATGATCAAAATTCAGAGGCTTGGCAACTGACTCGTATTTATGACGATTGCAGTGTCCCAGGGTGTATGATCCCCTTTTGTGACCTGGCAAGCAAAGTCAATGGAGAAACCAGATTCATTTAACAACTAGGTCACTAACTTAACAACTACATTTATTCACTTAACAACTGTGGCAAGAAAGGTCGTAAAAAGGGACAAAAATTCACTTAACAAATGTCTCGGCGAGCAACATAAATTTTGAGCTCCGTTGCAGTTACAAGTTGAGGAATACCTGTTATTTTATTTGAAGCATTTATATAGCCGCTCATTTTTCAGCAGCCCTGGGTACTCCCCATGACAGGCCCTGGAAACAGGCTCTAGTCTTTGCAACGCCTTATCCCATAAGTGTAGGGTATAGCACCTTGCTCTTGTATTTAGAAAGCAAATTAAATCCGTGTTATTCCAGGAGGTTTCCAACCTGCTGCCTCTTATATATTTCATTTGTTTGAACTTTGGCATATGGTTTTACCTGGGCTGTATTTTCACTGCCCCAAATTGTGGTTGATTGGAGCAAGTTATAAACACAGTAAGTAAATAAATATCCATTCAAGTCAGAAGATCAGGGGTCTTCAAACTTGGCAGCTTTAAGACTTGTGGACTTCAACTCACAGAATCAACACATATTGCAAGTCGCAACCTTTTTGTCTTCAAGAGAAAGGTAAGAGTCAGTTTTCATGGGTAATTCCTAGGGTTTCCACTAAGTACTTGCTGATCTGGTCATCTGGGCTGTAATATGGTGAATTATCATCACTACCCATTCTGGAGGACGGAAGACCATGAGATGGTTAGATACCGTCACCAACACAATAAACATGAATTTTGACAAACTCTGGGAGACAATGGAGGACAGGCGAGCTTGGCATGCTCTGGTCCATGGGGTTGCAGAAAGTCAGACATAATTTACTGAACAACAAAAATCCATTCTCCTAGGAGAGCAACCATTCAATTGGACAACCTGGGAGAAGCAACTATTTCTTTCCTCTGGAAGTGCGTTACTTTCAAACAATTTCATCAGCTGTGTTCTAATTTGACAATTACTAGGCAAGATCACTGTA
Source organism: Notechis scutatus (assembly GCF_049901735.1). Lineage (NCBI taxonomy): Eukaryota > Metazoa > Chordata > Lepidosauria > Squamata > Elapidae > Notechis > Notechis scutatus. The sequence goes on along the minus strand of NC_142011.1, from coordinate 22,221,429 downwards.
TAATAACTTTAGCTAGAAATGCCACAATACTCTAATCTGGTGTATGGTGGATATCTTGAAATCAGTACCTATAAATTGGCTAACCTTGCTTGGATCCTGTTGCAATCATACCTCCTCATTGAGAGCACGTCTTTGACGTACTGAATGGGATTTATTTGTAGGATAAAGAAAGTGTGTTAAAATTGAGTCAAATAAATAAGAGAGCCTTTGCACGCCTTCAGGTAGTGTGCCAGTTGTGCCCACTGCCGAAATGGGAGGCCCTGTTCACTGTCACCTATGCCCATGTAACCACCTGCTCGGATTATAGTAACATGTTCTGCATGGGAATGAAGAGCATTCAGAAATTTCAAGTGGTGCAACATTCTACTGCCTGGGTAATAAATGGTGCCGGCTGCATGGCACCTGTAACACTACTACTACATGAGCTGCACTGGCTGCCAATGTATTTCTGGGTGCAATTCAAGGTGATGGTTGTTACGTTTAAAGCCCTGCATAGCTTGGGAGTGGGCTACCTGAAGGACTGTCTTTCCAAGAGTTTCTTCCTGTCCAATCTAATCCAACAGATTAGACATGCTGCAGATCCCATCAAGCAAAGATTGTTGACTGGCAGAAACTAGAAGATGGACTTTGCCTGCTGTAGGCCCCTACCTTCTGGAATATTCTCCCCTCAGAGATTAGAATGGCCCAACCCTGTTAGGTTTCCACAAAGCTTTAAAAACTATGTTCCTGAGGCTGGAGCTTGGAATGTAATGTGTTAAAGGCCCTGTTACGTGACTTTACTTTTAGTTGATTAATCATCATGGCTGCTGTTTTTACTGTTTAAATTTTTTAAAAATTGTTTTAAATTGTCACTTGGTGACAATTCTAAAACTATAAAAAAACTAAAACCCAGAGTCACTTGGTTGAAATTGGATCAGTTATAGAAAATGAATGAATGAATGAATGAATGAAGCTAGTCAGTTTCCTGGTGGCAAAATCTTCCATAGCAATGTTTATCATCTTATTGGGGGTTTTCTTTTGGGGCCTTCATTTCCCACCTAATGATTATATACGGAGATAAAATGAAATAATCCTAACACGGAATGAGATACACGTTACCAAGCCATTGTTGGTTTAAACTTGATTTATTAAATAAGCTACAACCTGCATTTCACAACATTATGATTCATAAACCACAGCATCAAACTAAAATAGCAACACCCTCATGCAAAACCAGACAAACTACATTTTGGCCAGCACAATATGAGAACTTGGTTTTTGAGTAAATCTGTCACTCACTGGAAAAAGACCAAACTTTAGGGATTTTAGAAGAAGCCAGAGCTAATCCACGAAAGGAAGTAAGAGTGGGAAGCCTGAGAAGAAGACATCCTAAGCTTCAGAACCAAATTGCTTACCTTCCCAGCCTGCCCATTTAAAATTTTTTTTTATTTGATCTCAAATAAATAAAGCCAGACATAATATATGCTAAAGTGGGCCAAATATTCAACAGCGCACTAAGGGGGTCAGCAGCAGTGATGGGATTCAAAATTATTCACTACCTGTTCTGTGGATGTGGCTTGGTGGCTGTGGCAGGGGATGTATACGGCAAAAATCCCTATTTCCTTCCCACCCCACTAACCTGCTTTCCAGCTCCATTCTCCTATGCAGGGCAACAAAAGAAGACCCATCCGATCAGCTGCGACTCGGGAGGCAGAGAATAGATGGGGCGGGGCCAGTCAGAGGTGGTATTTGCCAGTTCTCCAAACTACTCAAAATTTCCACTACCGGTTCTCCACAACTGGCCAGGACCTGCTTAATACCACCTCTGGTCAGCAGGGTTTATTTACAAGTGAAGATTAGAATTTCTTAAGGTGTATCTCAGGTATGATTAGATTAGAAGAAAGACCTCCAGGGAGAGCACATTAAAATGTTAGTACCGCCCCCTCCTTTCATTGACCTCTGGCAAATTGGCACCCACGTTGCACATCAAATGCACATGGAAATGGTGTGAACATTGCTGGATCTCCAGTGTATCCCCTGGCAAGGTTGCCTCCACCTTTGGAAGGGCAATTTGTGTACTTTCAAAATGAAGAATGAGTTCATCGGTCCACCTGAAGGGAAAAATGTGGTTAGATCGTTCCTGTGTCGGCAACATGCAGAGAAGGATGGCTGAGCTAATCTACCATTTGTGTGGTAAAGGTGAAAAACATGGGAAAGCCAAGATCCAGTTGTTCCTGCAGGGAGCTGTAATAGCGTGCAAACCATTGAAATGAGCTCAATTAAAAGGAATGTGTGCGCAGCTTCATATGGAAGGTTACATAATTTGGTTTTATTTTTGTTGAGGTTGGGAATTAAAAACAAAACAACAGTTGGCATTTTGGTCTTATGTCTATTCACCGAAAAATCAGTACTATGGGTTTCGGCAGATAGATTCATATAACTTATTAAAAAGTAATTAGTTTTTTTGTGGTTCAATGAATTGTTTGTAAGCAATAGTTCCTGCTTAGCATGTAGTGTAAACCTAGCAACTTTGTTTTATTTAGTAAACTAGGTTAAGCAATGAACATAGCCAGTGAGGAACTTAAAATAATTTCTGGGTAAGCCTGGTATAAGACAGCAACCTATATTTGCAGCCCTATGTAGGCTCACTATGGAGTAACTTTGATTATAACTCCAGATTTACTTCATAATATTTACTGGTGGGGTGGTGGGGAACTGAATTGTACGGAGTGATGAGAATGAAAGTAATAGAAGTCAAATCCAGGGTTAATGCTACCAATAATGCAGTTAGGCTACATGTAGAAGTACATGTTTGGCAAATTAAAGGGTTTTATTCTGGCTCTGAAAAAAATACCATAGATTCAGGATAGGATAGAGAAGAAATGATGTTCTAGAGACCAGAGCTATCAAACTCCCAGCCTGCAGGCTGGGTGCGTCACATGCTGGCCCCACCCACACCCGGTTTAGCGAAGGGGAATAACGTCCCAATATGTCACATGACGTGAGTTTTACACCCCTATTCTAGATGGCAGTGATCTACAGATATAATATTGGACTGGAATGTTGGCTTACAGAAGCAGGCTCAGTCCGTGTACACCTTTTCCTTAGTAATATCAACTGGACATAGAATGGTGGTAGTGGCAACGTAAATCATCGAATCAAGGTTTGATAAAGTATCAGTGAATGCAGGCATCAGTATAATGAATGATGCACCAATGAAAAGAGGGGTGGCAGTGGAAAACTCCATCTGAGGCTGGAATCTAGTTCCTGAATTTCATGGCACAGTATTCCTGGAAAACTCAGATCAACAGTGGCCAATTGCAGGTTCGACTTTGAAAAATTCCAGTGCTCTTGCTACCTAATGATCCTCTCTTTTGATCTGGGTTGGGCAAGCTCTACTATGTAGATGGTAGAGGGTTTGGCCTCAAAATACAAAATCTCTCTTGTGAGAACCTTGTGGGTGGAGAACGAAGCCAAACCACTTGACATGAGCAGGATTTCCCGCTCCCTTTTGGCTTCCTGCTCCCATACCTTTTCCATGGCAAATGTAAGAGAGACCAGCCCTTTTTCTTTTCTCTCAGTCTCTATTCTGGAGCATCAAAGTTGGGCTGAGGTATTTTGATACCTAGAACGGAACAGAACATTTCAGAAGAAATTAAAATGATTTGAAAGTGGGAGGCAAATGCTTTTGCCTAGCTACAGGCTGAACTCACAAACGTTCAGTCCTTCCTCCCAGCAGAATTTATCTTTCTGACATGGCAAAAAATGAAGGGGATAAAGGGAGCCTGGAAAAAAAAGGCACCAAACGGGCACTCCAAAATTATTTGGTGGAAAAGAAGTGAGAAGGATCTCCATAAGTGTTTTGAACTCTCTGTATCCGTGAGTTCAAATAGTCTTGCGAAAGAAACTTTCTGCAACAACGTAACATTGACCATGCTATAAACACATACCTTAAACAATTTTTAAAAATATAAAATAGGCTTACCATATGGAATTTGAATGACAGAGTGTGTTATACGGTTGATTGTCCACCTAATAATTATTGGAAGGTCTTATTAAAAAACTGCTTTGTAATTTAAGTCCGAAGCAGTGGCATGGAGGATGGGGAGTGTTAAAAGAGGAAATATGGCTGTTTCAGCAAGTCCAGTTTCTTTTCAAGGAGAATCAACATGCAGGGGTAAGTCACAGGGCTTCAAAATTGATGTTTTATATTTATCTGGGGTGATGGGGGTGAAATATATTTGAATGGCTCTTTCATGCTTTTCAAACACCCCTGTCCCTTTTTAGAAGATACTGGGCATCTAAATACATCTGTGCAGACTGACAACTAAATAAAACATACTTTTCCACATGTTTTCTTCACTGAGTGACTGGATCCCATCTTGTTTGTTGTTTATTATTATGCTTTTGTTGTTGTGAGTTGCTTAGAATAGGTTAGGTATTGGGTAGTGCCTAAATGGAAACAAAGAATGGAAGTCCTTCCACCTAATTCATGTCCATACAAGATCGTGGTGGGATTCAATTTTTTTACTACCGGTTCTGTGGGCGTGGCTTAATTGGCATGGTGTGGTGTGATGGGCGTGGCAAGGGAAGGATACTGCAAAATCTCCATTCTCTCCCCACCCCACTAACCTGCTTTCCAGCTCCGTTCTCCTGTGCAAGGCAACCAAAGAAGACTCAGCCGATCAGCTGGGTCTCAGGAGGCAGAGAATAGATGGGGGCGAGGCCAGTCAGAGGTGGTATTTGCCGGTTCTCCAAACTACTCTAAATTTCTGCTATCAGTTCTCCAGAACTGGTCAGAACTTGCTGAATACCACCTCTGATTCAAGAGTAGAAGCCATGTGCTGTTTGCACTCTTGGAGCTGATCTCTCTGCTTGGGTTGCCTCAGGATGAACAGAAGCCATCACTATTTCTCAAGAATGAAAGTATGTCAGCTATCATTCAACTTGGTTTACTTTTCGTTGCTTAATATATTCTAGGAACTCAGACTGATTTGATTAACAAATAGGTCGCTATATTGTGGAATAAAAAAAAAAGATTCAAATGTGATGTTGAATGCAATTAAAATCTACATATATGCATGCATAGAGTTTCCCCCTAGGAACAGAGACTAGAATATCTCTTGGATGGAAAGCTCTGTTTACATCCTTGAGTAAATACAGAGGGTTCTTTCTCTGATCATCCAACATGACATTGTGAGGAAATGTTCTTCTATGGGTGATACATGCAAGGGGTGGCACAACCCCCTATGTCCACAATATTCCCTCTGTGGATAATTGTAATGGATGGATGAATTCACATGATGACAGGATGAAATTCAAGTTAAAGAGTTGAAAGGAAATATCTTTAAACACCTTGAATAAAGCAGGCCACTACCTAAGGCAGTTCGTTCTACTCTTACTACTAAGACATATTTCTAATGTCCAATTGAAATCGGCTTCCTAGGAGTGTAAGAGCATTGTTCCTTGTCCTGTCTTTGGAACAATTGTTCAGTTCTGCCTCATCTTCTGCATGTCTGCCCTCCTTCACATACCTGAAGACAACTATCAGCATTTTCTTTTCCAGGCAAAAGATATCTAATGTCTCCTACCATTTTTCAGAATTTTTTTCTCCCACCTTATCATCTTGACTTCTGTCTCCTCTGAACACTGCAAGTTGCTTATGTGCTTCTTAATTCAGAACTCAAAACTGCACAGAATATTCTAAATGCAGTATGACCAACGCAAACTAGAAAGGACTAATGACTTCTTCATTACTTTATTTACTTTATGTCATTTTTAAACCACCGCAGTCTGACCAATCTTGCTTTTGGTATAGATACAAGAACAAACTAAAACAACAGTGAAATCAACACTATAAATAATAATCATAATAATTGTAATTACCACCAATGCCTACAATCATTCTAAGTCTTAAGGCGTGTTAAAAGAGAATGGATTTAAAGGCCATCCTGAATGAGACAAGGCTGGTAGCCATTTGCACCTCCTAGGGCAATAATTGGAGTGAGGGGCATTAGTTCTACAAAAGCTTGCCTTCTAGCCCAAGCCCCTTTTATTTAATGTAATTGCACAATCCTTAGCAGGTGTTCCGTTGATGTTCAGTCTGGTCAGAGACCATCTTGGATGGAAGTCTCTGATTTAACGCAGTGTCAAATTATATTTTTATTTATTTATTTATTTATTTGATTTGTCAATCGCTTACAAGATAATAGGTATAAGTATAAACATAGTTATGAATACATGAAATGGATACATGTAAGAAAAATAAAAAGAAACAATAGGACAGGGATGGTAAGCACATTGGTGCGCTTATGCGCACCCCCTACAGACCTCTTAGGAAAGGGTTAGGTCAATAGTAGACAGTCTAAGGTTAAAGTTTTTGGGGTTTGGGGAAGAAACCACAAAGTCAGGTAGAGTATGCCAGACATTGACCACTCTGTTGCTGAAGTTGTATTTCCTGCAATCAAGTTTGGTGCAATTAACCTTGAGTTAGTGTCTATTGTTTGCTCTTGTATTTTTATGGTTGAAGCTGAAGTATTCATTGACAGGTATTCATTGACATTGACATTTCAATGTATGATTTTATATACTATACTTAGATTGGACCAAAGATGGCATAGTTCTAGGTTTCTTGGTCTAGAATTTCAAGTCTGGTGGCATAAGGTATTCTGCAACGAGTAAAGGAGTGTAGAACTCTTCTTGTGAAATATTTCTGGACTTTCTCAGCTGTGTTAATATCAGATACGTAATGCGGAAAAACGTAATATATGGCTTTGTAAATGATCACCAGCATTATAAATCTCTATACTACTAAAAATTTCCTGTTTGTTTGTGTATAACCTTTAGCTGGACAATATGGAGCATTGCAGGACAATAATTTTTGAACCAAGGTACCTCAAATGGGCTAACTTATAGAATGTGTCCAAAATCCAGAACCCGGGACATCTGAATTGAAATATGACAAATTTTATAACATGTTTTCTGTTGTGAAAATTACCATAAAACATTATTATGACCTAAAATTATCATAAAACATTTTATGGCATTAAATTATCATAACATATTTTATGACATTAACATTGCCATAAAACATTTTATGATATAGTACAAAATGTCAAATACACTTCCTATGGTCAAAAGCCTGATGTTCAACTGTGCTATACAGTTCAGCTTGGGATATTTTCAAGGCAGATGCATCTCTAAATATCTCCCTGATTTTTTTAGAACTTTTCCAGTGAAGGCAATAGATTAGAAGCTCTGCCATTGTTTAAGGCACTGAGGAAGCCAGTAAGGAAATATCTCTGAAACAATGACCCAATGGATCACCGGTTGTCCAGTTAAGTCTTAAAAGCTACCTCCTTCGAGATAGACATAATTCTGCAATGATGAGTCTATCTTTTTAAAAAAATAATTAGATTAGGGATGTTGTGAGACTCCAGCCATCATTTTCCCCAAAACTCTGAAGAAGGGGGATGAAGGTCTAAAATATATGAAGAATGGTTGCAGGAACTATTGGGTATGAGTCTAGAGAAAAGAAGAACTAGGGGTGTCATGACAGCAGTATTCCAATATCTAAGGAGCTGCCACAAAGAAAAAGGGGTCAACTTATATTCCAATGCATCAGAAGGCAAGACAAGAAACAATGGATGGAAACTAATCAAGGAGAGAAGCAACCTAGAACTCAGGAGAAACTTCCTGAAAGTTATAACAATTAATCAGTGGAGCAACTTGCCTCCAGAAGTCATGAATGCTTCAATTCTGAAGGCTTTTAAGAAGAGACTAGACAGTCACTTGTCTGAAAGTATATAGGGTCTGCTGCTTGAGCAAGGGTAGGACTAGAAGACCTCCAAGCCAAAGTCCTTTCCAGCTCTATTTTGATTGATTGTGTTTGTATACAAAGTTGTCACCTTTTCCCGGCTGGCAACACTTGAGATGCCTCCAAAATAGTACTACTTCAATTGAATGCAAAACCTATACATTTCTAATTCATCTATTTATATAACTTTGCAATTTATTCCATAACAATTTATTCTGCTGCCACTGATGTAATACTCTTGCTTTTTTGAGAACTCAAGGTACAAGTTTCTATATTGGAGAATTTCCTAACTTGCATCTCACCATAGCTCAAACATGTTCCAGCAGCCACAGCCTTCTGCCTTCCTTTGATCATCAGTTTGCTCCCTTTGATCCCCATGGGTAATGAGTAAGTCTAGTTCTTTCCATCAGTGTTTGTTTCCTGTACTTGCCAGTTTAGCTTTTTAAGAGAATTCATCCTGACTAATAGCTGATAGTGGGCAGGCGAAGAGATGCAGGAGGGGAAAACACGGCCCTATCATCCATCAGTTTCTGGGAGGGTATATGTTTAAATATAGATTTAGCATTATTTCAGAAGAAAGCTAAACCCACGTTTAAAAGTAGGACACCTAAGACCTGACAGGTTATGGGAAAAAGCTATGCAGTACAGTCCCATCACCAGGTAAGCTGTTAAAAAAGCTGTGACTCTCCAGGGTTTGAAATTCTCTTGGGAAAAATGTGCAGAGGCCATTCCTGACTGAACACACCTTTTAGATGTGTGTTTCCCAACCTTGGCCATTTCCAGATGAATGGGCTTCTCCCAGAATTCTCATCAATAGTCATTCTGACTGTGGAATTCTGGAAGTGGAAGTTCACATGCTTGGAAATGGCTGATATGGGAAATATTGTTCTCGATGCTGTCTATTTATTATACTGATGTCCTTGGATCCAAATTGCAACACTGTCCAAGGACATTGTCCAAGGACAAGGAAAGTGTTCTTTTCCCCCCTCTGCTACTCATGTGGCTTAGGAGTCAAAGTTAATTTTCTGAGCGGACTGACATGGGTGATGAGGAAAGACCTGGCTATGCAGCTCTTCTCACAGTTTACTGTCCCAAGTAGATGGTCCTAAAATGTTCACTTATCAGGAGATATTTTCCTGCTTTTCATTATACTATATATCAGTATATCCAATCATCAATATAATGGCAATGAAAATGGGCGAACTGGTAGCTAATTCTATCATTTTTTTTTGGCCGGTTCAGCGAACAGGAAAATCCCACCCCTGGCTGGCCCCGCTCACCGCCCCTCGCCCCTCCCAGGAATCTCCATGTGGCACATTTTGGATCCCATGTAAGTACAGGACCCATGCAGAAGCTCAGTGAGGGTGAAAACAGGCTTCCCGGAGGCTCTGGAGCGTGAAAACAGGCTTGTTTCTGGCCTCCAGAGGGCCTCCGGAGCCAGGGAGGGTGAAAATGCCCCCTCAATGGTACAGGAGGCCAACTAGGCCATGCCTACCATGGCCACACCCACCCAGCAATCGGGCAGAGAACTGGTTGCTAAAATTTTTGAAGCCCACCCTTGACGTGGCTATAAGTGACTTTGGACCAGTGGCCAAACTGAGGTGTTGGAATGGGCACCTCATTCTCGAAATCAGCTTCTCTCCTGAGGACCTCATTATAAGGACCCTTCAGGGAGTGGCTCAAAACACCCCTTACAAGCATAGACAACTTAGACAACTTAGCTCAGTGTTTAATTCTGAGGATCTCCCCAATAAGGCTGTGAAGTGAACAACAGCTCCACTTTTCCCCCTCGATCTCCTCACTACAACCCTTTGCTTTGAAGACTCCCTATGACTCCTTTGCTGGGAAGAAAGAAGAAGGTAGCAGCAATGTGGCAACAATAGGGAGTCTCCAGTATGACCAAGTGAACACCAAGGAGAAGGGCAAGGAGGCTCTGGAGCAAACCAAGAGCCTCCTTTGAGATTTGGGCTTCAGTCTTTCCACAATGAAAGATACTCTGCAGACTACCAGAAGTCTGGCAGGATTATTTTTGGCAGGAGTTACAGAGAGAAGGAAAGGTTAATTGCTACACTACTTTACTGCATGCCATAGTGCCACTGACCTTTGTGTCTGTTCTTTACTGTTTGAATGACATTCACAGAACTGTAAATGACATGTCTGATTTGGCCCATGGATGCAAGTAGCTGGATTTGTTAATATTTGTATAAACCAGAGCAATAAAATCCAGAGATTTTTCTAGTATTTCAAACCACTTCATTCACACAGCACACTTAATCTAGTTCCTCGGTTAACCCCTTGTTTGAGTTTAGTACATTCAAACAACTAACTTAAATAGGTTGGGTAGGCACAATTTTGTTAAAATACAAAATTAATCTGGTGCTTACAATTGTTTGGTCCTGAACTGATCCGGGCTATATGAATGCTTAGAAAGTTTGAACCCAGCTTAGAAAAGGCTGACTCAAACTCTGGATCCTACAGATATTCACAATTGCTGCTAGGTCGTCAAATATTTTATTTTAAGAAGAAGGAAAAAACAAACAAACCCTGAATTGGTCGAGAAATTTCCCTGACTTCAGGATACAGAGCAATTAATTTATTTTTACTTTCATGTTTCAAGGGCACAGTCCAAAGAAGAGTTTTGTGGACCTTGACAGTTTGAATTTTCTTTGCATATAACAGGGGTGGGATTCTACCAGTTCGCACCTATTCGCTAGAACCGGTTGTTAACATTCTAAGCAGTTCAGAGAACCAGTTGTTAGAAGAAATTACTGGCCTAATCCTGTAAGGAAGGCAGAAAGGAAACATTCTGGTGTTGCTTACAGAAACTGCCTCTCTGTTAACCCTTATTACATTCTTGGCAGGACTAGACTTCCTGTCTCTGGAACTTCTCTGGAGTTTTTTTCCCCTCCTTTGCTGGTACTTTGCTTGTGTGGAGTAACCATTCAAAGTTACAATGGCACTGAAAAAAGTGACTTAGACCATTTTTCACACTTACGACTGTTGCACAGTCATGAGAGGCCAGGTGAGGAGATGCATGCCTCGATGTGAGTGATATTGAGTTGGCCACACCCAGCCAATAACATGACCACCAAGCCATGTCCACCCAGTCACATGACCACCAAGCCACGCCCACCACCTAAGCCATGCCCATAGAACTGGTTGTTAAAAATTTTGAATCCCACCCCTGCATATAAAGGTATTTCTAATGAAAAATTTACCTTCCTGCCTGTTTTAGGGCAGTGATGGCTAACCTTTTTGGCACCAAGTGCCAAAAGCACGCAAACCCATAAAATGCAATGTGTGTACATCTGCCTGCATGCGCCCATCCCCAACATGCACACATGTCCTGCACATGTGCCCCATGTCCCCCACACATGTGTGCACATCCCCTGCATGTGCCCTGCCCCCGTGCATGCATGGCATAGACCTGAAGACCAGCTGGCCAGTGGGAGGCGCATGCGCATGTGTGGCGGAGCTGAGCGGGGGGGACAGCTCGCATGCCCATAGAGAGGGCTCTGTGTGCCACCTCTGGCACACGTGCTGTAGGTTCACCATCATGGTTTTAGGGTCTAAAACAATGTTTCTCAACCTTGTCAGCTATTTTGGCAGTGGTTTGTTTTGGGAGCTTGCTGCTTGGCTCCTGGATGTTTCATTACCAAGCTAGGTAACATCTTCAACAGGGTTTCGGGTGAATTGTCCTGTTCGGTTTCTTCTCTATTTATATAGGTCCTGTGCAGTGTTCAGGTCAGTTGGTCATGTGACTGGTTGTTTGCAAGGTGTGAAATTCAACTGGTGAGGGGGATGGGCGGTTCCATTGATTGGTTATTCGAATGGCCGTTTTCTTATAGGCTTGTATACTGGTTCTAAATCAATGTGTTTGTTGACGGATCCATTTGTAGAGTGCCAGGTTTCAATGGATTCACATGCATGATGAGTTTTGGCACGGCCAATGATTTCGGCTTTTGTCTCAGTCTAACTGGTGTTCTTCATTGTTTATATGGATGGAAATCAAGGACTTCTGGTTGTGCCGTTTAACTGCCAGCTGGTGTTCATGAATTCTGGTTTTAATTGTTGTCCTGTTTGTCCAGCACATCACTGGTTACAGTTGTTGCAATTGATCGTGTATATTACATTGGTGTTTTCCCCATGTCCTCTGGGAATAGATCGGAAGTCATATTATAAAAAAATAACTAAATGGGGATAGGATGAAATCAACACTTGATTTAATTAAGTTCTGTGGAGATTCTCAGCCATTCAGGTCATAGTTGCCTCAAAGGTGTTTTTTCCACTACATTAAATACATTAAGGAAGACATTATTTCCCCCCATGTATCTGATCATTTTCACATTCTGTCCCACTGAAATTCACAATTCAGCAGCAACCTTTTGAGGAATACTGGAAATCCTACACCAGATTGGGTGATTGGCAACCGTGCTCCTCAGCATTAAGAAATCCATGGATAGAAAACTGCCTCATGCCTAAATCTGACTGACTAGTCTCACACTGACTTTTTTTTTAACTCACAAGTTGTTTTCTGATTGGCTCCCTGACCAAGAACACTGCATGGCAATCCAATCAGAGTCAAGGTTCTGTGAGGGGGAGTGAGAAAACCAAGCTGTTATTAAGGCTGTCCCAAGACTTCTGCCTCTTCAAAACAAGCACGGGGGACTTGTTTGTTTTCTATAAATACCACGGCTTTACTATCTGATTGCAACAGCAGTTCATTAGTAACAGGGGCCGTTTGATCATTCACATGACTCCCAAAGACACTAATAATTATTCCAGGTCTCGAAACAAGATGTACAACTTTTCTCCCCCCCTTCTTACACGAGGCTGCCAATAAGATCTGTGTCCACAGAAGTTTTATAAGCCAGATTTATGCACATGTCAGGAAGATAAATTAGCATTGCAATGCTGCAATGAGAAAAAAAATGTTTCTTCGCAGCATGATGAAACAATTTGGCTGAAGGAAATCAGGAGCATCACAGAAACCCAGGAACGTGTCTAAGCTTACCCTGTTGAAGTTGTATTAATTAGCTGACAGAAAAGCTATTTTGCTTAGTTCCCCTTTCACCCTGACTTAAAAAAACAGTACCTTTCACTTAGAATGGAATTCCGCCCCCCTTCAATTCTTCAGGACCTCATCTCAATCCAAAATTGGAGATGTATGTTGCAAAATTCTGCATCTTTGATGCAATGTCTGAGCACAGGCAACAAGTGAAGAAGGCTGTTCTTTTTCTCCCTTTTTGGTATGTATGTTGTATCCATGTGTATGAAAATAAATACATCTGCTTGTAGACTATGTTTTAAGAATGAGTAAGTAATTAGAAAAAGATTGAGTGTGCTTGTTTGGTGAGACAGATACTGTATATACTGTAAAAGCCCACATATTCTATAACACAAGCAGGGGAAGAGTGTGGTTTGATATAGTCCTTTCTGATGTCTGTGTACAGTAGTGTCCTACCTATGTAAAAATACACCGCAATTCATATAATCCATCTGGAAGTTTCAGTACAATTAATGTTACTGAATGAGTGGTCACATAAGATGTTTAACCTGTTTATTAAATAAACCTAGATTCTGGGTCTGTACCATATATTATACCATAAACTAACCAAAACAGTTTGAATTTAGATTAACAAGCCACAAAAGAATTACCATCTAACTGATATGTAAACCAACAAAACATAGCATCCTTAAATTGACCTGGTTAGTTCTGTGTGAACACAGCCCAACTCTAGATATTGGATGCATGGAAAGGGTGCTGTTCTTGGAGTAGTATCGAGTCCAATGAGTCCGTTTGCACTATTTAGTTCCTACTATTGTGATTGTGATCCTACCCTTTTCCACACTCAGAGATGAATGCCCCATATTTCTTCCACCTACCACTGTGATATATCTAGAGTAGGCATAGCTAAGGTCATGGTCACAGGCACTTTCCATTTGTACTGATCATTACTTGTGATTCTGGTTGATAATGATGATTGACACAGAATGCTTGGCCACCAACCATGTGACATATTTTCTTCAGAGGTTTAAGAGAAATGAAAAGCGGCAGGTAATCAGTAGATGTTCTGAGGGGTAATGAATTGCTTATACACTGCAGAGCTTCAGAACTTGGAAACCTCATTCTCCCATCACCCCCAAGGATCTCAATCAGGGTTCTGGAAGTGCCATTGTGTCCTAAATAAAACAGATGGAAAGAACTGACTCCACTGTAACTGCCTGGTCAAGATGTAGGGTTGAGCATGGCCATAGGCTAATTAAAGGGGAGATTTGAAACGATCTGACACATGGGGTGGAGGTAGCAGGGTAATCAATACTGGGGCAGGAAGAGAACAGGGAGGCTAGCTAACTAATAGGGAAAGGGAGAAAGCTGGGAAAGGATCTAGGTGTGTCTTTCGAACAGTTGGGTGTGTTTTTCTCTCAAGGAGTTAGTATGTATACGTGTGTGACAGTTTGTGGGTGGGAAATGAGTGCTTGGCTCATGCAATTTGTATGATGGGAATGTGGGACGAGAGAGGTGGGGAGGGGTGATTCTGCACGAGAAAGAAAACTGCTCAAAGCAGAGAGTTTGCATTTTGTGGCTCACTCTTGTACGCAGGATTTTGGGCATCTCATTTGGGGGTTTGTGGGGGGGGGGAGGGGGTTCCACAGGCTTGCCTTCTGTGAGATGGGCTTCTTCTGGAGCTGAAAACTAAGAATACTTTAAATCAGTGTTTTTCAACCTTGGCAACTTTAAGACATGTGGACTTCAACTCTCAGAATTCCCCAGCCAATTCTGGGAGTTGAAGTCCATGTGTTTTAAGCTTGCCAAGGTTGAGAAACGCTGCTTTAAATGCTTTGGTGTTCTGAGTCTCTTGCCCTCCTTTGGCTTGTGTTTGGATTCTTGGGCAAGATTTAACGTTCAGATTTTGTTCACACAACACAACAACCAAACCACAAACTAGCTAAGCGCATTTTAACTTGAGTCAACCCCGCCTATGTACTTTGTTTATAGATTAGTGTCTTATATGAAACTGGAAAACTGGGCTAAATAAATCATAGTCATATATGAGTTTGTCAAGTGAATACAACCTCATTCTCCAACCAAGCAGCTTATACCTGTAGTTCATGAGAACTTTAATTCACAGATTTTTAGATATTGATATTTATAGTGTCAGATTTCTAAGAGTTCAAGATTAAATCTAAACTTTAATTTAGATTTAACATTTATTTATTCAATTTAATTGCATCCCTTTGGCCTCTACTCCTCCAAGTTCTAGTTTGTCAGGATTGATCAATGGTCAGTGATTTGGAGTGAGTTAAGACACTGGCAAGCAGCATTCAACACCAAAAATCAATCAGTATTGGGGGCAAACAAGGATTGAATAAAAAACTAGGTTGAAAAAAAGAAGACAACCCAGAATGCAGATAGACTCTGTTGTCACAAAAAGGAAGGTTTTTTGTTTTTTTTACTTCTTCCTGTTAGAGCAGATGGTGGAGCTACACCAGTCTAGAATGTTCTTCACTGAATAAGATGTAGTGATGCACATACTATATAGGACAATTGTCAGCAAATTTATCATCTTCTATAGATATTTACCCATCTTACATTTAAATATATGGTTTTGGAAGTATTCATTTTCAGTAAAGATTAAAGTCTACAGTAGACTTACAATTGTTAAGAGGAAAACTCTTCCTCTTAACAATTGTAAGTCTTCTTCAGATATTTGAGGAACCTCCTGAGAGTATGAGTGTGTGTGCGTGTGTGTGCGCGCGTGCCCCCCCACACAGTCAGGAGGTTCCTCATATATATATATATATATCCCATGACAAGCTTGTATATTGCCCTGTTCCTAACAAATGATGATTCTATTGTTAGACCTCAATAAGAATTCCCTTTTTACAACATAAAGGGAGAACAGACTGCCCACTTGACAAACCAAAAACAGCTCAGGTTGCTTTGTGTTCCCTCCATTATTTTCCCTTATGCTGAGTCCTGATTTCTGCTAGAGCATTGCTTTTGTGAGGTGTTGGAAGAATTATCCTTCTGGGTTCAGTTCCAAGTGAGGAAAAAGACACTGGAAACATGGAGGCTGTTTGGAAAGATGGTTTAATGGTGAACAGAGCCACATGGCTTGGAGCTCCAAAGTGAAAAGGATGATCACATGCTTCAAGGTGAAAAGAGAAGGGCGGGCCAAGATGCTGAGAGACCCTTATATGCCCTCTGTTGGGCTCCACCTTAGTGTTTCCTGTTCCTGTGCAAGATATGTATCCCATTGGCTATCAGACTCCCAGGGGCAGGGGTCTTAACTAACTTTGTAGGCTTTGTCTGGACTACATGGCTTTACCTGAGTGTTGGCTGATACAATCTTCCCAGGCCAGGTGGTGAGATGGGTAGAGGCAGTGGTGGGATTCAGCCAGTTCACACCACTTCAGGAGAACCGGTTTTTAACTTGCTGAGCAGTTTGGTGAACTGGTTGTTGGAAGAAATCATTAGGGCAGAGAACCGGTTGTTAAATTATTTGAATCCCACCACTGGGTAGAGGCATTTATTATGTAGAATACTCTGGCCTGGGCCTTAATGACCCATTAGCAAAGGGGGGGGGCTGAATTTCTCTCAGGTGAGTTTCTGCTTCTGAGTTTCTACTCTTTTTAGGGGAAATATTCTGCCTTTTTAATAGTTCCTAGGATATTTCATTTTTCTAGGAGAGGGTGGGTGCTAACTTCCTACAGAGGGTAGGTCTTACCCAAGTTGCTGACTTGCCAAACATGAGCGTCTTCATGCTCCAGCAAGCGGGAGGAAGAGAGCTATGAAAGTTTGTAGTGACATGTCCTTTCATAGTTTCAGAGCTATTAACAGGAAAGAAGACTGGTGTGCTACCTGGCAACCCTGGTGGTTGGGACTAGAAGATCTGGTCTGGTCTGCTGCCATGTTTACCAAGTGATAATAGTTACAACTATTCATAGTTGTAGAATGAAGTAATTTCAGTCTTCAAAAGGGGCAAATATTTCCTTTCTCCCTCCCATAATTCTTTTTAATAGGTTTTATCAAGATGTTACTAAGGTAATCTGAATACAAAGGACAGAAAGGAAGAAACATAAATTAGCCTACATGTTGCTTTCAGTTTTGAATCTTTCTCTCTTTCTGTCTCTCTCCATTTGGCAAAGTACATTCTTTTTTTAAAAAAACCCACAGGTAATCTAATAGAAGCCTAGAAAGAGATGCTTCATAATGATTTCATAATTCATAGTCCGTAGTGCACCCACAAAAGCAATCTAATCAAAACCTTGTGATGATCCTCATGCTGAAATCAACTTCAACATGGCCAATCAGCCTTAAAAAAATTTACACTGAAGGAAAATTTGAGTTCCATGTCAATCTGGGTGCCATGCTAAACAGACCATGTTCTCAGATTTTTTTCTCCCCAAAATGTTTTGTGAAAATTTCCTTGAAGGGACAGTGAACTGGAAAAAAATGGCATCATGTTAAAGCTCTGGATACTTGAATTTAATAGAGCCATTTCTCTGAGATAGCTTGAAGAATCACACATAGGCAGAGGTGGTATTCAGCAGGTTCTGACCAGTTCTGGAGAACCGGTAGCAGAAATTTTGAATAGTTTGGAGAACCGGTAGTGGAAATTTTGGAGAACTGCCAAATACCACCTCTGACTGGCCCTGCCCCGATCTATTCTTTGCCTCCTGAAACCCAGCTGATCGGCTGAGTCTTCTTTGGTTGCCCTGCACATGAGAACGGAGATGGAAAGCAGGTTAGTGGGGTGGGGAGGGAATGGGGATTTTGCAGTATCCTTCCCTTGCCACTCCCACCAAGCCAATTTTTTTTTTACTGGTAGTAAAAAATTTTGAATCCCACCACTGCACATAGGTATAAAAGTGGTGTAAGAATTGAGAATTGGAAAACCTGCAGGTTGCAGCAGAAGCATTGTTCAGTGTCACACATCATACCAAGTTCTTTGTGAGGAATTCATCCATACATTTTCTTTCACATGGTTTGATGAATAATTCCACAGATTTCATGGAAATTGCCATGATATACGTGTTATGTTCTAACCAAAATGCCAATATAATGTGAAAAATGAATGGAGAAATTTCATGGATGAGACTTTATTTTTGCTTAAGATGGAATGAAAGAGTAATTTAGAGTATTATATATATTCCCAAATAATTTTTACACAAATACTTAGGATGGGTCACTGAAAGCATGCCGTACCGCAGCATAGACATAATGTCTAACTATTAATTGGGGTGGTTTGCTTCATGTTCTCATAAAGGGAAAATTAAGGTTATAATCTGAGGCAGTCAGTTCTGCACTTGTATACTGAAGATGTATAGGTATGAATCAGTGCATAATTTAAAGCTATTTATTTATATTGGTGGGAGGTCATGTTTGTTTGTCAGAAAACCTCAGTCAGCCAAGTGTGTGAATATTTTGCTTTTATCCAGAATTTTGGATTGTGCTGAAAGATGTAAGTGGATTAGTGGTCAACACATGACTGTACCTTTTCAAAACAAAGTTAGTGCTATGATACATTCATAAGAGGTGTGATGAAATGATTCATTGTTGCTTTTGAGGAATGTGAGAAAGAGTTAAATGGATATTTCTTTATAAGAGAAAAATAAAAGAACTTGGAGACAGGGATAAGAAGACAGAGGCATTTGATAAATGGGAAAAGAAAGGATACAATCAGTACATGAAGAAAAGAAAAAATGACAAACTATCATTGCAGAAATAAGCATGGAGCTTTGATGATGTATCTCAGCATATCTGATATCTGGCTGGTTTTGCCTGTCTCAGAAACTAAACAGGACTGATCCTGGTGAATATATTAATGGGGGACCATCAAGGAGTTACAGACTTGTAAATGGTCTGGAAAGCCCTCCCCCCCAAAAAAAAGAACCTGCAGAAAAAACAATTGCTACCAATCTCCCTTCCACTGAGGACCTGTACACTGCATGAGTCAAAAAGAGGGCTGTGAAAATATTTACAGACCCGTCACATCCCAGACATAAACTGTTTCGACTCCTACCCTCAAAATGATGCTATAGAGCACTGCACACTAGAACAACTAGACACAAGAACAGTTTTTTCCCAAACACCATCAATCTGCTACACAAATAATTCCCTCAACACTGTCCAACTATTTATAAAGTCTGCACTACTATTACCATTAACCTTCTCATCACTTCTTATCACCCATCCCCTCCCACTTTGTCACTTACATCCTTACTATCTGTATTGACTGTTTCCTAGTATGATTTGATCACTTATTGTACTCTATGACTATTATTAATTGTTGTACCTTATGATTCTTGACTCTTGATGACTGTATCTTTTCTTTTATGTATACTGAGAGCATTTGCACCAAGGCAAATTCCTTGTGTGTCCAATCACACTTGGCCAATAAAGAATTCTATTCTATTCTATTCTATTCTATTCTATTCTATTCTATTCTATTCTATTCTATTCTATTCTATTCTATTCTATTCTATTCAAAACATTCTAGAAGAAAGTCACTGGAAAACCTTTCTTTATTTCTGCCATAAAAACTATATGGGTATGTCCATTAGGTGACCAGGAGCTGAGGGAAATTTTATATTTACTCTTTGTTGATATATTTCTAAATAAAACCTATCCTACATTGATTTTTCATACAAAATCCATGTTTTATTTCTCAAAATCAATTGGCCCTTTGAATTAAATGAGAGCCAAAGAAAACGCACTCTTCCACAGCCTGAAATAGTACATTACCAGGAGAAGAGAAAGAAGAAAAGCTTAATGTAAGAACTCTCACTTTATAATTCGGGACTACAGCAGAAAAATGTCCAACTATTTATGCCCACAACAGACATATAGGTGAAACTGGAAAAATTAGAATATCGTGCAAAAGTTCATTTATTTCAGTAATGCAACTTAAAAGGTGAAACTAATATATGAGATAGATTCATTACGTGCAAAGCAAGATAGTTCAAGCTGTGATTTGTCATAATTGTGATGATTATGGCTTACAGCTCATGAAAACCCCAAATCTCCAAACCTCAGAAAATTAGAATATTACATGCAATCAATAAAACAAGAATTGTACATAGAACAATATTGGACCTCTGAAAAGTATAAGCATGCATATGTACTCAGTACTTAGTTTGGGACCCTTTTGCAGCAATTACTGCCTCAATGCGGCGTGGCATGGAAGCTATCAGCCTGTGGCACTGCTGAGGTGTTATGGAAGACGAGGATGCTTCAATAGCGGCCTTCAGCTCTTCTGCATTGTTCGGTCTCATGTCTCTCATCTTTCTCTTGGCAATGCCCCATAGATTCTCTATGGGGTTCAGGTCAGGTGAGTTTGCTGGCCAATCAAGCACAGTAATCCCACGGCATTGAACCAGGTTTTGGTGCTTTGGGCAGTGTGGGCAGGTGCCAAGTCCTGCTGGAAAATGAAGTCAGCATCCCCATAAAGCTCGTCTGCGGAAGGAAGCACGAAGTGTTCCAAAATCTCCTGGTAGATGTCTGTGTTGACCCTGGACTTAATGAAGCACAGTGGACCAACACCAGCAGATGACATGGCTCCCCAAATCAACACAGACTGTGGAAACTTCACACTGGACTTCAAGCATCTTGCAGTGTGTGCCTCTCCATTCTTCCTCCAGACTCTGGGTCCTTGGTTTCCAAATGAGATGCAAAAGTTGGTCTCATCAGAAAAGAGGACTTTGGACCACTGAGCAACAGACCAGTTCTGTTTTTCTTTAGCCCAGGTAAGATGCTTCTGACGTTGTTTGTTGTTCAGGGGTGGCTTGACAAAAGGAATACGACATTTGAAGCCCATGTCCAGGATCCATCTGTGTGTGGTGGCCTCTTGATGCACTGACTCCAGCCTCAGTACACTCCTTGTGAAAGTCCCCAACACTTTTGAATGGCTTTTTCCTGACAATCCTCTCCAGGCTGTGGTCATCCCTGCTGCTTGTGCACCTTTTTCTTCCACACTTTTCCCTTCCACATAACTTTCTATTAATGTGCTTTGATACAGCACTTTGGGAACATCCAACTTCATTTGCAATTACCTTTTGAGGCTTTCCCTCATTATGGAGGGTGTCAATGATGGTTTTCCGCACAACTGTCAGGTTAGCAGTCATTCCCATGATTGTGCTTCCTACTGAACCTGACTGAGAGACCATTTAAAGGCTCAGGAACCCTTTGCAGGTGTTATGGCTTTATTAGCTGATTAGAGTGGGACACTTTGAGCCTAGAATATTGATCCTTTTCACAATATTCTAATTTTCTGAGGTTGTGGATTTGGGGTTTTCATGAGCTGTAAACCACAATCATCTCAATTATGACCATGGCTTGAACTATCTTGCTTTGCATGTAATGAGTCTATCTCATATGTTAGGTTCGCCTTTTAAGTTGCATTACTGAAATAAATGAATTTTTGCACAATGTTCTAATTTTTCGAGTTTCACCTGTAGACAAATCTATGTCACTTCTGACCAAACAAATCTGAGTTTACCATAACATACTTTGCAATTGGGGCCTAGATGAAGGTGTCCCAATAACTAGGTCAACTCATGTGTAGATAGACTTTTTGGAACACCAGTTCTTCTAAGGGATGCATGTGCCTGGCTTATCCGTCAGGATTTTAGCAATTGGCTGCTGATCAGAGATTTGTGAAGCAATCGCTTATTAAGCAACATCTGGTGCCAAGATCCATAGGCTCCAGCTATGTGGAAGACAATAGGCAAGTGCCAATATTCATGGTATTTATGAGAATGACAAGGTAGTTGGAATAAATTTATGAGCATTGGGTTGGGGTAACTGAGTACATAAAATATATACTTCCTTTTGTACCTTCTAAGATGTGACTGTCAAAGAATTATCATCTTTTAACAAACAGGCTCCAAAGAATAGCCATGCAAAGTTAAGCAGTTGTATTTTATATCAGGTCTGTGTGATTATTTTGAGATTCCTCCCCCCAAGACTAAATAGTAACTTAGATGTCTCTGTTTTCTTTTACCTATAGCACCCTGAGGTTTATGCTGCAGCTATTGTCTAGACTAGATGTTCAGACAATATTTCCACACTGATGTTTTTTCTAGAACATACAATGGCATCAATTGGCCTATTTGTAGAGAATACCAAATAGAGTGGAGACTTGGAGTTGCAGCGTACACTGATCAGTACTTTCTGAATTTATCCTTTATTTTAGAGCTTCATAATCTGTTCCAAACAGAGACCTGTAAATGATTGAGCAAGGAAAGATGCTACAGAGTCAGAACCCTTTCAAACCAAGATTTAATTTCAGTGTTTTTAGTTTATTTTGTGCCTTCAAGACAGCCTTGAATCCTGACACATTTACAGTGGTGGGATTCAAATTGTTTTACTACCGGTTCTGTGGAATGTTCTAAAACAGGCAATTTTAAGCTTGAAAACTTACCTTACCGTCAGCTCTGGTGAGTGAAACAGCTGAGGCGTGGCAATCCATTCTGCCGCACCTATCAGCTGAGCTAAAAACAAAGGAAATATAGGACAGGAAAGGGCTGGGGCAGGTGGGCAAGGCCAACTGCTAACCGGTGCTACCGGATCGCTAGAACCGGTGTGAATCGGCAGCATACCACCACTGTGACACAACTACTTTGACAAGTCCTTGCAGTTTTCTCAGCAACGTTTTTCAGTTGTGGCTTGCCACTACCTTCTTCCTAGAGCTGAGAGAGAGAGAACAAAGTCACCCAGATGACTGAGGCAACACTAGGACCCTCAGTCTCCTGGTGGCTGTATCGTTCCTCCCTAGATAGTAAAAAAGAATCTTCCTCATCCCATTAAAAATTGCTATTTGATGTCAAATTTTGAAAAGCATCGAAGGTATGCATTCAAGGCTTTGTTGGGGCAGGATGCACGTGACTCTGAAACTATAAGGTGTACACTTTTCTTCTATCTGACGTTTATCTAATGAAAGTCCATTGTAAAGATAAGACCCATAAGATGTGGCTTATCTCTAATTAGCAGTGCCTGTACAGCAGGGAGTGAGCACATAGGCTAACCAGTCATTATGGTTAAGATACATTGCACTTCCACTTTCAGGTGAGCAAGTCATTTTGAAGATTGTGCCTCCTCCTCTTCCTCCTCTTCTTTTTGGAAGGGTTTGGTACATTAATGACTATCCTGTGAATTGCTGACCAATGTCCTATTTCTTTGCTGCTTGGAAACAAAAGTACATTCTTTTTTTTTTTTAAGAGAAGCAAATGTCAAGCAGAAAATTGGATCCATCAGCAGAGCGGCCTCTAGTCTCCTGTCATAAACGGATTTCTCTCAGTCACTGTGCTCTTACAGACTTTGCAACTGTTGCCTTATTTCTGCTCCAGAGAGGAATTGTTGAGCTTAGCTTGAGTGGGGATGAAAGGATGAAAGCAATATTATTGATCTTCTATCCCAAGGCATTTAAAAATACATCCTGCTGATAAGAAATCAAAACATACAATACTTGCACATAAATGAAGAAAACCAAAACACACATAACTTCTAACTAAGACTGAAGATGACTCATCAAAATTAACAGGTTAAAATATAAACAGATAATATGAGGCAAAGGTCTCCTGTGGTTTTGAACAATGTTTCTTAACCTTGGCAACTTTAAGACAAGTGGACTTCAAATGTCAGAATTCCCAGCTAGCCATGCTGGCTTTCAGCTAGCTCCCAGCTAGCCATGCTGACTGGGGAATTCTGGGAATTGAAGTCCACATGTCTTAAAATTGCCAAGGCTGAGAAACACTGCTATAGAATCTCCTTTTCCTTGTCCTAAACACAAGGATCTATTCTAACCTGCACTGAAACAGTGGCTTTGCTTATCACAATATTAAGAGATGCTAATTTTCACAGACCCACGCACAGTACCTTGAAACAAGACTCAACATTTCAAAAGGCTTGGACACTGTTTCTCAATCTTTAAGATGTGCTGGCTGTGGAATTCTGGGAGTTGAAGACCACACGTTTTAAATTTGCCAAGATTGAGTAACACTGGGCTAGGGAGTGCCAATCCAAATGACAGCTTCGTATCATGTTCTCCACCTCCACAGGATCTAAGCCATTTTGTTCTAAATTGTTCTGATATAATCTTGATTCATATTTCCCTGCCTCAGCTCCATTTCATTGGCTGTCATGAAGGGGACAAAGGCAGAAAAGATACAGAGGCCAAAAGATGCATTAAGAGATGAATAATTTTTCTTCTGTTACTTAGAGGAGAACTTGGAAAAAGAGTTCAACCATGGCTTCCTGATTTTGGAACATCTAATGCAGTGTTATGGCTGGAGAATTCTGGGAATTGAAGTTCATGCATCTTCCAGCTGCCAAGGTTGAGAAACAGTGATCTGATGTTACCCCTTCAGACATGAGGAACAAACATGTGTACACATAGATTGTGTTAAAACAACATCCATATTCAATTATCAAATTGATCTATTGCCTGGATTGGCACAATGTGTTGAACCATAAACAAATGAAACTGGCTGCTTTTGCAAGCACCCCAAATAGAAACATAGTCAAGTTTAGGATTGACAAGGTTTATTATTGCCCTAGTTAAATGAGCTGTGTGAATACAGCCACAATGAAGCTTCTTTGCAGTGCTGTATGGCTCCAATATGTGTGTGGATGTGTGTGCTTGTGTAAATCACCAAGTGAATCTTTCTCACACAGTGTGGGAGGAAAGGAGGAGCTGCAACCTTGTTGGCTTCTGTGGTTTGTCATGTTTATCACAGATATGTGATAAACAATGCTCACATTTGAATCGAAGTGGCTGAGACAGGTTCATTTTCGTGTGAGGAAGGACCATCACTTGCATGGAAATGGATGGTAGGTGATGAGGAAGATGGAGGAACTAGGAAGGGCCTAGATATTCAAACCGAGGACATTATAGCCAACAGAGGTCAGAGGCTCTGGTTCCACAATCCAGTAAATGGTTCCAAAATACAAAATGCTAAGAGCAATCAGGATGATTCGGGGAACTGGAGATTAAAACATATGAGGAATGGTTACAGAAACTGGGCATGGATAGTCTAGTGAAGAGAAGGACCAGGGGAAACATAATAGCAGTGTTCCAATATTTGAGGGGCTGCCACAGAGAGGAAGGGATCAAGCTATTTTCCAAGGCACCTGAAGGCCAGACAAGAAATAATGGAAACTGATCAAGATGAGGTTCAACCTAGAAATAAGGAGACATTTTCTGACAGTGAGACCAACTAACCAATGAAACAGCTTGTCTTTGGAAGTTGTGGGAGCTTCATCACTAGAGGCTTTCAAGAAGAGACTGGACTGCCATCTGTCAGAAATGGTGTAGGGTCTCCTGCCTGGGCAGGGGGTTGGACTAGTTGATCTACCCGGTCCCTTCCAACTCTGTTAATCTGTAATTATTTGCTTTTGGAATGTAAGTACCAGTATCTCCAGTTACCGTGTTTACAGCATTTCTTTTGCACTGTGATTAGCACAGACTCTGGCTGATGGATGCTGGATTGTGATTTGAACACTGCAGAGCAGTAGTGTGCATGCTATTTCTCAGCCCACTAGGTGGTCCCCCCAGGCAGCAGTAATGATGCATGGCAGCAGTTTAATGTAGGTGGGTGAAGCCTGAATCAGAGAGTGGCATGCTGAAGGCAGAGATCAAGATAACCAGATGCTTTCCCAGAGAAACATACAGAAAATATAGTATAAACCAACACATTGGCAATAAAAATAATGCAATAAGGCTTTTAGAAGGAACAGGAGTAGTCTTTACAAAGTTATATTCCTTTGGCTGAGAACAAGACCCAGGAGAACATGATCTACTTATTTTTAATTTAAAATAATATGAAGTATCTAAGCCAGTTTTAATTTCTGGTGACTTCATAGATATGTTGTATTCTAGACCAGGGATCTCCAACTTTGGCCACTTTACAACTTGTGGACTTCAACTCCCAGAATTCCTCAGCCAGCATTCCTCAGCCAAGGTTGGAGATCCCCGTTCTGGACAGCAGTACAGAAGTGCTTTGCCATTGCCCTCCATTAGGATTGATTGATTGATTGATTAAATTTATATACTGCCCACTTCACTGTCAAGCAACTCTGGGCGTCTATGAAGACTCTTCATCAACCAGGTCACAGTTGTCCCAAAGGAGCTTTTTCCAAGAGGTAACTGGACTTTCTTGGGTTTTTTTTCTTTAAAAAGTTTCACTTCTCATCCAAGAATAGAACTAAAGAAATTTCTTGGATGAGAAATGAAACATTAAAAAAAACAACCCAAGAAAGTCCACTTGCCTTTTGGAAAAAGTACCTATGGGTCAACTGTGGACAGGTTGTTTTTGGAAAGTTAATTACACTTTTTAAAGACAATTTTATCTGCTTCCCAGTTCCATTTGACATTCCCTGGTGGTATCTAATGCAAGTATTAGCCAGACCGAAGCCTAATTAGTTTGGGAGCCCAAATAAGATTGACCAGGTGCTGCCACAGTCTAAGACTAAATCTTAATCTACATCTAACTCATTTAATTTAAATCAGTTGATCAATCAATCCATCATACTGAGATGGTGTAATGGAGTACAGGAACAAGCACAAAGGAAACCCAGTCCTATTTTACTTGCTTCAAAATTCAGGAATGAGTTAATTATTTTCGGCTTGTTGGAAGAGAAAGTGTAGCATAAGTAACTCCTGTCTTGGACCCAACAAATCCAGGAGGAAAAATCTTGGAAGCTCCAAAAGTTTCAAACTGTTTGCCAAATGTGAGCATTGACTGTTCTGTTTTTTTTCCCCTCTGCCCAAAGAAAACCCCCACATTCTAGTTATGTATTATTTAATATGCAAGACTGAAGTCTAAGTTCATAATTCTTAGTCATGAATGGATGAATCTTATTGCTATCACGATTCATAATCTTCTTGGTGACTTACCAACCCAGTATTAAAAACTCGGTCAAAAGTTCTCTGCTGCTAAGAGATATTGAAGTACCTTTATCCATGCCCATAACTGAAATTCATCTGGAAAAATATGATGTTCCTTTTTACCTAGTCCATACTGTGAGAAACACTATGTATTCTTTTCTCAATTAGTTGTTGACATATATATCTTCTTTAGAACAAATTTACATAAACACTAATAGTATCATGTGTCAAAAGAACATTGGACATATTTCTGAATGATGACGCTCATGAGAATGCTTTAACCTAGGAGTCCTCATTCAAGCTAGTTCAGCAAATTATCAAGGACTGATTATGGATAATCCATAGTTAGCATTACACTTGGTCAAACCTACATTTCATAAATCATTGCCTTTCTTTCTTTCTTTCTTTCTTTCTTTCTTTCTTTCTTTCTTTCTTTCTTTCTTTCTTTCTTTCTTTCTTTCTTTCTTTCTTTCTTTCTTTCTTTCTCTCTCTCTCTCTCTCTCTCTCTCTCTCTCTCTCTCTCTCTCTCTCTCACCTCCCTCTTTCTTTCCTTCCTTCCTTCCTTCCTTCCTTCCTTCCTTCCTTCCTTCCTTCCTTCCTTCCTTCCTTCGTTAAAAGGGTTGCAACCACATTAGGATACTTATTAAAGATTTCTATGATCATTCAATTCAAAGAACGTGACTTAAAGAAGTTATACAACTTCCTAACAACAATTGTAACCACCACCACAACAATAAAATCAACAAGACCAAAACACAACACTGTCTTCTTCATCTCCCAGAATGAGCACATCTCAGATCCTGATCCCAATGCCTGAGGAATAGTCAAGTATTTAAACTTTTCCTAAAGCTAACAAGATCAGAACCAATAGAATCTTAAGGGGGAAATGGCTGGATTGGTGGCACAGTCCAATGAGTCCGTGCAATGCTTTTTAATTGAAAGTTTTGGAAGAAATTGGGAAAATGACTCAACAAACTTTTCAAATGAATACTGGATTATTATTTATATTCCTTAGTACTTGTACATTAATACTGCATAAGAAATCAATTATTATTACTAATTGCTTGGCTTGTTACTGAAAAACTTTAGAAAACTAAGTACATTTTCCATCAGATCAGTGATTTTTGACTAGGTATATTTAAAAACATGACAAATTGACTAATAGCATAACAACAAAAAACTGCTCCACAATGAAAAACAAAGTTGTTCATTTGTTAATTATCTATATTCTTTTTTATTGGTAAAATTCACTGGCACAAATTCATTGCTACAAAAGTAAGTTTTGATAGAATATTGGATGTTGATATATATCAACTCCACATACAAACCCAAAAACACAGACCCAACCACATATCTGGAAAAAATAACCAAGAAGAAAATTATAACCAGCCACATGAGCAAAGAGATCCAACAGACGATCATCCCAAGAGAAAAATCTTCCAGATGCCCCAAACTATACGGCCTCCCAAAAATACACAAAGAAGGCATACCTTTCAGACCCATAGTCAGCTCCAGAGGAGCACCACTACAAAACCTAGCCAAATACCTAGCAAAGCAGCTACAGCCCAATGCTGAAGCAGCAGCTTCACATGTACAAAATTAATACCACCTCTTGGAAATGATCAAAGATCTACATGTGGAACAAAAAGATCTGCTTGCAAGTTTCGACGTGGTTTCACTATTCACTCAAGTCCCAATAAAAGAAGTCCCGATAAAAGAAACTCTCGAAATCATCAAAAATAAATACCAACCATCCAAATACCTCATGGAACTAACAGAACACCGCTTAACCAACACATATTTCATATACAAAGGACAAAGATACAAGCAAATTGAAGGAGCCCTATGGGATCACCACTGTCACCCGTCATTGCAAACCTGTTCATGGAAGAATTCAAATCCAGAGCCCTAGCCAATGCCACCCACAAACCCAAACTATGGTTAAGATACATCAATGACATATTTGTTATTTGGCCCCATGGAAAAGAAAACTTAAACAATTTCCTAACACACCTAAACATCACACACCCCAAAATCAAGTTCACCATGGAAACGGAAACAAACAAACAACTACCATTCCTAGATGTACTAATCTACAAAAAAACAGATGGCACACTAGGACACACCATATACCAGAAGAAAACACACACCAACCGCTACCTCAACGTCCAATCCCACCACCACCCAGCACAGATAAACTCTGTGGCCAAAACACTAATTGCCAGAACCAAACACCTGGCAGACAAGACACACATAAAGACTGAACTATGCACCCTGACTAAAGTACTGACAGCCAACGGCTTCCACAAAAGCAAAATCACCGGCTTGATCCACAAAAATACACTGAGACATAATGGAGACCTAGAAGATGAACAGACCTATGGAACAGCTGTCCTGCCCTACATAAGAGGTACTACAGACAAAATCAGTAAGATACTACACAGGCATCACATCAAGACTACCTTCAAAACAGACAGACAGAAAAATAGCAGCCATTCTAAGAAACCCCAAAGATAAAATTGACCTGGAAAACCAAGGCATATATGAAGTCCCCTGTGCATCATGTCCTGCCACATACATTGGACAGACCAATAGAAGAATAAGTACCCGCCTGGATGAACACAAAAATGCAGTAAAAAAGCTGGAACACACTTCCTCATTAGTCCAACACATGAAAGCAACAGGTCATAGCATCGACTTCAATGGCACCAAAACCCTAGCCACTATAGAAAACCCCGGCCACAGAATTATCCGAGAAGCCATAGAGATTGAAAAAAGACCTGAAAGCATGAATAGAAGAGATGATTCCACCAGACTGTCAATTATTTGGAAGCCTGTACTCACAAACAAAAAAATCTCCACACCACAAGCCAGGCAAACACTTGGGCACAAACAGATCCCCCCTGATAGCTCCAGCTCAAACACACCCCAACCAGGCACCCAAATGAAACCTAGTTTCCTAATAAATGATAGCCGTCCATTTACTCGGAGCCAAGCTGCACTAAAAGCCTCCAATACAGGAACACAATGTTGCCAGCCAATCAAGACAAAAAAAGCCACAAAACAGACAGAAGATATTAGAAACACCAATCAAGCAGAACACAGCAAACTCCAAGACCAATAAAACAGACCAAGACTCCCAACCAATTGGGATGAAGAAAAAAACATTCTGGCACAGCAGTAGGCTAGCCCCAAATTTAAAACTGAAACGGCTGTGAAAGTCTGACTCACAGACGAACACAATACACAAGCCTGATGATGGGAGATGAGATTCTGCCAAAATGTTGCTACAACTTTAAAAGTACAACTATAATGACGTGGGAAAATACCCGAACAAAGCTGAATACCATACATGTAAGTACCCGCGAAAACTTAAGAATATATATATATATATATATATATATATATATATATATATATATATATATATATATATATATATGATTACATTTGTTGTTGTTTACTTGCTCAGTGACTTCAGACTTTGTTTTGCCAGTGGACATAATTTTATTTATTGTTTTATAAGATCTATACATTTCATAACAAAACAGGGTAGTTTAAAAAATCAGCTTGGTGGCTGCAAGCCTGATCACCCCACGTCAATGTGCATAGCTTGGTCACTACAATTGATCAGTATTTTGGAGGCCTTGGCAGTGGGCTTAAAACTTGCTTTTTCAACCATTCTTTCTCTCTCCATCCCCTTTTCTTGGAAGAATTTGTGAGTAAATGGGGTCATCTGATTGATAGATATTCCTAAAACACAAATCACTAAGTGGGGTTTGTTTAACCTTGAATATAACTGATTTTGCTTTTAGTTAAATGAAAATATCTGGGGGTCAATTGATTCTTTTTTTTTTGAGGTTCCCAGAACACATTAACTAATTTCTGACTCAGTTCAGTGCAATGGAAGAAAATAGTCATTAATTTGAAATCTCAGCTTGACTCTTGAAAATCTTAAAATTTATTACACACATGTGTGAACCTTATACATCCAAGAACTTCAAACCTGTTAGATTTCACTTAGAATTTCATGTAAATTCAGGAGAATAACTATCTGTCATTCTGTGAAGAAAGAGTATTGCATCATCATCAAAGGATCTAGAACTGTAGGAGTACCCTATAAAAAATAACAAGCAGTTGGGGCAAGTTTCATCTTGTTTTATGGAAAGCCTCTCTAAAGAGATAAAGACAGGTGTATCAGAGTATGAATTTATGAGACAAAATAGGCACGAATGCTATGTCTGTTCATTCAAGATTGCAGTTATATCTTATTCAAATCCTATCTTTAAGATTTACTACTAATTCATATCATTTTCCCTTTCACCAATCCAACAATGATATTTGCAGCTACATAGCTGAGTTCCTCAAATAATGATGTTATTTTTGCATGCTTAAAAAACAACCTATGTTTACTTCAGAGTGTTGACAAACAAAAACAAACCCATGATTTGGATTTTTCATGAGAAATAATTCCATCTGGCTGACACCACAAGTGAATGAATGAATGAAGCAAGTAATCATGTGGAACAGTTGCCATGTGTTTAATATTTATACAGATAACCATCAAGAACATTCTTCAGAGCAGAAAGGGATCAAAGAATTCGAACTAGAGTTAGTGTCGGGAATATATTCTGCTTTGAGAAAGCAGTATATGCTACTTTGTTTTGGAAGTATTCAAGATTCATCCAGAAGTGAGAGAAACATTTTGGACAAATTCAAGACTGCTTAATAGGGGTTCAGTTATCCTCCCATATGAAGCACTGTTTGTAGATCTATTAAAAAATTAAAGAAAGGGAATTTTCTTTTCACTTCTGAGATCATGATTGAATGAAATTCTACTCATTTGTTGTACGACTGATTTTTTTTTTAATGTAGGGAGCCTTGCAACCAACCTTTACCCTGTTTCTGATCTAACTCATGCTCCCATTCCTATCTGTGGTGGAAAAAGGGTAGCATTCATTCCAGTTGTAATGGGAAAGATTCCCCAAGCCTATCATCTATCACCATCTTGTTTTAATGACCCCATAATCCCTTGCAGGGTGGAGTCTGGATAACTGAATGGAGCTAGCAGGGTGTTTTAATGACCGGATGCCCTTCCTCTCACCAAAGCCTATCATGTATCATATTGGGGTCCAAATTGTCCCCTCTTCAAATTTTAAATTTTGTCTGTTTTTTCTGTCCCATTGTGTCCGATTCTTGGAGATTGCCTGGACAAGTTCCTGCAGGTTTTTAGCAAGGAATTTCCAAAAGAGCTTGACAATGCCTTCTTTGTAGGGCTAAGAGAAAATGTCTGGCTAAGGTCACCTAGTTGGCTTTGAGTCTAAAGTGGGACTAGAACCCATGGTCAGTGGTTGTTCTGACCCAAACCCTTTTCCAATAAAACAAACAATAACCAAAGGGAACAAAATGAGGTTGCTGCAAACTAATTAACTTTGATAAGCACAAACCTCACCAAAACTGTGCGAGACTGCCAAGAATCACAGAAAAGAAATATTTCACAACACAAGAGTCTTCAAATACCAACTTAAAAATACTGTAATGTCCATGAGGCTGAGTTTCAAAACGTCTTTGCTTCCTGCAAAGAAGGTTCGCTTCACAGCTGGTTTTTATCTTCTTGAAGGAGGGGCCATTACCTTGCAGCCTTACTCCCAAGTCGCCTGTGCTGTTGCAGCTGTTCTTGGCACGCACACTTGGCACAGGCTCCTAGGGAACCTCCTCATCGCTGCTGCCAGCCCCACAATCTCTGAAGGCAGCAGTCCACTCCCGAATGGTCCTGGCCCCTCATCTGAATCCTTGCTCCCCTCAGCCATCCGCACCTGCTGCCAGCTAACCACAACAGTGGTGGGATTCAAATTTACCACTGCTTTGCGTGCTCACAGAGGCTTTCCTACTGACCTTCTCCTGCACTCCTGCACGCTCCTTGTCTCTTCAACAGCTGACGCACAGCAATCTGCTGTGCCATGAGATGTAGTTGAGCATCAAAAGCAGGAAATAAAGATCAGTATGGAGCCGGGGCAGGCAGATGGACCCAGCAGCTGATATTCGGAGTGAACCGGTTCACTCCCGGTTGATCTTTGGAGCTACTGGTTCGGCTGAGCCAGGCTGAACCAGTAGAATCCCTTCCCTGCCCATAGTCTTCTGGTTTCTAGTCTGATACTTAACCCAGCATTTCTCAACCTTGGCAACTATAAGATGTGTGGACTTCAACTCTCAGAATTCAGCATGGCATGGCTGATAGGGGGATTCTGGGAATTGAAATCCACAGTCTTACAGTTACCAAAGTTAAGAAACATTGCCTTAATCACTATCCTAAACTATTAGAATGAAAATCGAAAGGACATGATCAAACAGAGACCAGGGATTATATTACCCTGGCAATTCAATCCCAGATGATCTTCATTTCTAGTTTAAAAAAAATAAAATCAAACGTTACATTTCAGTGGGATGAAGAAGAACCATTGTCAAAGTGTGTGTTTTGAAGCTGAACAACAGAAGTAAATAACTGGCTCCCACAGAATTGTAATCATGCCTCATAAATGTAAATGTGAATTTTTATTAGGTTTTTTTTAATGTCTGTGTTTTAAGCTGGAGGTTTTAATCAATGTTCTTCAATCCTTTGAACATAATAAAAGAAAAGCAGGATCAATCAATCTGCTTGTCTATGCTGGAAGGCATGTTATGAATTTTCCTTAGAGCCATGACTCTGAATAAAGTGTTCTTACATTCTGAAATTTGCAACACTTAGAATTGGAGAAAATGTGACCGTGTTGATACATAAATATTAAAAGTTATTCTCTGACATGCATGTTGGAAATCTTGCAATTAAATCTCAATGGGAATGTATAAAGAAAAGCCTTTATATCACATGAACACAAAATTGAAGTATGCCATTTTTCTTCCATAGCTATATGACAACAGAAACAAATACAATAAATAAATTCAAATATATTTCCTTCTGCTTAAAAGGAAATCATTTAAAATGGAAACTATTACTTTAAATCATCCAACTGCTTTCCTTAACCTGGTGCTTTCTAGATGTATTGGATGTCAATTCAGCCAGCATTGCCATTGGATGGAGTTGATGGTAGCAGGTAGCAATCTGTGCATATTTGGAAAGTGGCAAATGGAGTAAAGTAGGGTAAATAAATGGATAATTGTGTATAGAGTCTAGGATGGCCTTTTCTTGCTCCTTCATTCTATAAAACTGGCTAAGATCCTGTTCTAACTACATACCCAGATACTCTCTTTAGACTGTTGCAATCTGGCTTGCCTTAAAGTGGGAATTACCCCTTAAGGACTAAGGAGTTATCATTTACTGTTGAGGCTTGGTCGTATATTCTTTAAGGAAATGATGACAGGCTGGGTCAGATGGAAAAAGGAGTGAATCACCTTCCTATGTAACAAGAATTTCATAATGGGCAAAACTCCCATCCACCGAGACAGTGTTTGGCCTTTTGACTTGGTCATAGTTGAAAATTATGACAGGCTCAACTTCTACTGTATATCCCAAACATTCTTTTGCATTTATAGTCACTGACTAACTGGAGGCTCTTGTTAGCATTCACTGGTGAGAAGAGGGCTCTTGATATTCATAGGATCTACACCTGAGTCTCCTTCATGTGTGGGATATATATACATACATATATATTTGTTTTCGTAGATTTTCATGGGTACACGTATGTAGGTCTAGGTGTGTTCGGGTCTTTTCCCATGTAAGATTAAGAGCATCTTGGTGACGTTTCGGTGAGGTCCCACTCACCATCCTCAGGCTGGTGCTTTCGGCTTTGTTGCACTGGTACAAAGCCGAAAGCACCAGCCTGAGGATGGCGAGTGGGACCTCGCCGAAACGTCGCCAAGATACTCTTAATCTTACACGGGAAAAGACCCGAACACACCTAGACCTACATACATACATATATGTATGCCAGTGCAAGCAGTGTGTGATCGGAGCTGCCGTCTCTCTATAAATACTGGTGGTGGGGGCTGGTGTGCTGGGTTGGTTGGCTTTGCTGCTCCCTCTTGATTGGTTGATGGAGTTGATGTTGGTATAATGGGCTGTGTGATGGCCTTGTGAGTTTTGTTGTGGAGATATCCTGGATCTTGTGCTGTAATCTCCTGGGTTGTTTGTTTGGTAGTGATCTTTTTTTCCATTAGCCTCTCGTGTTTTAACGGCTTGGGTAATGGGTTGTGTGATGGGCTTGCGAGGATGGCATGCCCGAGGATGGCAAGTGGGACCTCGCCGAAACATCACCAGGATACTCTTAATCTTACATGGGAAAAGACCCGAACACACCTAGACCTACATACCTGTACCCGTGAAAATCTATGAAAATCTATATATTTGTATTTGTAGATTTTCATTGGTACAGCTATGCAGGTCTTGGCGTGTTTGGGTCTTTTCCTGTGTAAGAGTGAGTGTATCTTGGTGATGTTTCGACAAAAGACCTGAACATGCTAAGACCTGCATATATATATATATGTATGGTATTCAGCCTGACTCACAGATGAATCCAATACACAAGTCTGATGATGGCAGATGGATTCTGCCAAAACGTCGCTACAACTTTAAAAGCACAACTATAATGATGTGGGAAAATAACCGAACAAAGGTGAATACCATACATATAAATACCCATGAAAACTTAAGAATATATATATATATGTGTGTGTGTGTAGGTCTAGGTGTGTTTGGGTCTTTTCCCGTGTAAGATTAAGAGTATCTTGGCGACGTTGCACTGGCACGAAGCCGAAAGCACCGGCCTGAGGATGGCGAGTGGGACCTCGCTGAAACGTCGCCAAGATACTCTTAATCTTACACAGGAAAAGACCCGAACACACCTAGACCTGCATACCTGTACCCATGAAAATCTACGAATATATATATATATATATATATATATATATATATATATATATATATATATATATATATATGTGTATGTGTATGTGTATGTGTATGTGTGTGTGTGTGTGTGTGTGTGTGTGTGTGTGTGTGTGTATGTATGTATGTATGTATATGTTTTCTTAAGTTTTCGCGGGTACTTACATGTATGGTATTCAGCTTGGTTCGGGTATTTTCCCACGTCATTGTAGTTGTGCTTTTAAAGTTGTAGCGACGTTTTGGCAGAATCTCATCTGCCATCATCAGGCTTCTGTATAGTGTTCATTTGTGAGTCAGACTTTTATGGTGGTTTCAGATTTAAAGGCTGCCCCAAATTTAAATCTGAAACCACCATAAAAGTCTGACTCACAAATGAACACTATACAGAAGCCTGATGATGGCAGATGAGATTCTGCCGAAACGTTGTTACAACTTTAAAGCACAACTACAATGACGTGGAAAATACCCAACCATGTTCGGGTATTTCCCACGTCATTGTAGTTGTGCTTTTAGTGAAAGGGCTTTGGAAACATACCAGCAAACTGAAGCCACTACTCCTATTCTAAAGTTAGCTTTTTAACAATACCCATTTCTACCTGAGCTCCAACTCTGTGCTTTATCTCACATTTAATTCTAGACCACACTCATGGTAATGTGTTTATCAACCAGTAGTTGCATTTAGCATAGGAGTAGTGGCTTCAGTTTGCTGGTGTGTTTCCAAAGCCCATTCACTTTTGTGATTGTGCAGTTTTGAAGTGGTGGGGCATGAAGGGTACACTTCATTCATATGCATTTATATTAGTTGTTGAATGTACTTATTTCTAATTTCTTACATGCCAATCTTGTATCCTTAAAACAACTGTGAACACAAATGCTTAATATCTTACTGATAACTTTTTACAAACTAAAGTTTTGTGGGTCTGGTCTTACTGTTTCAAGGGATTACTCTCAGACCCGTGCTTCTGTGTATTTGGACTTTGAAACTCTCCACTTGAGTAAAACCAATACTATAGTTTTAAAACACCTTCCAGTAAGCAGTCCACAGAAACCACAGTCATCAAAAGATTCCTCAGAAAAATATACAACAGGGAAACTACAGACATTAAAAATAGGAAGAAGAAAAAGAGGAGGAGGAGGAAGAAGAAGATGATGATGATGAAGAAGAAGACAAGTAGTAATGTGTTGTTGTGCATTTATTGAGAGAAGCATTCATCATGCTGGTGGGATTTAATGGCTAGTTGAAATCTCTTCGGTAAGTTAGGCATGATTTGCTATAGGACCATGTATGGTTTGATTTGGTTCTGTGATTTTTCAATTTGGTTCTATGTTTCAGAAAACTAGAAAGGTTTCAGAAGCTTGGAAGATGGAGAGTCTTCTGAGCCAAGGCAGTAGGCATTCACTAATCTGGAAAAAGCAACAATTCTTAAATATTCTTATCCTCAATACAAAAGTGGGTTTATTTAGCCCAATAAGGAAGTGTGATTGGACACACAAAGAATTTGTCTCCAGTGCATAAACTGTCAGTATGTACATACAAACTACAAACATACAGCATACATTGCTCTCAGTGTACATTTTTTAACTGACAGTGATTCTTCAATACTTTATGCAGCAATTAGGAGTATCACTTAGTTTTTCTATATATTATAGGAACAAAGTTAAAATTTAACTCCTCAAATTTCTAGCCAGCACGGCCCTTGGGTATACTTTCTGGAAATCACAGGGGCTGAAGTTCAACTGATCTAAAGGGAAATTAGGGAAATTGGCATCAGAATAATACTGCTTTCATTGTGTCTGATCTTTGCTCACATTATGACCTTTCCAGTAACATAGATCTGGAATTTAAAAAAAAGTAACAAAAAAAAATCCAGAGTAACATTTCTGGGAATTTGCATGATTTTAAGGATGCTGTGTGTTTCTAGATTTTTTCAGCCCTTGCAGTATCTTGGTCAGAGATCCTGTCTTTTCCCAAATGCCTCTCCTCTGAACTGGAAAAAGGCAGATGATGAAGTGAAAAAAATAGAAGGTTTATATAATAGAAGATACGGTCATCTTCCCACTCCTACCAATAGATTCTGTGAAGCAGGGAGGAAGTTTTCAGAATAAAAGCTTTTACTTTTGCCTTTACTGGATGCATTCTTTGTCAAGGAAGCAGCAGGCTCTCCCTCATGCCTAGTTGCTCCTACCCACAACCTAGATGTGAAGTTTGCAAAGTGCAGCTCATTAAAAACCTTAATTCACTCCTTGTTTTCCACTCTTCTTTAAGAACTTAAGTACCTTCTAGTTATCATGAAGACATGGTGACTAGTTAGTACATTGATTCACCTTCTACAAATAGTACTGGACCTTACCCAACATAAGAATAGGAGATGCAATTTTACTGATTTTTAAGAGGAAGAGACTTCCAGTGCATTTTCTTTTCTATGATAGGAACAATTTGGAGTATAAACTTCCAAAGTTTTGAAATGCCAACATTTGCCAAATGTGTCCCAAAGTGATCAGCTAAGCTGGATTTTACCCCACTCTTCTTAAAAAGCGTATGTTTCATTAGCTCAGTTCCAATTAGCTGTCTTCTCATTGAAATGCATGACATTCCCTGGGATGTCACCATTTCATTAAGTATCTAAAATTGCACGATGCAGTGACAACACATAATAACAATAAACATTTCATAGAATTCTGCTTGTCTCATCAAACAAAGTGGGAGAATGATCAGATTTCAGTAAATGTAGCTTGGAGGACTATTGCTGGCAAGAGAAAGACTATCTAATATTCAGAGGAAATGTGTAGTACAATCACAAAGTCTTGCTTACCACAGAGCAGAAAGGAGAGATGGTTAAGTTGCAGGACACAAAACCTGTGGTAGGAGGTGGGGTGTGTGTGATTTTTTTGGTGTATGCAACTTAACACTGATGCTTCAGCTAGCTAGAACTCTGAGCTAGTGGTGGGATTCAAATAATGTAACACCGGCTTTACCCAGGATCAGGTTGGTTGTTGTTGGAGGTATGGCCGATCCCCAACCTTCAGCTCTACTGCACATGCAGGATGAGCCTCCTGCAACAGCCAACCTGACTCTGGGTGAACTGGTTGTTAAATTACCCCACCCCTGCTATCAAAGTGGATCCTGGGCACTGCACTGTAATGGAGAAATGGGAAATGGGTGGCCGGCATCATGGAAGGAGGAGGAGCAGGGAGAAGAAAGAAAGAAAATGGCCGTCTCCTCCTCTTGCACCAGCTGCTTTGTTGCCTGTTTCTCCATTGCAGTGCAGTGCAGCACCTAGGATCCACTTTGATAGTGTGGGGGGGAGGATTTAACAACCAGTTCACTTGAACTGGTGCGAACCAGCTAGATTCCACCACTGTTTTTTGCCTACCTACTTGGTACTTGTAATACAGTCTCCTTCAAAAGGAGAGCACATATCTTTAAGATTTTTCAGATCATCAAACCATCCATTTTCCAAATTTTTATAACACCCATGTAAATACTTTCTACATTTCAGATTTGTCTTTATTCTTTTAGATCTCTATTACAGGTAGATCTTACTTAACAAGCACAAATAAGCAGCTCCCTAAATGGAACAGCTGATGGGTAGGATTCTGCCTTTCAGGCCTGCTAGTTCTAAGAAAGTGAGAAAGATGACAACAACCACATGAGTACAGGCTGTACTGAGAGATCGTAGTTTAGCTCTTCACATACATGCAAAAGATTTCCATTGTCTGTGGAGATCATGGTCCCAAACATTACATGAAAAGTCCTTGCAAACTGGAAACAATACAAGAACTGCCCCAGGTGAAAATATTCTTTTTTGCTGATCTGGCATACCATCTTAAAAGGTGGGTTGCAGTTACTGGAGGTAGAGATTTATTAAAATCATTGCAAAAATATTATACCCTGTGATATTCCGGCTATTTTTTAGGCACAGAGCACATGTGGATATGTGAAAAGTTTTGCTTCCTGCAATAAATTCTACTTTTCAGTGGGTAGATTTTGATATGGAAGCCTTTGTACAGATTTTCCAAAAAGTTCAGTTACCAACTAGTCCAACTTTAAGTCCTCATTTTTAGACAGGATCAGTCTATCAGGCTAACATTTCATAGATTCCAGTGCATCATCAAATATCTATGGATTTTGGCTGTTGTTATCTTCTCCAGCTGTGTCATTCCTCTGTGTCTTTTATTAAGTCTTTTATCATCCGTGAAACTATTGACTTTCTAGCTTCAAATAGAACATTATTTTCTGACAGTGTTTCAAATCTATTCAGGAGATTAATTGTTCAACCTATTTCTCAGTATGATAATTTGCACAAGAGCATGTTGTTATTTTGGGGACAATTAAGTCATTTAATTTTTTCAATTATCTGCAAGTTTGTTTTCCTAGGATATAAACAAAAATATTTATGAGACTGTGCATAGTTGTCCATAAAAAGATAGATTTTAGTATAATATTATTGCACTACTCATCCAGATATAAATAGAAATAAATCTGAGTGGGAGGTGGGACAAATCAAAAGGAAAAAAAGTGAATCATGAAATGTTACCAAATATGAAAACAGTTGAGGTTAAAGAAGGTGAAGGTCAGGCAGTGGTGAGTAATCTTACCAAAAGTACTAGAGCAGCATAAATAAGTTAAACCATTTTGTCCCGTTCAAGTTTAAAATAGAATTTATCACCAGTCAACAGTGAAAAGCTGGCTTAATATTTTTGAGAACCACAAATCACACTCCACTTCACCCTATTTATGGATTATACTCTACAGAAAGGAGGTGCCATTCTCCCCATTTTTCTTTGCTTCCTGCCCAAACAGCCCTGCATAATTTTTATCCTTGGAGCTTTCTCCCACGTGTCTATCAGATAAGTTTTCTTATGGGAAATTATGGCGCTACACCTGATATTTTTCTTCCCTCCCTCCTTCCCTCATTTTCTTATTTATCTGCCCCATACCTTCAAGTTTAGAAGATATTCTTCTTCCAAGTACACCTGAAACAAATGAGAACAACAACAACCAGTAGCTAACTATGAAGGCACAAGAGGTTAATCTATAATACAGAAGACCAAACCCAAAGTAACCATGAAAGCATTTAAGGCAATACATCCCATGTCAAATAGTTTTGTTTCAAGCTTCAGCTTTAATTATAAGTTGCCATGTACAATGATGACATAGTGTTATAATAGGCACATAGAATGCACTAATCTGATAGTATATCTTGGCGTTCAACAATAGGTTCAGTGAACAAGCCTAAACTGCTCATTCTGGACATATCTGCAAACTCCACCTAGATATTTATCAGTCTCTTTAATTAAGTGGAGGGAAACATCTTGAGGACATACCTATAATAGCAGACTTCCATAAGAGGAGAATCACTGTGAACCACCAATAACCTCTTTTTACTCCCAATAGTTGGGGTCGCTTTCTAGCATTACTTCTAAGCCCCAATCCTGGAGCCATTAGAGTGAGCTTCAGTGTGAAAGCAAAAGAGAACAAAGCCAGGAGATCTGTGAGAGAAGGTTGCAGGATAAGCTTTCTGTATTCCCTGTTCAGAATACCAGCAACTTCATTCCAAATTCCCCTCCCCCTCGCTGAATTCTTCACACATCCTCATCACTTTCTATGACCCTGGACAATGCTCTGTCTAGGCTAGGCTGTTTTGATGCACACCCTTTGGGGATAATTATAATTGTGTCTTTAGTTCTGCACACCTCAGTGCCCAGCTGTGGGCATGTTGGCATCCTGCACAGTCAGAATGTTAGAGTGAGCAAAGAACATGAAATGAGAAATGCACCTTTAGAGCATCGTGGGAACATTTAGGTCACTGAATCCAATTCTTCTGTGAGAATTCAAATGAAGGCATCTCAGACAAGTGGCCTTCTAGCTTTTACCATGGGTTTCAAGGAAAGCAAACTAAAATTTAATGTATATTACAATAGGGAAAAGGTATCCCTCTCTGAACCTCTCATTGATTCAGTGTATTCATAACGAACTATGTCAAATGATTCTACCTCTAATCTAGTTATATCTCAAGAGAGGAGCACAGGCTGTGCCTCCTTCCCACAGACATGTCTGGCTCTCCATGTATCATTGGCAAGCATGCTCATTAAGTGATCTTGGATCAAAACAGGACTAATATGAGAACCATGTTTACTCCCTTGAAGAAAGGTGGATTATCAGCACATCACTACATAATGAATATCATGGCCTATCTTTATTTTTATTTATTTTTCATTTTATTTATTTGTCAAATGCTTACAATATAATAGAAATAAGAATAAACATAAATATAAATACATGAAATAGGTACTAATAATTGGGGACAATAGGACAGGGACGGTAGGTACGATTGTGCACTTATGCACACCCCTTATAGACCTCTTAGGAATGGGGTGAACTCAGTAGAGGTTAGTTTGAGGGTAAAGGAGTAGGGGTTTGAGCAAGTAACAACAGAGTCAGGTAGTGAGTTCCAGACATTTACCACTCTGTTGCTGAAATTGTACTTCCTGCAATCAAGCTTGGAGTGGTTTACATTAAGTTTATATCTGTTGTGTGCTCTTGTGTTGTTGTGGTTAAAGCTGAAATATTAATTAACCGGTAAGACATTGAAACATATAATTTTATGTACTATGCTTAAATCCAATCTTAGCCGGCATAGTTCAAGGATGTCTAAGCCTAGAATCTCAAGTCTGGTAGTGTAGGGCATTCTGTTGTGAACAGAGGACTGTAGTACTCTTCTTATAAAATACTTCTGGACTCGCTCAATGGTATTAATGTCTGATAAACAGTGCAGATTCCAGACAGTGGAGCTGTACTCAAGTATTGGTCTAGCAAAGGTGTTGTATGCCCTAGTTTGCAAATCAGTATTACCAGAGGAGAAGCTTTGTAAGATTAGATTTACAAAGATTTATCTGCTTGCTGTAAGTTGATTTTGTGTTGTCAGTTTCCCAGATTAAAAACTATTCATCACTCATTTGGGTTTACAGGTAATGAATTTTATAGATGTTGGCCATCAAATGGGAAGGTCCAGATATTCCAATAGATAACATAATCGGCTATGGCATTGCCAGCAATCTTTGTTGATCTTGCCTGGTATGGCCCTATATAGTCAACAATGTTCCTTCAGTATGGACTACTTATGCCAGCATTCTGAAAGTTTTGGAATCCCCATCCTACATGTCATACATGATCTGTGTATATAGCACATACACACACACACAGAGAGACACATATACATACACACTGCTGCAGAATTCAGAATTCCACTAGGTACAACAGTGTGAAATTGTATTGTGTTTACAATACTGTGTCAATCCAGGTAATGTGATCTCTAGACTGGGACAACCAATCTCTGGTTGGATTTAAGTCCAAAACATCTGGAGGGCATCAGGTTGGACTAGAGCAATCAACAGAGACAAATAATATATTAAGAAAGCATCTTAGTAATACTTTAATTATTCGGTGCATAAAAGGAGAGCACTGAAGACTTTTCAACTTAGACTGATGGTAGGCAAGGTAAGATATAAAACAGATTTAGGCAGTTGTGCAGAGCTGCAGGCAAATGTGTGCAGCCAATCAGGAGCTTGGAACAAGAAGTTCAGTCAAAAGGGCAAGATGATAAATACAAGGCAGATTCTACAGTGCCTGGATGTTATTACTCAAGGAAAGTGCTAAAGAGACAGGAAGCACTCTTAATTCTTTCTTCCAAGAAGCATTAATCATCTTCTTTGGTAATGTCAGCCTATTGTTTGACAACATGGTAAACGGCCATCACAAGAAATTGGGAAGATTCTTCTGCCTCCTAAAAACTTGTGCCAGGATATCTATGGAGATTCTCAGTCATCCAGGTCATGGTTGTCCTAAAGGTTCTTCTCCAACTTCTTGGATGAGAAGTGAAACATCTTCAAAGAAAAACCAGAAAGTCCAGGTGACTCTTGAAAAAAAGCACCTTTGGGTCAGGATGCTGAAATTTCATGGGCTTTCATAGGAACATAGGAGCACAGGAGATTGTGCAATGCAGGTAGAATAAAATTCCAACCCTTCAGACAAAAACACTCTGTCCCCACATGGTCAGCCTTCCTTATTATATATTGAGAATTGCAGGGCCACAGCTTACCCCATGGGGCAGCAATCAGCTATTTCTGACTATTGTTACCTTACAGGTTTTAGACTGAATTTTTAATATTTGCTTTTAGGGCTAAAGGATGACAGGTAAGTGGTTTCAGAGATGATTTCAGTTGAGTAATCATTAATGCTACCCTCTCTGCTCCCCCTCTCAATACCTCTAGTTTTAATATACATCCATTGGCCCTTTAAATATATCCAGGTAATTTATGAAGCAAGACCTTCTTAATTGTATGGTAGCATCTTATTACTGTGGCTGGTTAGTGTTAATCAATGGTAAATTGGAAAGACAACAAGAAAATGAAGATTAGTACATACAATAATTTATCCCTTTGTCATACAAAACCCTTGGCATAAATCTGTATAAGAACCCACTCATTCAGTTTCTGAATCATAGGCTGTAATTTATTCAATAAGTCCTGGCTAAAGAAACCTTAATGCAATATAAGAGGCCTAGTCTGAGCATGCCAGAAAGTGCTTAACAGATCCTTGGATTTGCTTCACTGAAGAGAATGTAGAGAAAAGTAAAGTCCTACACTTAGGTAAGAAAAACCAAAAGTACACATATAGACTGGGTGAAACCAGGCTCAATAGCAGTAACTGCGAGAGGGATCTTGGAGTCTTAGTGGACAACCAGCTAAACATGAGCCAGCAGTGTGAGCAGCAGCCAAAAAAGCTAATGCAATCCTAAATTGCATTAACAGAGGGATACAATCAAGATCAAGTGAGATACTAATACCACTCTATAAAGCCTTAGTAAGACCCACCTAGACTACTGCATCCAGTTTTGGTCACTACATTATAAAAAAGATATTGAGACTCTAGAAAAAGTACAGAGAAAAGCAACCAGGATGATTAGGGAACTGGAGACTAAAACATGAAGAACAGTTACAGGAATTGGGCATGGCTAGTCTAGTGAAGAGAAGGACCAGGGAAGACATGATAGCAGTCTTCCAATATTTGAGGGGCTACCACAGAGAGGAAGGGGTCAGCTATTTTTAAAGCACCTGTAGGCCAGACAAGGAATAATGGATGGAAACTAAACAAGGAGAGATTTAACCTGGAAATAAGGAAAAACTTTCTGACAGTGAGAACAATCAACCAATGGAACAGCTTGCCCTCAGAAGTTTCAAGACTTTCAAGAAGAGATTAGACTGCCAACAGAAATGGTGTAGGGCAGGGGTGGGCAAACTACGGCCCGCGGGCCACATCCGGCCCATTGGTCTGTCCAATC
The DNA here is from genome assembly GCF_049901735.1 of Notechis scutatus. Lineage (NCBI taxonomy): Eukaryota > Metazoa > Chordata > Lepidosauria > Squamata > Elapidae > Notechis > Notechis scutatus. The sequence goes on along the minus strand of NC_142011.1, from coordinate 22,176,516 downwards.
CGGCCCACCCCTGAAAAAAAATCGCTGGGCGTGGCGTATTGCCCTGTGCCGCGTGGCCCCAAAGCTGCAAAACAGTGCGGAGTGCTCTCGGGGTAGGAAAGAAAATAACTTTGCAAAGGCCTCGGCTGGGAGTTCGAAATCACCTTCGAGTGCGACCTCTCCGAAGGTGAGTCCCGCCGATCCCCCTTTTTTTTCCGGGGCTTCCAGGCTTAAACTTTGCAAAGGCAAAGTTTGCAGGCTGGAGCGTCTTCCCGCCAAGGAGCGGGAAGGGTTCCGCCCGGCCGGCGGGCGGGCTGCATGGGCATGGAGCGGGCTGCTTGGAGCCACCTAAAGCTAGGTCGCTGCTGGTGGAGCCTTGCCCTGCCTTGGTGCCCCGTTTCCCGGCTCGGCGGTCCTGCTCGGGCGGCACTTTAAAAGCCTGCTCCCAGCACCCGAGCTACTTCCCAGCAATTTGCGGCTTCCTTTTAATTCGCGGGCACTTGCGCCTGGCCCCAAGCCGCACGGCAGAGGGGAAACCCAGAGCGCCGCCGGGTCGCCTCCTCCAAGCAGCCCGCCCGCCCGCCGGGCGGAACCCTTCCCACTCCTCAGCGGGAAGATGCTCCCGCCTGCAAACTTTGCCTGTGCAAAGTTTAAGCCTGGAAGCCCCGGAAACCCGAGCAACTTCCCAGCAACTTGCGGCTTCCTTTTTCCTCGCGGGTGCTCATGCCTGGCCCCAAGCCGCGTGGCGGAGGGGAAGCCCGGCGGGCAGGCGGGCAGGCTGCTTGGAGGAGGCGACCCGGCGGTGCTTCCCCTCCGCCGCGCGGCTCGGGGCCAGGCGCAAGCGCCTGCGAGTTAAAAGGAAGCCGAAAGTTGCTGGGAAGTTGCTCGGGTGCTGGGAGCAGGCTTTTAAGAGCTGCGCCCCAAGGAGCAACTGGCGGCCGGAGTGGCCGGGACTGGCAGTGGCGGCAAGGGGCCGACCCACCCGCCGGGCGGAACCCTTCCCGCTCCTCGGCGGGAAGACGCTCCCGCCTGCAAACTTTGCCTGTGCAAAGTTTAAGCCTGGAAGCCCCGGAAACCCGAGCAACTTCCCAGCAACTTTCGGCTTCCTTTTAACTTGCGGGCGCTCGCGCCTGGCCCCGAGCCGCGTGGCGGAGGGGAAGCCCGGCAGGCAGGCTGCTTGGAGGAGGCAACCCGGCGGTGCTCTGGCAGCAGCAACAGGCAGTTCCGCCCGGGCTCCGCTCAGGTGTCCGGCTGGGGCTGTCAGGAGTTGCTACCGCCGGCGCAGCTCTGTGCGGCTCCAGTCCCGCGTTGCCTTGGGAAGGAAAAGGCAAAACCAGGAGCCGCTGAGCCTGAGCCTCCGGTGCCGCTGCTGCCGTTGCAAAGCACCGCCGTGGCTCTTCCTTTTTGCCTTTCCCTTCCCGAGGCAACATGGGACTGGAGCCGCGCTGGCGGTAGCAACTCCTGAATCAGGGGGCCTCCGAGGGGAGGGGAAGGAGGAGAAGAGGGGGGGAAGGGGGGGCAATTCCCAAAAAATCTTGTGCTGACCCGGCCCGTCTGTCAAATTTTAAAAGTCACTGTGGCCCCCGAGCCAAAAAGTTTGCCCACCCCTGGTGTAGGGTCTCCTGCTTGGGTGGGGGATTGGACTAGATGACCTACACCCCTCACCCCCATGCTGGATATATGCTTGCCACATCTCTTCCAAGCCTTTCTTAGAGATACTGATGATAATTAAAATTCAGACTGTTTGCACTGGGGCTGTGCCAATTATTCAAAAGACATTTTACAAAATATGAGCATGAGTTAAGCAGTCCTTTTTGAAGAGTTGAACTAGCTGTGTCCTTTAGAAAGCTTATAAAGTTCTTCCATAGCTGTTGATGATGCAGGCAACAAAGAACACATCTGCTGGGACTGCCCTTGAAGTAGCCATGCTTCAAAGCTGAAGTTGTTTAATGCTTTGGAATTGGATGGAATGCTTTTGTCCTCCTAACATGACCTGAAGCACCTCTTCAGGATACTCTGTGCAGTTCTAGTTTTCATGCAATGTTCTACCACTTGACCACAATCATTGCCACCAGCTTGCTCAGGTCTAAATTGCATTTCTTTTGAGTTAGTATGGCCGTTGTAAATTCAACTTCAGCATTTTCCCAGTCTGATCTCTTTGCTCATATGCATGCATTCAAAAACCACAACAGAAATTATTGCAAAATATACTAACCATACTGTTGAGAAAAAAAAGCATTCAGAAATGATATAGTAGATTGAGGATACTTTTCTTATATTCAAATTCACTCAATTAATCCTGCTATTTTAGCATGTGCAGATTTCAGGTGAAACCCCCTCTCTTCCTCTGGTAGCTTTAGGGTTCACAATCACATAGCAAAGAGAAGGATAAGTATCACTGACTGGAAAACTGAAGATAGATCCCAGATAGAATATGGGTCTTGGCAGATGTCCAAACATTGAGTTCCACCTTCAGTCCACCCTCCCTCCCTCCCTCCCTCCCTCCCTTCATTGATATGAATGGGAAACCTGTGATTTTCTAAGTATTATTGGACTACAAACCCCATTATCCAACTTTACTGTATATTTTTACAAAGGTTGCAGTCCTAATGGACCTGGAGGAGCAGAGATGTCCCTTAAGGCTTTTGCATGAGTAACCTCTTCTATTGGCCCAAGTTAAGAACCCCTCCAGCAGGCTCTGCTTAATGTTCCAAATATATCAACAAGGTTACCAACATCTGTGTGGGAACTTGAATTCAATCATCAAGATTCAACAGATGAGTGTGCCCTCAGGTAGCGATCTTTATATAATCAGTTTTAGGAAACAAAAGCCCCCTGTTTTATCTGTGAATCATTGGCACACATTTTTCCCATCTGAAACAAAAGGATTCCAAAGTGCTTTGCAGGACTCTTTGAAATCCATATTTATGCATGTTCTTGGCTCAGGGACAGCCATCCAGGAATTCTAATCGAAGTTCCAGCCAAAAACACATCATCCCCTTGTGCTAACTTGTGGAATGAAGAGCAGTTAGTATCATTCACGTTACTTATATTTAGCAATCGTTTGTAGTACTAAATATAAATCTGGCTCAAAACGGAGAATGTCTGGCATGCGATGTTTCACAAAATAGAGGGTAAAAACAAAAGAAAACAAAAACTTCCTGACACAGAGCGAGTTTTCTGAATGACTTTAAGATGCAAAACACAGCAATATTCACCCTTCGTTTCCCATTTGCTGCCTGGCTAAAAATTATAAAACCACAATCACTGTAATTCTCAGCTACCCCAGAAATGAAGGTCAAGGCTCACTTCAAATTAGAAAACTTGCTGGTGGGTAAAATGAGGACCCAGATTGTTGGGGGCAGTATGCTGACTCTGTAAACCGATTAGAGAGGGCTGTAAAGCACTATAAAGCGGTAAGTCTGAGCGCTATTGCTATTGCTATCTCTCTTGTTAAAAGTAGATCCCACTTGAATCAATTCCTGTTGGATTCCTTGATGAATATGTTTTATTATGCAACTGCTTAGGAAAAAGAGGTGTGACAAAATCAGGCCCTGCTCAATGACATGACGAAGTTCACACATCTCACCAAGCTTAAATATGCTTTGTTTTTTTGAGTTTCAACCAAAATAGAGCTGGAAGGGATGTTGGAAGTCTTCTAGTCCAGGGGTTTCCAACCTTGGCCACTTTAAGACTTGTTGGACTTCAACTCCCAGAATTCCTCAGCCAGCCCCTGTTCTAGTCTAATTCCCTGCTCAAGCAGGGGACCCTATACCAGGGGCGTCAAACTTGTGGTGTCACAGCGGCGTTACGTGACGTATCGTTACTTTTCCCCCTTCACTAAATGAGGTGTGGGCATGGCCAGCATGTGATGCATTTGGCCCATGGGCCGTGAGTTTGACAGCCCTGGCCTAAACCATTTTCAGATAGGTGGCTGTCCAGTCTTTTCTTAAAAAACCTCCAGTGATGAAGCACCTACAACAGGGGTGTCAAACTGGATTTTGGCTGCCAGAGGCACCACAGATCAGTTCTTTGCTATTCCAGGCCAGCCCTGCAGGCCATATTTAAGCACCCTGTGGGCCTTGAGTTTGACACTCCCACCCTACAACATCTGACAACAAGCTATTCCACTGGTTAATTGTCCTCACTCTTAGGTAGTTTCTCCTTAATTTCAGATTGCTTCTTTGGCTTAGCATTGTGTGAACCCATTTATTACCATTTGTGAAGTGTGATTTATAACTTAGCATTACATTGTGAACTGAGCAACTCATCAGTAGCAGACTATGAGTTAGAGCTGTGTGTGACTTCATTATATTGTATATTTAAATTTAGATATAGCATTTATTTATGATAGGTTACACACTGGACAGAGGTGGTATTCAGCAGGTTCTGACCAGTTCTAGAGAACCAGTAGCGGAAATTTTGAGTAGTTTGGAGAACCAGCAAATACCCCCTCTGACTGGAGATTTTACAGTATCCTTCCCCTGCCATGTCCACCAATCCACGTCCATAGAACCGGTAGTAAAAAAATTTGAATCCCACCACTGACACGAAAAATCAGAAAAATATAAGATTCATACCTCTGCATTTATTATATGCTGCTATTTCTATTGTTGAGCAATAGCCCAGAGTAGATACATAAAATTAACCTATAGAAGCTAGCATGAAATTTTGTTTTTTTAAAAAACCTAATCTTCATTTACCCATGTGGATTTTTCTCCCAAGTGGATTAGACTAATGAATACAAGCTTCAGCTACAACTCAATCATTATCTCTTGTAAGAGCATGTTTCAGTTTGTGCCAGTGGTAACTGATGGTATGATATCAAAAGCAACTTCTGATTCCCACTCTAGGCAACTCTATGTGAATTAGACAATTGGCCTAGATAAGCCAATAATGATCCAGCTTACAAACAACTTAAGCCATCCTTCACAACCATGCTGATTGATCACAACCATGCTGATTGGAGAATTCTGGACTATACTTCCAACACATCTGTGTCAATGAGTTCTCTTTCATGTGCTCACATCTGTGTCAATGAGTTCTCTTTCATGTGCTACTCTACCTTCAAATTCTCTACCTTCATGTGCTACTCTACCTTCAATAACTGATGCCTCTACTTTTGTCTTCTCCTAAAAGAGAAAGTGCTTTATCCAAATAGAGAACAAGGGAGGTCTCAAACATTAAAAAAAAACATTATGTTAACTGGTACATTTAAATGCAAAACTGGAATAACCAGTACAATATAAATGTAAAGATATCACCTTTGTAAATATAATTTTTGTAAATGCAAAAATACTACTAGAATGGGGAAATCTTTTGTAAGGTGACTTATGTAGCACCTGTTGATTAATGGGATCAGCAAAAAAATAGAACTATGCATAGTTCTCCAAGTGTAAATTCTAGAACCTGTCAGACTGAACTACCATAGCCATTCATGGATGGAGGAATGCAAAATAGTCATAGAATGTTCTGATTCTTAAATCAGACTGTTCTGAGTATTCCAGATGAGGCCCAACTTTCAAATGTTTTATTCCAAACTCTTGTTTTGGGGCTGCAATGTTCCATGATAGAACATTTAGTACATCTTAATTATGGGATTTGCCCCTCACCATCACAACAGAATCCTGCAATGTAATGCCACAACCATATTGTGGTTAACCTTATTTAAAGCTACTTCATTGCAAGATTTTCTGGAAGCTTGGGGGCATCTGCTAATAAGATGTGAAAGTTCAGTATGAACTTGAGATGAGTGTATGAGTCAAAAGAAGTTACATTCTATGGTCTATTACAGAGGTCTCCAAACTTGGCAACTTTAAGATTTGTGGGCTTCAACTCCCAGAGTTCCTCAGCCAGTTGAAGTCCTCAAGTCTCAGCCAGTTGAGGTCCCCAAGTTTGAGGACCCCGGTCTATTTTGTAGTCTATTATCAAATTCATCCACTGTTTATTTTAAATAGGTCAGAATTATAGATGTTAAAAACTTTGGATGACCACTAACACCAAACAGACACAGAATTATTTAACTTTTTGCAGCCATGTACAACGCATCTGAATTTTTGCAACCCAGAACTATGAACTATGTTGGGGGACTTCTCAATATGGCTTTGGATCATCACTGGAGCCTATGATTGTATGCCACTGACATCAGTGGGTAACTGAGCCAACGTCTGGCACTGCAGGAAACACAAGACATGTAGTTTCAACTTGCAACACTGAAGTTCCGAAGAACCTGGCTGCGAAACTTTTTCCAACTGTCAACAACTTCTGGTTCCTGGGATGTTATTACCACCAACATTTCACTAGTTTTTTCCACTAGTGTTGTATTAAGAAAAGGAAAGGTTGTAACACCCAGTTGGCCAAAGTCCTTTTAGCAATTATTGTAAATATTAAGAAATTGCCCAATGGACAAATAAGAGTTTGTAGGTTGGGAGACTTGTGGTCCTCTGCAAACAGTCAGCTGGACCAAGCAATATGGGATTCACAGTGTTTCAGGGTTGACTTTGCACTGAGGCTTTTTGCAGGTTGATATTCAATTTTTTTTTAGGATTTGAGAAGATGTAAGCAATGGAGAAATGGGAATGTCCAGGGTGTCATCACCCTAAAATGATCATAATTCCTGTTTTCAATCAGTATAATTTTTAAATCTTCTGGAAAGCACTTTTAAAATCTTAAGTAATGTCCTACGCAGCAGCACTGGGGATTCATTGGAAATACGTGTCTAATCCGCCATAGTTATTTTATACAACAAATGTGGCAAACCCTTTGGTACTGCTTGTTCATTTCCCTTTTAGTATTAAACTGACAATGGGCCACACAGAATATGTGGATTGTAATTTTAGTATAGGTAGACCATGTATAATTGACAGACTGGGTTTTATCATAGATTTTAGTTGTTATTTATTATTTTAAACTGGAATTTAGTATATTTACTGAGTGTTTTTATCTGGTCTCTGGTCTATGACTGTAATAAACTGAATTGAATAGACAATTGGCCTAGATAAGCCAATAATGATCCAGTTTACAAACAACTTAAACCATCCTTCCACAACCATGCTGATTGTTCACAAACATGCTGATTGGAGAATTCTGATCGTCTACACTTCCAACACATTTGAAAGTTTGGGTTTGTGTCAATGAGTTCTCTTTCATGTGCTATTAATTTTCACAAGCATGCTGTTTTCAATCAGTATAATTTTTAAATCTTCTGGAAAGCACTTAAGTAATGTCCTATATCATATAGCAACATCTTAATTATGGAATAAATAAACAATAAAGGAAAAGCAAACCCCGTGTTCAAAGCTGATAAAATTTGGGTGAAGTTTTGCAGAAAGGTTTGGTCATGTCATTGTTGTGTTTTATCTAGGATGTCTCACTGAGTCCTAATCTTCAGCATCTAAACCACATGAATAATTTTTGAAGAAGGCTGGGATTTGGCAGGAAATTGCATGTCCTATCTTGTCTTGACAATATTAGCTAGCAAAATAATTGTGGTTGATTCAGTTAAGGAAAGGGGGCAGGAAGCTAAAAACAGGTTTCTATAGAAAAGCTGTTTGTTTGTTCTTTACTGGAATTACACATTTAATTCTGATACAGATCTTTCTGATTACCTTGGTGTTTATATACTTATCCATGGCCTATCTACCCTTCAACTTACTAGAAGCCTGAAGCCAACGCAAAGTAATTCTGCCAATCAACGGATCGTGGGAGCCTCTGAATGTTCTCCCAGGGAAAAGTTACCCAGAAGTGGGAAAAAGAACACGTTATGAGGAAATGATTTAGTTCTGCACTCCAGTTATGCTAAGTTTTGAATTAGAAAATATAAGTCATAAAATTACATTATTTTATAAAAACCCTAACATTGTCTTGGTGCTGCACAAAACAAAAAGAAGCTTAGTATATAATCCATTACATCTGAAATCTAGAGAAGAGAGACTGATGGAAAAAGGAGGAAATCTAGATGTCCATTCTGAACAAAGTATATGCTACAATGAAGTCAGACTTTGAATGCCGCTTTGTGCACAAAGCAGCATCATTGGTGTCCAAGAGAAAGGAACTTTAGTGACATTTCAAAGATGTAATTGCAATTTGAAGGTGTAGAGGTGAGAGGTGTAGGCTTCTTTTGGTTGGTTGCATTCAACAAATCCTAGATCAGGGGTCTCCAAACTTGGCAACTTTAAGACTTGTGGACTTCAACTCACAGAATTCTCCAGCCAGCTGGAGAATTCTGTGAGTTGAAGTCCACACGTCTTAAAGTTGCCAAGTTTGGAGACCTCTGTTCTAGAGAATCATCTACTCAAGATGCTTTATTTTGAACTCCTACAAAAAGCAGGAACATGGACATGATAAGTCTTAATAAAAGGGCCAGCAGCCCTTCTTATATGAAGACCAAAAGATGCACATCAGGCTGCAAACAGATCCTTTGCCTGCAATTCCTTAAATCAGTGCCCTCCCCAACTATTTGGGCACCAGGGACCAGTTCCGTGGAGAGAGGTTTTTCCATGGACCAAGGGAATTTGGTTTTATGTATTGTTTGCATCCTGCAGATGGGGCTTTGGTTGTATGTACAGCCAAGTTTCTGACATGCCGCTGACCATGCCGGTCTGTGGGGGGGTTGGGACCCCTGCCTTAAATCACTTCCAGTCTTCTTCCAGGATTGCATTGCTCCCATGCAGTCCCAGGAAAAGAGACTTCCGATTTACTAAGCAGCCTCTTTCCATCTCTAGAACTCTTGGCTTCAGGGCCATTTTTTTTTCTTTTAAGAAAAGTGGATCTCAGAGCAACGCAATCTCAACCTTGGAAATACTTCAAAGGGGACAGGACAGGAAAGTCAAAAGAATGGGAAGATCCTAACTTTGTCCAACTGCAAACCAGGAGAAACCTGGAAGGGTCAAAATAATTTCCCTGAGGAAACATTAAAACAACCACAACCAAACCAAGTGTAGAAAAATGTCTCTTTCCTTTTGATTCCACTTGATCAAGAGCTTGTAAATTTGAATTTGGCAGAAGTTATTTAACACCAGAGCACTCCAGCCCATCTTAGCATTGCTAGAGTAGGGAGGGGCCATAAAACAACCTGTGCTCAGAAAATTTTGTGTGGATGCATAATGTTTGCGCATGTTTGGGTGCATGCAAAGTATAAGAAATAAGGGGAAAAAGGAAAATGAGTGGTATCAACTACAGGCTGAACATCTGAACAGGAGCACTGCATTTAGCTTTCAAAGATTTAACTCTGTAGATAATGCAGGTACAATGGTTTCTGAGAGAGACAATGCTGGGAGAGGAAGCACCAAATGACAATTTGTTCCAGCCAAGGCAAAAGAATAAGTCTTAGGGTTACATGTATTCCTTGCTTTCAGGCAGGTAAAATGTTTCTTCCCCAGACTATGAAGTGGTACAGTCCACTTCCTACTACATCGCTCTATTTCCTTATCTTGTTATGCCCAGGTACTTACAGCCCACATTTTTCTGGATGCATAAATTGTGCATTCCTCTGGATGTGGAAAACATGGCTAATGCCAAGTATTGCTGCTTTAGAAGCAGTAGGGCAGGCTGACCCAGTCTGTAATCATTAACTGTTTCTGTCAACATAAAAGACGCTGAATACTTAGAAAAAGCCAAGTGTGTTGGGGAAATAGTTGGTCATTTACTCTATGTTACTGTACCTTGCTCTAGGACAGGGGTCTCCAACCTTGACAATTTTAAGACTTGTGGACTTCAACTCCCAGAATTCCTCAGCCAACGAGGAATTCTGGGAGTTAATGTCCACAAGTCTTAAAGTTGCCAAGGTTGGAGATCCCTGCTCTAGGAGTATGGAGAGGCTAGGCAGTGTCATCACAATAAGGTGACAAACAAGCATATTATTTTCATCACCAAGATTAGCATTTAGGAAGAAGCAAAACTGTTTCCAGTCTATTTTTCCGTAAAATATACATTGTGGGTTCCATTATGAATTTTTGTGCTAGTACAGTGGAAACTCAATGCTCAGGTACAAACGCAAGAGTCAGAAAACCTAGGTAAGAAAAATACAATCCTTTTTTTCCACAAGAGAGAAATCACATCAATCAATATCTCAGTCTACTGCCTCTCTTTAAAGTTATTCTTCCCTCAGTCATAATAAACCACTCCAATGATCAGCTATTGGTATTTCACTAACCATTGCTGGTTGAGCCACACAAGTTGAATATACCAGAGAGAAAAGAGAGGATAAAGCAAGAGGGAGTGGAAGGTAGCTGTGACAGTATCTTCAGAGTAATAAACTGTTTGTTGGTTTCCAAAAAGATAAATGTGTTAGCTCTTTACAGCAACAAGAATCTTACAGTATGTGAAATAGCTGATATATTTATTTTCACATACATTTTCATGGACCAAGTGGGCTGTGATATATACAAGTTTAAAAGATGAAGGTTCTTTGGAATTGTGCTGACCTTCTGGTGACTTTACCAATATACCCAAGTGGTTTTCTTAGTAATAATAATAATAACAACAATAATGTGGTTTTCATTTCTGTTTTTTCCTTCCCTCCCACCCTTAACTTCAAGCTTACAGACCTGGCATTTAAGTGTTAATTAGATCCAAACTTGATTAGCTTATTCAGATCAACCAAAACTTAAATATAGTGCGTTTGTGTGAGTGGTGCCACAAACTGGGTTTATATATTTATAACCTAAATGTATACTAACATTGAACAGTTCCAGAAAAAAAAAAACCTCATTCTATGATTTGCTTCAGTGTAGTTTGCTCAGTCCCATTTTTCTTCACTATGTTCATTGAACCATGTATCAAATATTGACACATTAAACACCACCTTCTGATATCTTCGGAACGGAGGACACCAAATACAACTGTAAATATCTGAAGAACATTCAGCCAATAGGCAAACATAAAAGAATTGTAAAAACAGTGGTGAAAAACAACAGAAAAATATGTAGGTACTGAAATTCATTGCAATTTCATTTATTTCAGTCCATTCAAATCTAAAAGTAGATATGGCCAACTTATACAATACTTTCTAGCCATTTAATTTTGATGGATGGATGTTTAAGAAGACATGAACATTGGGTGATTACCCCATCAACACTGGAGAGGAAGATGCCTATTTCTTTTTGTTACACTCTAATCCATGGTCAGATAAGTTTTTCAGCTATTCCCCAAACTCTCAAAACCTATTTGTTTAGGGATGAAGGAGGTGACAGAAGAAAATAAATGTATGCACTAAAGATAACCATCAAAACACTTTCCATTTTGGGGAAATTAAAATTAAAATATTCATGTCTACTTCCTTGGAAATCAGAAATAACAGTAGCTACTTATGCAAATGTAAGGATGTTCACTTAAATTATGCCCTAAATTAGTAGCAACACCAGAGTTAAAGCCAGCATAATTTGGGAGGAGCCCCTTGTGTTACGGGTTAAGCAGGCCCTCTTCCTCTTTCACAAGAACACCAAGGAAAAAAGAAGAAAGTTTCAAGCAGTGCTGTGGTTTTGCTGATATGGGATGGTTAGAAGAGTCCACGGAAACTGCACAGCAGCCATTGTTGCAAAACAGGAGGAGGTTATATTTTGTTTTGTTTTTTCAAATTGTGGTGCACAATTGGCGTTGTGCAATATAGGGTCAACAGCTAGAATGGGCTTAATATTGATAGGACTGAAAGCAAGTGTAAGGTTGCCTTCTCTGAAGGAACCAAATTGTTAACACCCTAATGTACTTCCTCTGGGACCCCTCCTAGATCTTATGCAGGTCTTCCTAACTAACCAACATTTTACTGCTCTAACCAACAATGTGTCTCATAAGAAAATAAAGAAGGTCCTTCCTGTTCATTATTCTGTCCTCCTGTAATGGTGAAACAGGAAGCGTACAAGTAGAAAGCAGCCCATATCTCCTCTAGCGTTTGTCATCCAGCACTTAACCATACTTGTTCTAGGGCAGACCCACTTTGATGATGATAATAAAACTTTAGTAGGACCACAACCTGCAGTACTGCATCCAGTTTTGATCACTACATTACACAAAAGATGTTGAGACTTTGGAAAAAGTGCAGAGAAGAGCAATTAAGATGATTAAAAGCCTGGAGACTAAAACTTATGAAGAACAGTTGCAGAATTTGGGTTTGGCTAATCCACAGCAAAGAAGGACTAGGAGAGACATGATAGCAGTATTCCAATATTTGAGAGGCTGCCACAAAGAGGAGGGGGTCAACTTATTTTCCAAAGCACCAGGTGGCAAGACAAGAAACAATAGATGGAAACTAATCAAAGAGAGAAGCAACCTGGAATTAAGGAGAAACTTCCTAACAATGAGGACAATTAATCAGTGGAACAGCTTGCCACCAGAAGTTGTGCATGCTTCATTACTGGAGGTTTTTAAGAATAAACAGACAAGACAGCCACTTGTATGAAATGGCATAGGGTCTCCTGTTAGCAGTGGGTTGGACTAGAAGACCTCCAAGGTCCCTTCCAGCTCTGTCCTGAATTTGAATTTGAATGTTACCTAGTAGGGTAATGAAATAGCTTTAGCCACAAAAGCAAAAGTTCAGAGGATTCCAGGAATTTAACCTGCCAATCCTGAACTATGCAAATTCACTAAAGTTTATTTTATTAAATTTATGTGCCACCCACTTCACTATCCAGAGGGACTCTGGGCAACTTACAATGGATAAGTTGCAACTTGAACATGCCTTCCCAGCTTTGGATCCATAAAATCATTTTCCTATTCTCTTGCTAAATTAATTACATTTAGTTAATATTAGTATATGATGGTGACATGCAATTCTCATTGTCTATTAGCTCATAGATGGGTGGACAGGGTGGAAAGTTGTAAGTTGTACCTTATTGATTGGTGGGCTGCAATTGATTGATTGGTGGGCTGCAACTATTTGAGGTTACTTTTGGGGTTGGGTTAGTCAAGTAGTAGAAACAATAAGAGGAAGGGGTTTCTGCAGAGGGATCACTACTTTTTGACTGTCTTCCCTGAAGTTCTAACTCTACCAAACCTGACTCTCTACCAGAATGATCCTTTTTATTTTTTTCATTAAGCAATCTTTGTTCTGAATGGCAAGAACCAACCCATCCAAGGCCATTCATACTTGTCCTATGTGTATTCATAATAAAAAAAAACATGTCATGGTATGTTACATACTTTTCAATATGTGTGGTCCATTCACACCTTACCTGGTGTCTTCCAGATATCTAATACTGAGCTTCAATTTCTATAAGCTTCACCAAACACAAACACACAAAAGGAGAGGATGCACAGTTGGCATGAGGGCCATGGCAGATTTTGCATAGCATGTCAATAATTGGATTCCAGAATAAGTGGATTATGATAATTTCAGTAGGATTGGGGGAAGGTGAAATATATTAGATACCCTTAACACTCCCTTCTTCATACAGTGAGCTTGTTTAGCATCATCACTTTTCATTTCTGTTCCTCTCTTTGGACCAAGCTGTAGAATTTGAAACTGACACAACCCAGTCCAATCTTATAGTTATGGGTCTTGATCATCCAGGTCTCCTGTAGCCTGCTTTTCCACCTATCCTTAGATACCAGCAAATTCAGGCAACTTCTCAGGTTCTAGTAGAAGCTTGTTCATGAACTTCATTTGGTTGAAAACTCACACCTTGCACAGTCAGGACCTACAGAGTGGAAAACAGGACTGGTTTCAGGGGAGTTTCAACATTGAAACACAATACTGGCAAAAACCATGGGAGGATTGGAAATTGAAAACGTTACAGTGTTCTGCTCTGTTGTTCCACTCCAAGAAAACACTATGTGCTTCTTTTTAGATGGACAGTTCATTCTGAGCTTATTATAATGCTGTATTAGTCAACAGGTGGGGGCCTCAGTGGCTCACGTAGTAAGACGCTGGGCCTCTGCACCCCTGAAGTTAGTGGCTCGATTCCTGGGAGTGAATAAACTGTGTAAGAACAAGAAAGGAGCCTCCCCCATTGCCTACCAGCATTCAGGCATCCTGCGGGTAAAGATAACACTGCCCGAAAAAATTCCTTTCACAGAGGCAGCCAGCCACCTCAGTGATCCCTGGCTAACATGTGCCGTACGCTAAACAAAAAAGTCAAGGTAGCTTGTGGAATTTTGAATAAACCAAGTTCATCTGTAGGGTAACTTAGTTTACCTCAGAAGATAGATCAGGCTGAGAGAATCCCTGTGCTAAGCAGAATTTTGTGAGTTGTGAAGGATGCTGTTATGTTCCAGATAATTTTTTTAGTGCAAATCTTCTAAAGCAAACTGTCTCCTTCCCCATCTTGTTTTGCAAAAATCCACAATGCAGCATTAATCTAGAGTTGTATGCAAAGGTATATGTGTCTCCAAACCTGGTGTTATACTGAGCTCTAAAATCTGTAAATTGGCCCCGACTCCCCTCTGCTGATTCTTTCTCCTTTACCTATTACTTGTCTTCTCCTCATCTGCTGGAACAAGAAAAATTCCATTCTTACCTCCTTTTCTCTTGACTCCAAGCACTAAGAATGCATTTCAGAGCCAAAAAACAAAAAACACCCATCCCAAGGATGATGATCAGGCCTTCACCAGCTTATCTCAGTTGCTTCCAGTAAAATCTACATTCAGGAGTCATGCTTCTCAGACAACTGGTTATTCAGGTTCATGCTGCAGAACAAATGCATGCTAATGTTAACTGTTTAAAATTCAGGCAATAATAATCATCCCACCTTCAAATGTCCGGTTTTTATTTTGTTATGTTAAGACAGTGATACTTGGAAAGTAAGCCCTAATCCCTCACAATCTGTTGATTTCACAATGCAGTGAGTCTCTGATAGCTTCAGAGACAAATGTCTGGATTGTGTATGAATAATTGGTGCTCCAATGTTGGTTCTTACAGCCTAGGGCCAACCAACATATTCACTGTGCTGATCTGATAAATTGATTGGTAGTGTGTGTGTGTGGGGGGGAGGGGTACAGAGGATGAGTTCTTGCATGTAAAGGTTCATCTTTCACATTATGAGAAATTGGCTGAACCTCTTGGCTCAAGTTCCTGTATCTGCCTCACATCTTTATGTACCTAAAGATGGTCCATATACATCATATAACAGTGTTAGATACCACTGGATTAAACCCTGCTTTCATTGTCATTCAAACATTTATTTATTTATTTATTTGATTTGCCAATTGTTTACAAGATAATAAGTATAAGTGTATACATAGTTGTGAATACATGAAATGGGTACATATAAGAAAAATAAAAGAAGAATAAGAGAAACAATAGGACAGGGACGGTAGGCACGTTGGTGCGCTTATGCACGCCCCCTACAGACCTCTTAGGAAAGGGGTGAGGTCAATAGTAGACAGTCTAAGGTTAAAGTTTTTGGGGTTTGGGGAAGAAACTACAGAGTCGGGTAGAGTATTCCAGACATTATTTATCTCCTTGGACAAGGTAGTGCAGAGGAAACCAGTGTACCAAGAATCACATGGGGGGGGGGGGGAGGCTGATTTTTGCTGACCTCTTCTGCAATGCCAGAAGAGGCAGGGCTCATCTAGAGAGTCCACATCTACATATATCACTTCTGTAAGATCTGAAGAGGCATAAACTCTGTTTTGTGGAGAAAGAAGGGATGGTAGTGGTCATTGAAGGTGTCTTTGGATTCAGATGATACCCCATCCTTTGAAGAAGTCTGGTAATTGGAGAGATATCACACAAGTAAATAAACAGTGGGTAGATGAGAGGAAGAGATGTAGGGCTTGGCTAGGAATAAATAACTCACACTGGAGGAGGGATATATGCCAGTGGATTTAGCACCCTCTTCGTTCTGCTTCAGTAAGATTTGGTGGGAAAGGGAAGGACCAACTGCAACAAGAGACATTTGGGCTGTACACCAAGGGAATTACAAGGGAATCCAAATTCACTGTTTCCTAGTTTTTAGCCTGATGTCTTAATCACCACACCAAACTGGCTCTCATCTTTACTTCTATCTTTTCTACTAAGTGAGCCATTTATGGCCCATAGATTGTATAAAGCTTTCAGTCTCTTTCTTATGATTCCTAGAGCCTTCCTCCCCCAAGGCTGTTTGGCTGAAAACTAGAGGAAAAGGTTATCGAGGGACATGGGTAGCTACCAGAGGACTAAACATATCAAAATGCATATAAGAATCATTTTTTTTCCAAAAAAGCAGACACCTGTGTGGGAGCCAATCACATATTGGCCTAGATTTTCAGAGTCTTCCTAAAGACCTGCAAGATCAGGGCCATCTGAATCTTCAAAATTCAGTCGTCCCCCCCCACAAAGGAAAAACCCATTTCTGCTGTCTCTGACGAGCTTGTCTATAAAGGGACATTATCCCCCTTCCCTCAGTTCATGCTTACCCTCTCCAGTGATAGTATTTCATTATTGCCCTGTCCTTCGTTGCTCTCTGTTATCTTTCACAACATGGTCTACAGCAGGGGTGGGATTCGACCGGTGTAACTACTGGTTTGGTGATTTTACATTTTGCACGCGCATTCTACAGAAGTGAACAGAACTGGTAGAATCCCACCCCTGGTCTACAGCCACACAAAGATTGAAGAGTTTGTTCTATATTAAGCCAACATGCATTCATCCAACATTAAAACTGTGCTTTATCAGCTAAAAGTAACTGGGAGGTCCTACTGTCCTCAACCATATATAATTAGAGAATTAGGAGAGCGGGGTTTGGTTGGAACCTCTTTCACTGTCACTGCCAGCCATATTCTTGGTCTTGTTTTCAAAGCATAGGTTGCTTAAATGCAACCTGAGTGGCTTACTTTGTGTAAAGTAACAGAAAAAGGGTTAGAAATCATCCTTACTGCATCACACAATAGTAAATATCTCTTGCCTCAAAGTCAGGTGGTTTCTCAGCCCATTCCTAATATTCTTCTTCCCACTTTTATATTCTTCCTGTCCATCCTTCCTTCAATTATTTCTGGGATATGACAATTTGCTGATTCACAGAAAAGTGGGGAAAGGTATTGATTGTAAGTATTTATAGGATGTACCTGCTAAGAGTGGAAAGAAATGGAAAAGGAAGGAAGGATAATCAAGAAAAGCCAGGATGAATGGATGTATCATAACGCAGGAAGAAAAGTGAAAAGCCATTTGAGTAACGGAATGCTACAAATCAAATGTGGCAATAGCAGAGAAGAGAGACATTTAAAACTATGTCCTAAGAACTTTGAAGTGAAAATGTGACCAGTAAGTGAAATTCAAAATTTCTACTGTAGTATTGGGTTAAAAGCACATGAGATGTCTGCATGAACCAGAGGTGGTATTCAGCAGGTTCTGACCAGTTCTGGAGAACCGGTAGCAGAAATTTTGAGTAGTTCGGAGAACTGGCAAATACCACCTCTGACTGGAGATTTTACAGTGTCCTTCCCCTGCCACGCCCACCAAGCCACGCCCACAGAACCGGTAGTAAAAAAATTTGAATCCCATCACTGGCATGGACAAAGGATCTGTTCTTTTGTCATGCAGCCACCCCATCCTCATCAAACTGGCTCTATAACAGAGGTGTCAAACTCAATTTCATTGAAGGACACATCAGGGTTGTGTTTGACCTCAGGGGGCCAGTGTGGGCATGGTCAGTGTGGGTGTGGCCAGTGTGGGCATGGCAGCTCAATGTCACTCACGTTGACGGTGCCTGTGGTGGTCCAAACACTCTGCCAGAGAAAACGGGCTCCTGAGCTCCATTTTCTGCTGTGATGGCCTCCTGCAACCCTCTGCCAGCAAAAACGAAGCTCGGGAGGTTTTTGCTAACAGAGGCACTGCGGGCTGGTTCATAAGAAAAAGATTGTTTTCTAGGGTGGCCCCGCAGGCCAGATCTAACCACCCCACAGGCCAAATCCGGCCTCCGGGCCTTAAGTTTGACACCCCTGCTCTAGAACAGGGGTCTCCAACTTTGGCAACTTTAAGATTTGTGAACTTCAACTCCCAGAGTTCCTCTGCCAGCTTTGCTGAGTGATAATAAGAGGAATTCTTCAGTAGTAATTGGGCTGCCAACCTGCCAATGGAATCTACCACTATATTATCACTTGTTCTGCCCTCTCTTCAATGCAGAAGTGCTTGGACTTACCATTTTATTTTATTGTGATGGTCCAGAGCAGCACCATGTTTGGAAGCCCTGTGGAGAATTAAGATGACATCTCCAAGCTACCTAGTGCTGGTTACAAATAAGTTCCAGTTAAATAAGTATACTACTAACCAGTGGTGGGATTCAAATTTTTTTACTACCAGTTCTGTCGGCATGTCTTGGTGGGTGTGGTGTGTCTTGGTGGGTGTGGCAGAGGAAGGATACTGTAAAATCTCCATTCCCTTCCCACTTTTGGGGGAAAGTTACTGCAAAATCCTATTTCATCCCCACCCCATTAACCTGCTTTCCAGCTCTGTTCTCCTGTGCAGGGCAACTAAAGAAGACCCAGCCAATCAGCTGGGACTCAGGAGGCAGAGAATAGATAGGGGCCAGTCAGAGGTGGTATTCTGAACTACTCAAATTTTCCACTACCGGTTCTCTGAACTACTCAAATTTTCCACTACAGGTTCTCCGAACTACTCAAAATTTCCGCTACCGGTTCTCCAGAACTGGTCAGAACCTGCTGAATACCATCTCTGCTACTAACCTGAGGTCAGTTCTGTCAGAAGCAGCATTTAACATAAGGTCGAGAGATTCCAGAGTAGAAAAAAGAACAAGTGGAGGAAATATTATGGAAATTAATTCAGAGAAGTAAAGAAAAAATGATTGGCTTGAAGCCTGATTATTACAGCTAAATACCCAAAGAATTTGTTCTCCTTTTCACTCTATTTCTTTTCTACAGTATTTGGGTGGTGACCAGGCTCTGCATATAGCAAAACAATTTAGTGGACACATGGAAAACTGCAGCCTTTTTTCCCCCAATACAGACCCTATATTTAATAGCATTTAGTTTTTAATGCAGATTAGTTTTTCAACGAACATATTTAAAAAAAATACCACAAAAAGTGAAACCATCAAAGTGCTTTCCTTTTTACTAATAGTACTTCCCAGCTATCTTTGAATCTATTGAAAATCTATTACAAATCTATTGTAACTGGACTGGAGTTTGCTGTCTTGTATTGCCTCTTAGAAAGGGTCATTAAAATTGGAAAATACATTGCAATAGCAAATTGACAGTACTGTATATCTGAACCTAGAAGCTTAACGATATTCAAGGAGGAAATGCTCCTTGAGATATAATAAATAATATATCACAGCACTGGCAGGTTTAGACATGGAAATAAAATAGATGTTTGAGGCTTCAAACATTTGATTCAGGATACAAGTGGAAAGGAAAGGGAGAATGTAATTTATTTTTAATTTTTTCACTTTGTTTTTTTTTAAAAAAACCCCAGTTCTAGCAGTCTTTTGAGTATCATCTTGCTTTTATGTTTTCTTCTCTTCTCTTCTCTTCTCTTCTCTTCTCTTCTCTTCTCTTCTCTTCTCTTCTCTTCTCTTCTCTTCTCTTCTCTTCTCTTCTCTTCTCTTCTCTTCCCTTCCCTCCCCTCCCCTTCCCTTCCCTTCCCTTCCCTTCTTGGTTTTTTCTACTTTCTTTGTAGTTCAATATCTTAACAATAAGCATACAGGGAAAAAAATCTGTGGTGGACCACTTTTGGAAGTAAAGGAAGATCTTCCACCATAAATGGTCAGCCATGGGAATGGACTGTTTTCCATGGTGGAATTGTTACCAGGCCTCCATCTCCTACATTCACTTTTAATATTTCCACTTCCCTCCAAAGGTTCGTAGAGGCTTTGGAACATAGGTATGGACAGCAAATATCATGCAAATCTCATTTTCTGTCAAGTGAAAGGTGGACAGATAGCACTTCAATTCAGCAATGCCAAAATGTCTTTTAATTTGCAGCTCATACTGTGTTTTTCCCCCCTTTGTTCCATGTGTTAGCACATCACACTTCCTCTGAGCACTATACAGGATCCAAAGAGCCAATGATTTGCATCGGAAGAACACTGTTTAGGAACAGATAACATAGAAGCAGAAGTGAAGCTAGAAAAAGGCATAGTGTAGCAATCTGTTGCTGTTCAACATTACATTAGCACTAATCTTGTTCATGTTCGTAAGGGGCCTTATTCTGAAGAAAGCACGTGTTTCCTTGAAAACAGAAATGAATATGCTACAAATAAATTTTTTATATTTTTTTCCAGAGCTCATCTTTGTTTTCTCCTTCTGTATTCTTATGTCCTTGCAAGTGTTTTGAGAGGGATCTTGGAGTCCTAGTGGACAATCACTTAAATGATATTGAGTCTCTCGAAAGAGTACAGAGAAGAGCAACAAAGATGATTAGGGACTGGTGGGTAAAACATAGAAAGAACATTTGCAGGAATTGGCTAGGTCTAGTTTGATGAAAAGAAGGACTAGGGGAGACATGATAGCAGTGTTCCAATATCTCAGGGGCTGCCACAAAGAAGAGAGAGTCAACCTATTTTCCAAAGCACCTGAGGGCAGGACAAGAAGCAATGGATGGAAACTAATCAAGGAGAGAAGCAACCTAGAACTAAGGAGAAATTTCCTGACAGTTAGAACAATTAATCAGTGGAACAATGTTCCTTCAGAAGTTATGAATGCTTCAACACTGGAGGTTAGAAGTATTTGCAGTACTGCATCCTAATCACTGCGCCACCATGGCTCTGTAAGAAAAGATTGGACAACCACTTGTCTGAAATGGTATAGGACTTCCTGTCTGAGCAGGGGGTTGGACTAGAAGATCTTCAAGGTCCCTTCCAACTGTTACAGATAACAGATAATCAGAATTGGAAGGGACCTTGTAGGTCATCTAGTCCAACCCCCTGCCCAAATGGGAGACCCTACACCATTTCTGACAAATGGCAGTCCAATCTCTTCTTGAAAGTCTCAAGTGATGGCGCTCCCACAACTTCTGAAGGCAACTTCTGTTCCATTGGTTGATTGTTCTCACTGTCAGAAAGTTTCTCCTTGTTTCCAAGTTAAATCTCTCCTTGTTCAGTTTCCATCCATTATTCCTTGTCTGGCCTACAGGCACTTTAGAAAATAGCTTGACCCCTTCCTCTCTGTGGCAGCCCCTCAAATATTGGGGGGCTGCTATCATGTCTCCCCTGGTCCTTCTCTTCACTAGACTAGCCATGCCCAGTTCCTGTAACCGTTCTTCATATGTTTTGGTCTCCAGTCCCCTGTTATTCTGAGTCTAGCTACTTTGTAATCCACATGCTTGTATATTGCATATATGGTTACAGCAAATTACAGCAATTAACAGGGTTGATGGCACACAGACACAGTTCTGTAAATGCAGTCTTTCTGATCAGGAAAGCCAATTAAAATAATTAGCTATGTGGGATGAAGGAATATGAAAATATGGAAGATGGAAAGTGAAACTTGCACTATCCCACATAGTCAATTTTTGAGGTGAAATGGAAGTAGAGTACTTAATGTGGATTAACTGTAAAGCAGCGGTGGGATTCAATTTTTTTTACTACCATTTCTGTGGACATGGCTTGGTGGGCATGGCAGGGGAAGGATACTGTAAAATCTCCATTCCCACTCCACTCCAGGGGAAGGTTGCTGAAAAATCCTATTCCCCACCACCCCACTAACCTGCTTTCCAGCTCCATTGTCCTGTGCAGGGCAACAAAAGAAAATCCAGCCGATCAGCTGGGACTCTGGAGGCAGAGAATAGATGGGGGCGGGCCAGTCAGAGGTGGTATTTGCTGGTTCTCCAAACTACTCAAAATTTCCACTACCAGTTCTCCAGAACTGGTCAGAACCTGCTGAATACCCACCTCTGCTGTAAAGCAACATGCTGGATTCATGTACTCTTAGCCCAGTTTTATGAAAAAGGAGAAAGAGGAGTGGAAAACGTTTCCTGAATTCTGCCACTTGCTGATCTGGGTGGCATCTGGATTAGAGGTTATCTTCTGAATACCATAGATACAGTTTCCAGATGACCAGAATTAAAGGAGAACCCCACAAAATCTCTGATCGTTATTAAACTGCTCTTAAAGTTGTTTCTGTAAATGAAGCAGTTTGCGTCATTATGATAAGTATTATTCTCTATTATTTCCAAATTTCCAAATTATTTTTCTTGGGGAAAAGGGAGTATTAAAAGCACTAAGTATACTCCTATTACATCTGGTAAATTGCTCTTTAAAATTGTTGCCTTAAATTTTGTCAGCAGCCAGAGTTTAAGTAAAAAAGCCCAAAGCTATAAAGCAGCTCCTTAAAAGTAAACTTTTTAAAAAAGGTATACTTTAGTGATGTCTTATAAAAGTAAACAACATCTTTCAAAAGTCAAGCACTTGAATTAGTATTTATTTGATTTGTCAATCGCTTACAAGATACAGGTATAAGAATAAATATAGTTTTGAATACATGAGATAGATACTTATAAGAAAAATAAAAAAACAATAGGACAGGGACGGTAGGCACGATTGATGCGTTTATGCACGCCCCCTACAGGCCCCTTAGGAAAGGTGTGAGGTCAATAGTAGTCTAAGGTTAAAGTTTTTGGGGTTTGGGGAAGAAACCACAGAGTCAAGTAGAGTATTCCAAACATTGACCACTCTGTTGCTGAAGTCGTATTTTCTGCAGTCAAGTTTGGTGTGGTTAACCTTGAGTTTGTATCTATTGTGTGCTCTTGATTGAAGCTGAAGTATTCATTTGCAGGTAGGACATTGCAATGTATGATTGTATATACTATATTTAGATCGGACCAGAGGCGGCGTAGTTCTAGGTTTTCTAGGTGTAGAGTTGCAAGTCTGGTGGCATAAGGTATTCTGCAATGAGTAGAGGAGCAGAGAACTATTCTTGTGAAATATTTCTGGACTTTTTCAATTGTGTTAATATCAGATACATGATATGGGTTCCAGACTGATGAGCTGTATTCAAGTATAGGTCTAGCAAATGTTTTGTATGCTCTAGTTAGTACTGTGATATTACCAGAGAAGAAGCTACGTAGGATTAGATTAACAACTCTTAATATGTAAGACAGAGGATTTATTTGTTGAGATTTGAAGTTGCCATGTGATTGACCATTCTGATACACAGTCAAGGTCTTTTTGGAGGGTAGTAGTATTGTCTGTGGTGTTGAATAGCTTTACATCATCAAAAGGTGACTTTTACAGTGCCACTGGTATTTGTTTTAGCTTTGAAGGAAGCAAACATTGACTCAACCCAGGAATTAAAACAGCTTTTTGATTAAAATAATATATTCAGATGAGAAATTTCAATTTAATACTGTGATTCACAATCAGGCATGCAGAAAGTATTCCAGTAAAAGGAACTTTTCTGTTCTCAAAGAATAAATTTCTACTCCCTGAAGAAAATCAGGTTAGCAAACCTGTATAGTTTGCTTTTTTAAGATAAGCGTGCTCTGAAAAAACACATTCATTCCAGGGGTGGGATTCTACCGGTTCAGACTGGTTCGGGGTGAACTGGATGTTAAATTTACATCTGATTCACAGAACCGGTAGTTGAACCGACTGGCTGGCTCCACCCACCCTGCCCCTCCCAGGAGTATCCACAAGGCCCGTTTTGGATGCAGGTAAAGTACTGGGTCCGTTCTGGGAGGGCAAAAAACTGGCCTTCCGGAAGTCTGGAAACGGGCCTGTTTCTGGCTTCCCAAAGGCCTCCAGACCCCTGGGGAGGCTGTTTTGACCCTCCCAGAGGCTCAAGAGAAGCCTCCGGCCCCTGGGGAAGGCAAAAAACAGCCCTCCCGGAAGTTCCGGTAAGCCATGCCCACCATAGCCACACCCACCCAGCAACCGGGCAGTGAACCAATTGCTGAGATTTTTGAATCCCACCCCTGATTTCTTCCCTTGCATTAAAAGTAAAGAGGAAAGAGGAATCATATCTATTAACAGAACAAGAAGATAGTATGGAACATACTGTAGAATATCAGGGTTGCCAGGGACATTGGAGGTCTTCAAATCCTATATCATTTTGGACAAATAGTTATCCAATCTCTTCTTGAAAACCTCAAATGATGGAGCATCCACAACTTCTGGAGGCAAGCTGTATCACTGGTTAATTGTCGTCATTGTCAGGAAATTTCTCTTAATTCTAGGTGGGATCTCTCACTGACAATCTTCCACCCATTATTCCTTATCCTCCCATCAGGTGCTTTGGGAAGGAGGTTGACCCCCACTTCTCTGTGACAGCCACTCAAAAAAAAGGAAAAAGTTGAGAAAAAAATATATAAATTGATAAAAGATGTTTCTAGGGAGGATGTGGCGACCTTATGAATATATAAACTTTGCTAATGGAAGTGAAATCAGATGGTCTAATTGCAAAATGTAAAAGTGGAACAAAAGGGCCGCAAATCTTATTTTTCTTATCAGAACCATTGTGAAGAACCCCTTCCCTTTTCAGATATTACTGTACCCTACAGCCCAGCCTCCATTGCCTTTATCAGATGCAAAAGAGGAGAGCTCCATTTTTAACAGGCTCTATTTTTAAGAGGTGGAGGGGAAGAAGACAATTCTGGTCTCTGTGTTAAAAAAAAAAAAACCCAACTCCCTCTCCAAAGCAAATCCTTACAAGGGATGGAGTCGGAAGGAAAAGATTTAGCCTTTTAAAGCAATTGGCTTTGGAGTTGTAGATAACCAGGAAGTAGAACCTGGAAAGATTTTCAAAGAATTTAAAATATCAAATAAACCCAAACCTGGCATCGTTTTTTTTTTTTTTTTTTTGTTCCAAGGGGAATGTCTCTACATCTACTTGAGAAATAGAAGTTCCTAGCAATCCATATTGATCTTTGGCCTGAGACTAGTTGTATTAGCAAATGCGTCTAACCACAAACTGTCCCATGACAGTTTTGCTTTTTGTGGTTGCACAGATCCTACTCCTGTGGTAAGGGCTATGCAAATGCAACAGATTCTTTCACTATCTATTGATAAGCATATTCAGTAATGCAGCCAATGCGATAGTCATATATCCTTGTACTTATTTGGAATAATGTCATCATATATAGGTATCCACAGGAGGACAAGGAATATTTCATGCATATTGTCATCCCACAAACAACTAATTCAAATGAATGTGCATCAGTTTTTTAAAATGCACATTTTGAAAGAGAGTTTATGTAGACAAAAGGCTGGCTTCTTTTGACATATGGCTGCTATTTGAAGTTGTTGTTGTTGTTGTTATTTTTTAAAAAAGAAAGTGGTTCAAAATTGCTTCAGATCCTGAACCTTCAAAGAAAAGTTTGAAAACATTTGTTTTCATCCAAATAAAAAAAATACCATTATCTCACCTGCAAGAAAAACACAAACTTGTAAGACTTTGGCAATAAATTAGAGCCAATTCTATATCGAGGTTTCTCAGGGAAAAGTTAATGCTGGGGCTTATTTCAGAAACACCCCCCCCTCTCTTTTCTCTATCTCCGATGTGCTAGTCTGCAGCTTTAGTCATTCCCAACTAGCTTGCCTGTGCTGACAAGGATTCCTGGGAACTGTAGTCCAACTCAACTGAAAAGTTCCAGGAGGAGAAAAGCCAGTTCTAAAGTGTCACTCAGTTTAAAAGTATCCCTGAATTGTCCATCCAGCAGAGTGTCCTGCACTATCAGAAATGACTGGCAACGTGGAGAACAGAAATTGATTTTTTTCTGCACTCATATAATAGAGCTTCCAAACCTCCACTGCAAACATCTCGATGAATGCTAGATGGTAAAAGAAACTCTAATTCTTTGCCGTCATTTAGTGATTCTACAGATGTTTGCAGCCAAGTTCTGAGAGGCCTCCTCTACACGAAAACTCTCTTTTTGTCCTAAATTGGGCCCCTCTGTGTGCGTTTTTTAACCCTCCCCTCTCTTTCTCTTGTTCTATGTGTGGGAGTTGATGGCATCAGTTTAATGAGACATCAGCATATGCCAAGAACAGCTGGAGAAGTTTAAACAAGTTCTGGGTGAGGTGAGTTTCATGGGCTGGGCAAGGACTGAAATTAGCAGAGCTACCATGGCTAGCTGCCATCCCAGGATATCAAATATGGCTTGTGGAACCTCTCTGCTTGATGGCTTAAGTTCCCTGTGCAAAAACAAAGAGCAAATACACCTATCCCCAACTGCATACCTTCTACCATTGCATAGGTAAAACAGATTTACACTGCCTGTTCCATGTGCTGTATTTTTAGTGATGATTCCATTAATAACTATTTTCAAAGGACTGTGTAGGCTTAAAGGCACGACTGGATCAGAATTAGTGAGAGTTGGATCAAAAACATGAATTAATAGATTCCATTAAATCTTTCCCTGGCACTATCAATCTTCTGGACATCTAATTCTAACAGTGTTGGTTTTTCACTAGTTCGTTTGTTCTCTAATCGATGTGCAGGTCTTTCTATCTTGTCTTTTAATGATGAGCATGTATCTTTCCATGGCTCTTTGCGCCACTCGTAGCTTTTGTATCAATTGTGAGGTTAATGTCCACGTTTCACTGGCATATGTTAGAGTAGGTAGCACACACTGATTGAAAACTTTTCTGGCATAGGGGGAGGTTGCTTTTCAAAACTGTGCTTAACTTACTGAATACTTGTCAACCACATTTAACACACCATTCAATTTCCTTTAGTGTATCATCTTCCATTGAGATCCATTGGCCAAGGTATATGTAGTGGCCTACTACGTCTAGTTCTTCTCCAGATATAAAAATTGTACCTCTGTATTGTACCTGTATTTAAATTATAACAATTGTTTCAATGTTTTCATAGATGCAGCCTCAGATGTGATGCAGATTTATTGCGCTGATGCATTTCACCAATATGTCAGTAGGGTGCAATTCAGTCAATACCTTTTGCTCTAGTTTGCTCAGCATTATAGTTATGGCCATGCAAGTCGATTGGACTCGCTTCAAAATGTAGCATTTTTCTGCAACTCCTTAAAGTAGCTGCTTGGTTTCCTGGGATCACACAGCTACTCTTTGCACATTTCTGGAAAAATATACCTTTGTTTGAAGAAGTTCCAGATGGTTGCTCTGTGCATGCTGATGGGCTCTGAAAGCAATTGGGGGAGGGCATGATATTTCTGAAAAACAAAGTGTATTACTCTGCAAATAATGTCTTGCAATTGCCAGAAAATATACCACTTATAGTACTATCCCATGTTTGTATTTGGTAACCGAGGAGTTGAGTGGGGAGGCCACAATAGAAAAATAAGGTTGGATAGGAGCCATGGGTGAAAACAGATTGAGAAACATTTCTCAAAAACGTTCTTTTAAATTGGAAGTTTCTGCACTGTCCTTCTCCAAGATCATAGCACCGAAAATTCGATCTAGGTTGGTAATGAAACATCTTCAAATAAAAAATCAAGATGAGGAAACGTCTGTAAACCAAATCTTCAACCCCGAGATGTATATTCTTTACAAATGTCACCCTAATAATTGCTATTAATCCAATCTTGTTTCAATATTTAGACCTTTTCTCCAATATTGTGTTATAATGTTACCAAGTCATCTTTAAATTGGCAGAAAACTACCCAAGTTTGAAATTTGCATTTCTAGTCCTTATACAGAGTCCTTATTCTAGTCCTTATACAGAGTCCTTATTCTAGTCCTTATACAGAGTTCTCACTTAGTGATCACAATTGGGAACAGCAACTCTGTTACTCAGCAGCATGGATGTTAAGGAAAACATTACAAGAGCATGATGGGGTTACAACCTCATTTCCACTGTGAGTCATTAAGTGAGACATCACATGGCCACAACTTGCAATTTTACTGCCAGCTTTTCCATTGACCCTGCTTAGTGATAAATGTGCGTTATTTGCACAGTGCCTGAATGTCAATCATGTGATCACATAGATGTGCACTGTGAATCATGTGATCACTAGATGTGCACATAAATGTGAAGATTGGTTGTAAAATTACTTTTTCAATGGCATCATAATTGCAAATGGTCATTAAATGAGGTCTACCTGAAAATAAGTTGCTTATTGTTTTCAGTTGCTGTCAATTTCCCTTAAAGTGTCAAAACAATTTGTCCCTTTAAACAGTACTCTTTGAGACTACCTTGGAGAATGTCAGAATAAGAGGAGTGCCAGGGTTCTGATGATTGCCCTAATTAAATTATGAGCCTTGAGCCAAGCTTCAAAAGAATCCAAAAGATTTATTAGGAACAACATGTCTAGCACTAACCTTGTGAAGCCAACTCTGAGACACATAATTTATTATCATCTCTGACCCTGTTTCCTCCCACCCCCTGGGTCCATCACAAATCAGACTCTCCAACAAAACACTAATCACACTCCCCAATGAAGGATTGTCAAGGGCAGAAGATCCAGTAGCCTAGGCTACAATCTCCACAAGATAAGCATGGAATGTGCTTCTGGCCTTTATCTGCCGCACTGCTCCCTCAGGCCTTCCCCCCATCCTTCTTATGGCAACTCGGAAACAGGCATAGGAATGATTTACGAGTTGAAAAGGGGGGCTGACTCTTTGTTGATGCTGTTTGTCTCACTCATGGGTTGGAAACAAGAGGAAAAGAATATCAGGGAGCTAACAAAAGGAAAAAAATACAATTTGCACTGTATTGAAACGTAATGGGAGATACGGACTTAGATGTCATTACTTTTTAAAAAATATTCTGCTGTCCTTAAACAGAAAAACCTTCCTTTTTTATGATTCTGTAAATCCCTTAATTTGGGGGTAGAATCAGGGTGGCTGGATGGAGCTGAGCATTTACTAACTGGATGCCCTTCCTGATGCCTATGCAGAGTTCAGAGCAGTTTTTTTTTCTTTGTGCCCTAGGAAAGAAACATCTGCCACTACCTTCGATTGAACTCTCAACCTTCTGAGTGGGAGGTAAGTGTCTTCAACACTAGGACATCTCCCTTTACAGTTCAACATTAGTGCAAATGAGCAGCTGTCCTTAACAGAAATGAGGTACTATACTGTTCTAAGACCATAAAGGAGAATATTTGTACCTTAGGGTTGAAATGAGGGCTCCTTGTTGCTCTCTGAGTTTGATTGTTTTCTTGCAGATGTTTCATTATTCAAACTAGGTTACATCATCAGTGCAAGCAAGAAAACAACCAAGCTCAGAGACCACCAAGACCACTTGTTTTTTCCAAGAAACAAATAAACTAGGATAAGAACCCACAAATGTTTGTTGCTGGAATTTCAGCAGTACTCCATGGTCAAAATATTTTACTCCTGTGTCTGTGAAATTGCTTGTAGGATTAAAGAACTGCACATTTGATCTCTCAGACTTTATCATGACATTCCTGTGACTGGGGCATATCTGCTACAGGATGAACTGTGCTTTTCTAATCTAGAAGATCCTTTGTTGGTTTCCTATTGACCTTATATGACTGTTCTGTCTAGTTTAATACCAAGCTGACAGTTAGTTCCTGAGTACTCTCTGAACTTGCTAGTCTACCATAAGGTCATCCCCTGAAGGTCTACAGGTTCACTGTTTGCTCTGTCTGTTAAGTACTGTATAAAAGCAAAGGATTTTTCTCCATTCAGAAAAGGTTTCTTGAGGACAAATGAGCTATAGGAAATATAGTGAAGATTCAGTTCTTTTAATACTAAACTCAAATATGCCAACAGAACTCATCAAAGTTAGGGTTGCGCTAAGAAGGATGTATCACCATGCTCAACAGGACTTTAAAGAAACATAACAAATGCATTGTTAATTTTATTTTATAAAACTTTACTAGAAGGGGAAAAGATGTTGTAGCAGGCTCCACTTGTTCCTTCTGATAACAAGTTCAAGTATTTACATGCCAGAAGGGGAGATCAGATTGTATCAGGGCTGGTTTCCAAAAAAATAATAATTGTGGTATCAGTTCTTACTAAACTTCTCAGATAATCTGAGCATGCTCAAAAAGCAGGAATTCCAGACCCAGCCAAAAATACAATTTTAGCTATATACCAACCTGGTTAAAGACAGAGAAAATCCATGCTATCACAAAGGAAGAAAAAAATAATCTTCATTGACTCAAGTTTTACAACTGCAACTCTTTGGCAAAGGAACGAAGTGCAATTTCTCTCCCTCACTTTCCTGAAATCCCCCTTTTCTTTCATCTTTTTCCTAAAATCCCCCTATTCCTCACTTTCCTATAATTTCCCTATTCCTTTTACTGTTTGTCTATGTATTTTCTGAGTTTTATTATATAAAAGATAGCATTTATCACGAGGCCAGATTTAATTAACTTTGGCTGAGCACTCATATGGAGATTTCAGGATAAGTGAGGAAACACACTATAGAGCAGGTTTAAGGCACATGGCCACCTACCTTGGTGCCTTCTAGCCTCCCTACTACAATTACCAATGTTAATTAACCTGCAGCATCTTCATTTACAGATGTCGGTCCCTGAGGCTTTCTCTGAAAGTAAAATGATGGGTGGCTGCTCTCCAGTGCTTTGTTTGGAAGCATGCCTAACAGTCATGAAAAGTTGGGGTACAAGGCAAATTCTTGGGAGACTAAAATGAATGAGAAGAACCAATATGGATGTACAGAGCTTTGGATCTGAAGTATGTTTACAGGAAGTATGGGCACAAATGCTACCCTTGATGTGCCCCCTTAAAAACCCTGCATCATTTCCCAGCTTTCTACAGGAGTCCCATGATGCCAGGAAAATACATGCTTGAGTTGTGCTGCCAATGGTCACCACATGCTTCTCTAAAAACACTTTAGTGGTGCCTTTTTCAAAGTCCAATCCATGGGTTCTTGGGTACTGGGTATGGCCAGGAAATAACCCAGCTTCTTTAAGGAGGCACTATCTGCCTTGAAATATTTTTTGGTCTTCAGAATTGAAATATTGCAGATCTCTAGGAACTAATTTTAATAGATTATCTTATGAGAAAGATAAATGGATATTTTGTGACTATCCTTGGCTGCCCAACTCAACTGGACTCATCTTATGCCCTTTTACCAGTGCCTGACCATTTTTGTTTTGTTTTGGTTTTGAGAGCGCATGCGTTCATGATTCAGTTGTATCCACACCTCAAGCAATTGCCCAACCATGCTGTAGAAAAACTTGGACAGAGACAAAGTAAGATGTGGGAATGCAGAGGGAAAAGTCATTGGTTGAGATGAATGAATCTATAGAAATTGAATAAATGGATGAATTAAAAAAAAAAAGAATCCTATCATTAAAGACAAGTATATTCTCCTATTTTTGCAGGATTAAAATGCCTTATGAAGGAAAAGTGAGAAATAGTTGCAGGAAATATGATTCTTGAGATAAATGAAGTCCATTATTATATAAGATCTTCAAGCCAGAAGCCTGTCATTTTTCCTTTAGTCTCATCGTGTATTTTGATGTTTCTGCAATAATGGTGGTTGTGTAATACTTTGCTAGGGAAGAGAACACCAATACAATAAATGTATCTCCAGAATGCACTAGAAAGCTAAAAGCCAGGCCTTAGCTGAGAGAGAACTGCAAACCCACATCTCCTGGGAAATTGTCCCAGAGGCCATAGGCTTACTCTAGAATTCAGGATGCAGGAAGAGGAATTCTGAGGGATTGCATCTCTTTCCTTTCAGCTATTGCAGAAACTTTCAAACCAATTATTCAATGATGGTACAAAAGTGTGGAGCTGGGGGACACATTAGGAAAGATTTCGTTGTGTTTCACCTGAATCTTTTTCTATCATCTCATTCTGTTTGATTAAAGTGATTTCAGTTTTCTTGAATATTTTTCATTACCAGGGGATTATTGCATGAATGTCCTATACTTCGTTGCTCAATCTTTTCTCCAGTGTCGTACATTTCCTTGGCTTTAAACATGCTCTTTCAATCTCTGTGGAAAAATCAGGAGATAATTTTCTCCCACTTTGGCTGTCCCAAAAATGCTTTTTCAAAAGGGAACTGGACTTTCTCTGTTTTTTTCCTTAAAGATGTTTTGCTTCTCATCCAGGAAGCTTCTTCAGTTCTGCAGTTTTGAAGAAGCTTCTTGGATGACAAGTGAAATGTTTCAAGGAAAAAAACAAAGGAAGTCTGGTTGCCTTTTGAAAAAAAAAAAACACCTTTGGGACAACCATGACCTGGATGACTGAGAATCTCCATAGATGCTCCCACTTGGCTTTATCAAGTTTTTGCATCTGGATAGCCAAGGAGGAGTTAGAGTGATGAAAATACATACATACATACATACATACATACATACATACATACATACATACATACATACAGTGACCTACCACCAAGACAACTCCATCCATCATCTCTAACAATAAGTAGGACCAAAAACACAGAGAAATTCAAAGACATTTTTAAGTTTCCTATGAATAAGACAGGGGAGAAAATTTTTCCATTCATTAATATGCTTGTTCATTTTGTTTTCATATTGACCAATCAATAGAGAATCATAGCACTTTGAAAACAATTGACAGAAAATTTGTAACAATTAAAATGTCTATGATAAGTCTAAAAATTTTTAAGAAACACGAACTATATCACAATAACAGTAATGCTAAAAAACAAATAACAAAATCTAATAAAATAATATCAAATCATTGTCAGCAATTTAAAGGGAACTCAATTAATGATGATGATTACAAATAAATAAATGTCAAACTTTTGCAAAATTATAAAGCAAATAACAGCATTGTATTTGTTATTGCTAAATATCACAAAGGACATCAATCTAACACATCTGAAATGGCATCATTTGCGATGCATGCACAAATACAGCTTTTCTGCTGTATTTATGCCATACATAATTCTTCAAAATTCTTTAATTCTTGAAAAGTAGAAAAAAAATGAGAAAATACAAATAATTCTGCATGATATACTAATGAAAGAGCAGGCCTATGGGCAAGTTCAATAAGCCATTTTACTTCAAAATTTTTAGCAATGGGTTCCTGTCTGGTTGCTGGGTGGGCGTGGCCATAGTGGTCATCGCCTAGTCAGCCTCCTGCACCACAGTGGGTGGGGGTGTTTTTGTCCTCCTCGGACTCTGGAGGCTTTTCTCAAGCCTCTGGAGGGCGAAAATAGCCTCCCCAGGCTCTGGGAGGCCTGTTTTTTGCCCTCCCTGAGCCTCTGCGCATGTCCTACACTTACCTGCATCTAAAATGGGCCTTGTGGAGACTCCTGGGAGGGGTGGATGGGTGGGGCCAGCCATGAGTGGGATTTGAGGGTTCTCCAAACTTAGCTAGAGGTTCTCCTGAACCTCCAGCAGCGAACCCAATTTTATTGTGAAACAGCTTCCCTTCCCTCTCTCTTCCCCTTCCCCCCCTGCAATTTTAAGTCCAATTAATGATAATCGGCTTCACATTTCATTCTACAAGGAGGCAATATTAAACTCCATGGCAAACAAGTCCTATTTGTTGTAGCCATTGATTTTGAATGGCTCCTTCTGTTCCTGTTAAAATTTTATCTAATTCAGTCAATTCATTATAAAACCCCTCTGCTTTAACATCTTCTTCATATCTAGAATGTATTTGCATATATGAGTACCAATTCATATTGTTCATTCAGTTCTTGTTTTGTTGGATTTGGATTTGGATAAATGGCAGAAACTATGAAATAGAAACTATGAACTAACAATGTCAACAGCTTATAAAGAAAACTTGTATAAAATGTTTTACGGATGGCATTTTGCACTGGCAAAAATGGCAAAGATGTTTAAAGACAAATCAAGACAAATCAGCAAATGCTGGAAATGTCACCAGACACCTGGAACATACTACCATATGTGGTGGACATGTACAGAAGCTAAAAGATATTGGACAAAAATACACACATGGTTGGAAAAGATGATAAAACAACACACAGATTTAAAACCTGAGATATTTTTATTGAGTATTTTATCCGAAAAATAGAGTAAAGAAAAATGTATTTAATCATACACATATTAACAGCAGCTAGAATTGTATTTGCTCAAAATTTTAAAAAATGAAAAGATTCCAATAGAGGAAGAGGTGATTATGAAAATATTGGAATGTGCAGAAATGAGTAGATTCACACTGGCAATTAAAGAACAAGAAGAAGCGGAATATTATATGATATGGGATTTATTTTTTAAATGGTTGGAAAATAAAGTAAGAAGTTAAATGATATTGTCATAATGATAAGATATATAAGGTAGTTTGTGATGTGAATGTAATCCTAATAAGAAATGTATACAAAATATAAATACTTGCACAAGATATATTTTCCCTGTCTAACTGAAAGATGGATTTGTTTTAAAATAAAACTAGTTTTTTAATTAAAAAGAAGATTTTGAATGGCTCCTGCCTTGTCAACTTTGCAATTTCCTCTTTTCAATTATGATTTTATTCTTTGTAGTTTATTAGAGCCTTTCTGTTCCATTTCACTTGTTGGTTTATGTTTTTGTAAATTTCTCTGAACCTTTTACACTGATACAGCTGTAGAAACATTTCCTTGGATGACTTGTCAACAATGGGAGCCTTATAAACACATCCTCGTCTTCAAATGAGTAAAAGTATTACAAAGAAAGATGAAGACGCTGCAAGTTCTTTAATTAGTTTTTACAGGTAAGGAATGGTTGCACTGCACCTTTTAACCATCATTGAGTATCACTTTAATAAGAAAGATTAGTAGCTGCAATTCTGTCAAAAGAGTTGGAGTTCGGGAATTTCCATTAAAAAACCATCTTTAGACTGGTTTCCAAGTACCTCAAATGTTTCGTGGTCATGTTAATCTAAAATTCATGATTACTGAAAAGCAGATCACTTAAGAACTAAGAGTATATTTGTGCTTAGTTGTGTGTGCAACTGTGCTGCTTTATATGTGAAGTTAAAAGTAGCCCTTGTTCTTATATTTCTGGCACAATTGCACAATTCCTGAAACAATCAAGGTTCCAGAATCTCTAATAGAAGAGAGAAAGGGAGAGGGGGGGAGGGAGAGAGATCTTTTGGGGAAACAGTAATCTTTTCACTCACTTGGAAAGAATTGCAAAACAGCTAATCATTGAATATATTTAAAACAAATGTGAAAGCTATTATTAGATATGTTTTAAAATATACTGTAACATTCAGGGCTGCAGCCAGAGCTTCGTAATACTAGCAGATTTTCAGTTGCAAAACAGGATTTAAATTCCCCATTTCTTCACCCAGTACCTTTGCCCCTTTCATTCGATACATAAAACTCTTCAGGGAAAATCTGGAATATTAGCGAAGAAAGTTGCAGAAGAAGCAGGCACCTATTCCACATTTGTTGTCCATTCTTTTGATGGATGGATGCCAGTGACACAATCAAAACTTCTACTCACACAACATGCTTAGCCTCGTTACGGACAGAACCCCTTTAAGACTTTGCATAATTATGCTGAACAATAAACTAACGACATTACTTGGATGCATCCATCATTGTAAACTAGTACGGTATACTAATATCGTGCTAAAACCAATCAAAACTTCCGATCCCGGTAACCAACCCAGATTGGATCCTGCAATGTTATCCTGGGACACATATATTTGCCTTCATTCACGAATCAAAACTTAGAACATTTTGCAAATGCAACTACTTGGTGTGTTACTGACTTGGTTGTTTAATACAGCTAAATTTCTATAAATACATGCAAAATTATCTGCTCTACAAACAGCAGGTCCTAAGATACTATGGGATGTACTGATGTTCTTCTGGTCCATCTTGCTCTACCTGTTCTAGAGATCATCCTATGTTTCCTAGAATTAAACCTTCTAGAACAGGACATTGTTTTGATGTTACAGATATGTTACAGATATGAAATGGCACATATGCTTTGCACATCAGGGTCAAATGTTATTTCAGTGTGACAGCTACACATTCTATTATCTGTTCTTCCTTAATATACTAACCCTTCTTCTCAAATCACTGCAGTTGATCAGGACTCTAAGTTGGTCAGATAGCAATAGCAATAGCACTTAGACTTTCATACTGCTTCACAATGCATTTACAAGCCTCTCTAAGCGGTTTACAGAGTCAGCATATTGCCCCCACAATCTGGGTCAACAGATGTGGCATACAGGGAAGGCAAATGGACAGCAGGCATGGAGGCAATGTGTTGAGGGGATTCTCAACAGCTTTGTCTTCTGATCTGTTTGGAGAACTCGCCCAGAATACGCTAAAGACCTTTGACCATAGAGCTTCACCAAAAACAGTTAGCATCTCCTCAAGAATCTATTATTGGAAGGGCTTCTATTTTAAAAAGTGAATAGATAAATCCACAGGGCCCAGTTTGAGACCTCTGCAATAATAATTCCAGTTATTTGGAACCTCCAGGTACAAGTGAACAACCTCGGAGGAGTGATTACCAGGGATAAACTCCTCTCAACAGAAGAAAGAGAGCTTTTCAGTGTTTAAACCAGGGCTGTCAAACTCCTGGCCCACAGGTCAGATGCGTCACGTGCTGGCCACACCTGGTTTAGTGGGAAAAAGTCCCAATACATCATGTGACATCGCCATGACAACATGAATTTGACACTCCTGATTTAAACTATTGAAGTCTTTGCTTCAGGAGATTTCAGGCATAGCAGTCCACTGCTATCATATTTAAATGAGGACATGTGAGGTAATGCAAATGATACAGTTATGAACTGTCATCATATCTGACAAAAATACTTACGTTCTAACATTTGAACCTGGTAGTATTTTACCAGTTGACTAAAACGAATCCTCTTAACCAGGCTTTCAATCCCTGGACACTTTTGTATAGAGATCCTTATTTCTTGGTTCATTTCCCTTGTCCAGAAGCTGGTTCAGGGACATCATGTTTCATGTAGGGCTTAATTTGCATTTTGTGATTATCCAATGGACATATTTTGCTTTTATGATTTTAGTACTGTATTTTCCTAATCCCATTGTGGCCATTTTGAACATTTCATGCATCTATAACATAACCCGACTTCTGCAAATTCAGGGCATTTTCTGAAGTTGGCATACATAAGATGCATTACTAATATATGTAAACATATAGTGATTAAGTGTTTGTATTTAGCCCCAAGTTCACCACATTGTAATATTGAAAATATTAATGTATCTAATTTTATTAATTAATTGTTTGTAATTGTTTGAAATTTCTATTTTGAGTTTCTTTGTTATCTGAATTCCTCCCTCAATTGTGGTCAGCTTTTCTTGAGTAATAAATATATTATTTTACATAAAACAAATGAAAATGTGGGTAAGAGGTTAAGCCAACAATGTCTTTTTCTCTTTTTTAGTATCCTCTTGTCTCTGTCTCTGGCTTTCTCTCTTTGCATCAGGCCAGGAAGGACTATTCTCAACAGAGATCCAAACTGATTATTTGCAGAAGGTTTTTGAAATTAGGCCAAAGGCTGCTTGAAATTGGGCTGAAGTTAAGAGACAGCTGTTTTTGTTCAAGAATCAGTGACTGCCCATCTGAGTGACCTTGCCTGATCTCAAAATTGAAACAATACTGGACTAAGACTAATTAGTATTTAGATGGGAGATGACCAAGTAGGACATAGGCTGTAAATTAAGCTAAGAAGCCAGGAGGAAAAACAATAACAAAAGAAAAAAAAGCATGGAAAACGGCCATTCCCCTTTCCATGTGGCAACCTGTTAAATTTTTAAAAACAGCTATTATTATTCTATCTGTCTATCTACCTATTATTAATATCTATCTATCTATCTATCTATCTATCTATCTATCTATCTATCTATCTATCTATCTATCTATCTATCATCTATCTATTCTACCTATCGACCTATCATATCTCTCTCCCTCCCTCCCTCCCTCCCTCCCTCCCTCCCTCCCTCCCTCCCTCCCTCCCTCCCTCTCTCTCTCTCTCTTTCTCTCTCTCTCTCATGGTTTGCTGGCAGCCAGTGCAGATGGCAGTGGAATCAGACAGTGGAGAAGAAAGGGGACCAGTCAAGGAGTCAGGAGAGGACTCGGACTAGGGTCCGACGTCCAATGCAGAGACGGGGCCAGGACTGTTATGTATGGTCGGTGGGTCCCATAAGAACGAGGCGCGAGTAGTGAACAACAGCTCTTTATTTAACAGGAAATATACTGAGACGAAAACCCTAGCGCGCGGCAGCTCTTTTTATAGAGCTGGCCGCGGCTAGGCAGCCAATGACAGTTCTTTGAGTTTGCCGCACTTGGTTTTAACCAATCGCGGCAAACCCTATACGAGCCAATCGGGAGTGTTTACCACATCCAATCACAGTCTGGCTTTTCTGGGCCAATAGGAATGCAGGTCTTCAAGCCTGCTAATATGGAACACCCCTCCCCTTTTGGTTTCATCCAAGGGGCGGGGTGACGTAGTCACGTAAGTAGGCGGGTCTATGAACCTGCCTACTTGACTTGCGCGTTTCATAATGTCTCTGGTTGTCGTCAGGTTCGGACGGGCTCCGCGTCGCTCTCAAGCTTCTCGATGGAACCGCCTGGAAGGGTGAGCCGGGCCTATAGCTGCGACTCCCGCCTGGTGTATCCGGGTTGGTCGAGTCGTTTGCTCTATTGCTCCTGCCTGGGTTCTCTGGGCTGGTTGAGCTTGTCCGGCTGCTGCTTCCAGGCGAAGCACCCGTCTGTCACGGTTCCCTGTTTGCAGGTAAGTATTGTTGGTTTAATGTTTGATTTTTATTGAATGTATGTGTGGGGTGTTCAGCTTGTGCAGGTGCCGATTCTTTTTCTAAGTTTGAGGTTTCCCCCCCCTCTGATTCCTTGGTTAGAGTCCGTGAGGGGAAGGGTGACCAGCCTGGACCTAAGCTGGTCAATATGCCATTTCCAAGTCCTCCCATCAGTGGTCTCGAGTCGGTAGGAACGAGGGCCGGTGATTTGGGTGATTTTTGCAGGAAACCAAAGTGGGTCCCTGGTAAAGTTTTTGGCGAAAACAGTGTCTCCTACATTGAAGGTGCGGTGTCTGCTATTAGATCCAGGGTTTTTTTCTGGAGTGTAGGTAGGGTGCAGACGATCTAGGGGTGACCGGAGCCTTCTGCCCATGAGCAATTCAGCGGGGCTTTTGTTGGGTGTGGTGTTGGGCGTGATGTGTTGTATTAGAAGCATTTTGTTGATTTTCTCGTGGATGTTGCCATGTTCAATCTTTTGGAGAGTTTTTTTTGTGAATTGAACCATGCGTTCAGCTTGCCCATTCGCCGCCGGGTGAGCGGCGATGTCAATGCGTGTCGGATGCCACGGTCTTCCAAGTATTGCTCAAAAACCACTGTGGTAAATTGGGGTCCATTGTCAAATACTATCACATCTGGCAGACCGTGCGTGGCGAAAAGTTTGTTTAATTTTTTGATGACAGCTTCCGTGGTGGTTGTTTTCATTTTGCTTACTTCGAGCCAATTTGAGTAAGCATCAACAGTGATCAAAAAGGTATGCCCTTTGGTTGGCCCTGCGAAGTCAATATGGATGCGTGACCAGGTGCCTCTGAGGGTTTCCCATTCTAACGGTGGACCTGTTGGGGGAGCCGAGCAAGTCTCTTGGCATCTGCTGCAAGCGGCGACCCAAGTTTCAATTTGTTTGTCCATGCCTGGCCACCAAGCATAGTTTCTGGCCAGGGCTTTCATTTGTACAATGCCCGGGTGCCCGTCGTGCAGCATGTCTAAAACTTTTTTCTATAGTGTTTCTGGTATAACCACCCGGTCTCCCCACAGGATACACCCCCTTTGTGAAAAAAGTTCAGTTTGCCGGTTTTTAAACGGTTTAAAGAGTTCATTTTTCTTGCTTTCTGGCCAACCCCTCTCCACCCAGCTGAGGACTCGCGCCAAGCGTTTGTCCCTTCTTGTTTCTCGGGCAATGTCTTGCACGGTCAATGGTGGTGTGGATACTGTTTCTATTTGCAAAATTGACAATGTGGGTGCTGGGTCATCTTGCACGTCCGGGAGGGGGGCTCGGCTTAAAGCATCGGCGTGCGAGATGGTCTTGCCGGGTCGATGTATTAATTGGTAATTATAGGCGGCAAGAAATTCAGACCATCTTGTCATCCTAGGTGACAGGATGTGTGGAGTGGGTTTGTTTCCAGCCAAAATGCCAAGTAGGGGTTTGTGGTCCGTAATAATAGAAAATGTCCTACCATAAATGTATTCGTGGAATCTTTTTACCGCGGAGACGATGGCTAGGGCTTCTTTGTCCACCCTTTCGGTGCATAATTGGCACTTCTCTTTTTTTACTTTGAGGCCGGAGTCTTTACATTTTTGTAGGACTGCTCTCAGTCGTTTCTCCAATTGTTTTTTGTTAGGGGCTGCTACTAATACATCGTCGAAATAGGGTACAACTCCCTTAATTCCTTGCAGCAGTCTTTCCATTAGGATTTGGAAAACCCCAGGTGCGACGCTGACTCCAAATTGGAGTCGGTTGCATTTAAATGCCCCTTGATGTGTCACGATTGTTTGAGCCTCGGCGGTTTCAGCATCGACCGGCAGTTGTTGATAGGCTTGTGCCAGGTCGAGCTTTGCAAAGATTCTGCCAGCCCCCAGTGAGTGTAGGAGATGCTGGACTACTGGCACAGGGTAGGCACTCTGCTGCAGGGCATGGTTGAGGGTGGCCTTGTAGTCTCCACAAATTCTCAGGGAGCCATCTGGTTTGATGGGGGTGACAATGGGTGTTTCTCATCGGGCATGGTCGATAGGTTCTAATACGCCTTGCGCTATGAGCTTATTTAATTGCTCATCTATCTTAGGCTTGAGTGCAAATGGCACTTGGTGCGGCTTGAGGCGGATGGGAGCGATGTCAGGGCTAAGATTGAAGGAGATTGGGGACCCCTTGTACTTGCCTAAAGTGTCATCGAAGACCTCTTGGAAGTCCTGTACGAGTGTCGCTTCCCAATCTTCGTCATCTGTGTGATTTATGCCTGCCATCTCGATCCCTAGCAGTGTGAACCATTGCAACCGGAGTAGGCTGGGGCGGTTCTTATCAACAATTGTAAGCGGTAAAATATTGGTGCGGCTTTTGAAGGAGATTTTGAAGTGTCCGATGCCAGCCACTGGGATGCGATTCCCTTGATAGTCCCTCAGAATCAATTTCTGGTCGCTTAGTTCTTGGCGACGTATGCTGGGTATTAAACGCTTTATGGTCCGCCAGGAGACCATGGAGAGGTAGGAGCCAGAATCTACCTCCATGGTGCATGGTTGGTTTTCGATACCAACTTCGATGCGTATCTTCCGTGCATCAATCGGTGAGGAGTGAGCGATGATGACTGTTTGGTGTGTTTCTTCTCTACGTGGTGCCTCATTGAATCTTTTGTTTCGGCCATCCCGGCTCCACCGGCTGTCAGTCTGGCGGTCCCGGTTTTTGGTGGGGGTGCCATCTTGTCTTCTCGGGCTGTTGCCTCGACGTCGGGGGCTGAAGTTTCTCTTATTGCGGCATACTTTAGCGATATGCCCCCGCTTCTCACAATGTCGGCAAACAGCGTCCAGGAATTTGCATTCGGAACGCGGGTGATTTCCTCCGCAGCCGGCACAAAGGTACCCTGACTTACAACCTCGCCGGTCTTGCCAATCGCGTTCTGACTGAAGTCTGTGAATCTCTTCTTCTTCGCTGTCAGAAGGGGATTCGATGTCGCCATGGTGGGTGGTGGCTGCGAGTTTTTCTGGTGTGGTAGTTGCCTCGCTGGTTGATTGGCAATCGGTTCCATTTGAACGCCGCATTCGGGCCGCTGATTTGCAGGTGGCTTCGGCTGCGGTGGCTTCGGCTATGGCGTCGGTGAGGGAGATGTCACCCTTGGCCATTAGCCTGCTTTGGAGCGCTGGGTCTTTTAGGCCAAGGATGACCCGGTCTCGCATGGCCTCGTCCAGGTTAGCGAATCCGCACAACCCTCCAAGGTCCCTCAGGTCGGCTACGAATTCACCGATGCTCTTGCCCTCGTGCTGGTGTCGTTGGTAGAAATCATGCCTTCGGATAAGAGTTGGTACAGCCGGAGCGTAGTGGTTTCGGAGAATGGGAGCTAGGTTGTCCCAATCCATTGTCTTGACATCTGCGGGCTTCGCTAGTGCCTTGGCCATTTTGAAGACGGCAGGTCCGCAGTGCGTTAAAAATACCGCTCGCTTCTTGCTGCCTATGGTGTCTTTTAAGTTGTTGGATTCCAAAAACATTTGGAAATGATCAATATAGGACTCCCAGTCCTCGCTGGCTGGGTTGAATGGTGCGGGTGGCGCGGCGCTGCTGGCCATTTCGCTGGTCTTCTCTGTGCTGTTTGCCATGTGCTGGGTAGCCTCGTTGTCTCAGTATCCCATCCTCGTCGCCAGTGTTATGTATGGTCGGTGGGTCCCATAAGAACGAGGCGCGAGTAGTGAACAACAGCTCTTTATTTAACAGGAAATATACTGAGACAAAAACCCTAGCGCGCGGCAGCTTTTTTTATAGAGCTGGCCGCGGCTAGGCAGCCAATAACAGTTCTTTGAGTTTGCCGCGCTTGGTTTTAACCAATCGCGGCAAACCCTATATGAGCCAATCGGGAGTGTTTACCACGTCCAATCACAGTCCGGCTTTTCTGGGCCAATAGGAATGCAGGTCTTCAAGCCTGCTAATATGGAACAAGGACCATCTGAAAGTGGAGTGCTGCCTTTGGAGCCTTCGGAGTCTGGCAGCAGTGAAGCAGAGGACCCAGGGGAGCCTGTTCCCAGTGCGCGTATGCACAGAGCTGCTAGAAGGCAAGAGCAGCTGAAACAAAAGGGGCGACTTGGGAGTAAGGCTGGGAGGTGATTGCCCCTTTCATAAGGGATAAACGTCAGGCCTAAATGATGAAACCTTTTCAGGAAGCAAAGTGGTTCGATCAGTTCTGAGTCATCCTTGAAGCTCTGTTTATTTTGGTAAACAACTTTGGTTGTTTTTTTTCTTGTACTTCAGTTGGTTTCTTTTATAGCTAATTGAATACTTCTGTTTTTGGCAGCATTCCACAGAACTGAAAGGTGTGTGCTTATCTTGGTAGACTGTTTAAGATTATTTCTGGCTGGGAATGAAAATAATTCCCAGCATTGCAATAAAATAGTTTTGCTTTTGAAACAAGTTTGTGAATAATTACGATTTACGAAGCCTGGGTCAGAACACTCTCATCTATCGCAGTTTGGGCATTACTTGACTTCACATGACTCCTTGTGACCCAATAATAAATAATATCAAAACAACTGAATACAAAAAAATAACTTTAAACAGTACAAAGATAGTTATAAAATGATCACAAGATGGCAATTCAACAACAAAGCAAACATTAAGCATCACTAACAAGGAATCTTGTAGTTTGAAATTTCTCAGGTCCTTCTTTTCCTTTTTGAAAATAGAGGTACCATTTGTTCTCCGGGACTTTCCCAGACCTTCAGGAGTTTTCAAAGATTAGCAAGAGAGTCTATGGAGATTCTCAATCACCCAAGTGATAGTTGTCTCAAAGATGCTTTTTCAAAAGGCAACTGGATTGTTTTTTTCCTGAAAGAGACATTTTGCTTGTTATCCAAGATGTTTCATCAGTTCTGGCAGGGTGGTCGAGAAGATGGAAGGATTAGTTCTGACTAATTATCAAGAGTGATCATCTTTGCTAATTCTTTCAGTACTGTACAGTGTAATCCATCTGGCTCAAGAATTAGAATCTT
Source organism: Notechis scutatus (assembly GCF_049901735.1). NCBI lineage: Eukaryota > Metazoa > Chordata > Lepidosauria > Squamata > Elapidae > Notechis > Notechis scutatus. The sequence continues at coordinate 22,133,130 of NC_142011.1, read as the reverse complement.
GCTTTATATTTGATTAGCCAAAGCTGGTAGCTTCTCCTGCCCCCAGTGGCAAAACCATCAACAGCTAGGACCCCATTTTCCTACTGAGAGAAGTCAGATGCAAAATAAAAGTTAAGGCAGTCAAACTCTTGTTGTTACGTGATGTATTGTGACTTCTTTCCCCTTCGCTAAAACGGGGTGGGCATGGCCAGTGCGTGATGCATCCGGGCTGTGGGCTGTGAGTTTGACACCCCTGAGTAAGGGATTCTGACTTTCGATCAACACCTATTGCCAATTTCCCTCTTTCTCCTCACAATGGATTTACAAATCTCTTTTGCCTTTCCTTTTGTTTCTAATGTATCCAAATTACACCTCTGCCTGATATCTCTTGCAAGCTTTAGCAATAGCAATAGCACTTAGACTTATATACTGCTTTATAGTGCTTTACAGCCCTCTCTAAGCAGTTTACAGAATCAGCATATTGCCCACACATTTGGGTCCTTTGGCCAATATAGTTCCCATAGTTTATTTTTAATTTGGATATGTATGTCTCCTTCCATTTCCTATGTATGCCCCTTCCTCTGACTGGCTTTTCAGAGAGCTCCACAGGTATCCATATGGCCTTTTCAAAATTCTTCCATACTTTCTTCTTATAGAAATTGTTTGCCACTGTAATTTCAGGATCTTGTTTCATAGGATTTTGCATCCTTCCTGCAGTTCTAATTTTAATAGTTAGAAGTGCAAAAGCTGCCATGATAAATGAACTCATAATTCTCACTATCACATTGTATGCCTCTTTGAAATATTGGTCATTGGATGCAGAAAAATCTCAGATGCCAACCCAAGCAACCTCTGATTAATTCTCATAATGGTCTCACTTCTATCTTTCTTTCTTTTACTCTTACCTTTTGCAAAGAATATAATAATCCAATTTCTTAAATATCTATGCAAGTTTTTCTTTATTTACAGTACAACTTGCACATCCTTTCTTATGGGCATGTTCCTCTGAATACATTTTAGCTTTCCAGTGCAAAAGACCAATCACAAGTACAAGTAGTTGTGGTTCGCCAGCAGCAGGTGCGGAAGGCTGAGGTCTTGGAGAATGAGGACTCAGATGAAGGGCCTACATGTGATGCAGGGATGGGGCCAGGACTATCAGAGAGTGGAATGCTGCCTTTGGAGATTGTGGAGGCTGGCAGCAGTGATGAAGAGGTCCCTGAGGAGCCTGTGCCCAGTGTGCATGTGTGCAGGGCTGCTCGAAGGAAACAGCAGCTGCAGCAGTACGGGCAACTTGAGAGTAAGGCTGCAAGGTAATGGCCCGTCCCTTAAGAGATAAAAGCCAGCTGAGAAACCGGAGTTCATTGCAGGAAGCAAATAAGCCTTGTGGACGTTCGGAATATCTTGGTTGGTGTTTGGGGACTCTTTGTGTTTGAAATATTTCTTAGAAACTTTATCTAGTGTTCTTGGCAGCCTTGCAAGGCTCGTTCTTATCAGAGACAATTAGTTTGAAACAGCCTTTTAACCATGAAGGAACGGAATTCGTAAAGAATCATTAAAAGATTTTGCTGTTACCTCTCGTTTCGTGTTTGTTTCCTTGGAACAAGGTTTGGATCAGAACAGTAGTTCTCACTTAATGACCATTCATTTAGCAGTTGTTCAGAGTTATCACAATGCTGAAAAAAGGGTCTAGGTCTTGCACTTAAAACCATTGCAGGGTTCCCATGGACACATGATCACGATCCACGCTTTTGGTAACTGGCTTGTAACTACAATAGTTCCAGCATCCTGCAGTCACATGATCACCATTTGCAATTTTCTCAGACAAGCAAAATTAGTGGGAAACAAACATGATGTCTTGTTTAATGACCATGTAGGATTTACTTAACAACAGCAGCAAAGAAAGTCATAAAAGTGGGCGTGGTCATGTAATACTTCACAAAGTATTTAGTTATGGGTTTTTCACATCTTCCCTTTTTGTTCCATTTAATTGGAAAGGAAATTGGAGAGGCAGCCTCCAAACATTTCTTTCCCAGTCTTCTTAAGATGTTGCCCTTCAATTCTCATGAATCCTTTATGACTAGGCCATTGTTGATTTCTAAGATTCTATCTTCTTGTGCCTTTCTCCTCAGTTAGAAGGACTGATGAAAGTATCACTTATGTTTCCAGGTCCTTTCTGTTCCTTCTCTAGGACTCCTAGTCTCTGGAGAGTCTTTGGAGGTCTTTGGATAGCTGGGTTATCCATCCCTACATGAACCTCTTGAGAACAAATAATTGTTGATCGATATGAATAGTACTAGTAAACTCACTGTCACATTGTAGATATGACTATTAAGAAGACTTCTTGCAATCTACATACAGTTGATATGGAAACTGCTCATCAAATCACACATCTCTTCTTTTTCAACATATCTGTTGGGTTTCTTCAAAGCATTGGGTGGCTAGGGATCACTGTTTAGATGGAGATTCTGTAACCTTTTAAGCCCTATTAGCTTTCTGATCTTTTTTTGAGTGCTTCCATGGGTTTATCTCAGTGGTGGGATTCAAATAATTTAACAACCGGTTCTCTGCCCTAATGATTTCTTCCAACAACCAGTTCACCAAATTGCTCAAAAAGTTAACAACTGGTTCTCCAGAACTGCTGTGAACTAGCTGAATCCCACCACTGGTTTGTCTCCTCTCAGAGAGAGTTTTTCCTGCTATGGTGTGTTGCCTTCACATCTCTGCCTTCCGGATGGCTTAGCGATCCTGTCCAAGAACTTCTCATAATCAAGTGACTTTCATGCTCCCTTATCTTATTCTCCAGGAGCTAGTAAAACTATTGATGGACAAGATCAAGGTCTTCGTTGCTTTTCTTATGGTTCCTCATTTTTAAATGAAATATGGAATGAATAGCCCATTATACAAAAGATGTGATTAATTACAAGATTGCCTCCTGTAAATTAGGAGGCCATTCTGATATGTAAAGTGAGATGCTAGATTAGATGCCACTTTGTTGGGCAGATAAATTTTGGAATGCCAGGCTTTGGAAGAAAAATGGGCTATATTAATTTGACAAATAAATAAATATACAAGCATTCTTGTTATATTTTATGGTCCTCTCCAGAAGGAACAATTCACATGTGGGCCATAATCATTAATGGAATGATGCACTAAAATTATAAATCATTTTCAAATCTGTTTACTTGTCATAAATGCATTCCTCCAGAAACTTTGTGAACAAATCACAATTAGTTTCTACAGCTTGCAGTGTTTAGTGATGCTGTTCCCTGACAAGGGATTGCATTATGTTTTTTATGTCAATAAGACAACTAGAGAAGGGATGGGTGCTGGTCATAGTATTTGAAATACAGTTTAAGATGTTTGAAATACAATTTGAAATACAGTTTAAGATGTTCTGCCTTTGATTCTGACTGGACAGAGCAGCTAAAGTGCCTGGAGCACAGTCTGGGGTGTGATGTGGGATGAGTTTAAGATGGTGACTCCTAAGCAAATGGATAGGACTGTGTGCTGTCAGCTTGGCCTCTTCTGGAAATAAAGGCAGTCAAGAATGTCACCTGAAAGGGCAAGCAGTACTGAGGGAATAGTGTCTCTTGCCTTGAAACAGATGGTGACACACCCTGTCCTCAAGAGGCTGTCCTTGGATCCAATGCAGAGGTGGTATTCAGCAGGTTCTGACCAGTTCTGGAGAATCGGTAGTGGAAATTTTGAGTAGTTCAGAGAACTGGCAAATACCACCTCAGACTGGAGATTTCACAATATCTTTCCCCTGCCATGCCCACCAAGCCATGCCCACCAAGCCACACCCGCAGAACCGGTAGTAAAAAAAAAAAATTGAATCCCACTACTGATCCAATGGTTTTGAAAACTAATGACCAGTTTCCAACCTTCTGTTTTGGGGGTAAGATTGTTGAGAGGTAGTTAGTCTGAAGTTGATGAGAACCCTGAGGGAAATAGAGGAGAAACCCCAGGGGTGGGATCCGACCAGTGTAACTACCAGTTCGGTGAGTTACATTATGTTACAGATTTGAAAATATTTCATCTTTGACCTTGGATGGGGTAGCATGTCAAGGTTGATATGCAGTCTGGGGGTGTTCCTCAACTTGGAGATCCTGCTTGAGGAGGTGTCAGTAGTGGCTAGGAACAGCTTTGCACAACTCCATCTGGTATGCCAATTGCATCGGTTCCTAGATCAAGAGGCCCTTAATGCCTTAGTCACCTTATGGCTTGACTACTGCAACGCTCTCTACATTGGCTGATGTTGAAGACCAGTCAGAAGCATTAATTGATCTCCACTGGCAGTGTGAGCATAAAACAGGTACCTCTGCTTTGCAAGCTGTACTAGTTGCTGGTTGGTTTCCAGGTGTGATTTAAGGACCTGGTTACTTGATGGACACCTGTCTCTCATAACGTCTGCTTGGCAGAGTTAATCCTACAGGGTTGGTGTGCTCCAAGTTCCTTTGATTAAACAACAGCATCTCTCAAGGTGTTGGAAGAGTGCTTTCTCTATAGTAGCACCTTCCCTGTAGAATAAGGTTCCTTTAAGGTCTAGATGGCCCCCATTCTGCTGTTGTTTAGAAGAACCGTGAAGACCTGGCTCTTCATCCAGGTTCTGGGCAAGAGTGAGCGAATCCTCTCATCACTTCATTACATTTCCCATTTTTTTATCTTTATGTTTTATTGATTTTACTATAATTTCTTGTTGACTATTATGAGCAACCCAAGGTCATTGAGAGTCAGGCAGCATAACAGTTTAATAAATTCTAATTATAATCTTAAATTAACTCAGTTCAAAGGCTATTTAATTCTAGTTTGGACTGAATGCGAATTACAGGTAGGAACTGTACTTACAGAAAGAAGTTGGCCATGTTTCAGTCAAAGGCAAACACTTCTATCATCGCCCACATGGATTATACGGCTTTTTGTTCCAAACAGCAGCCATCTATGGAAATTTTATTTGCTGGTTCAAATTTGTCAACGTTTAACATCAAACGAAGCTTCAGGGTTTGGTTGGTGTCCATATGCTTTTATCCCAAGGATGCAGAGCTTAGTTCATGAACTAAGCCCTAAAGGATTCTCACAGTGTAATTGTTGTTATAATTAAAAACAAAACACTAATAAAATACCATCAAAATGGAGGTGCTTTGAAAACTAGACAAGACACGTTCCCTGCCCCGAAGAACCGAGCAGCTAAATCAGGCAAAACAATCCCAAGATCAGATAGCATGCCACAACTAAAGAGAAAATAAAAAGGTGTGACAGTCCTATAGAGTGGTTTCCTCTAATTTTTTTTATCATTCTTAAATGCAATTGAGAAATATCATTAGAGAAAATCATGGGCAGTTTAGCAATTAACAGAACCTTTGGGAAGAAGCAACATCATGAGCTAAAAGTCTAGGATAACCTTCCTCAATCTGAAGCCCAATTTTGGCCAGGCTAATTGGGAATATTGGAAGCTGTAGACCCCAAATATCTACATGGTCTCAGATTGGAAACTTATTGCGAATGCCCCAGATCTTGTTCAGGTCTAACTAGGATTAGCATCAAAAGTAATTTGCAGTATTGAATCTATATTTCTGGAACTGATGCAGTGTTGTTGTTGTTGATGTTATTATGACTAATTATATTTTCATTCATTAACCATGAAACTCAGTCAACTGAACAATTAAAGATGTATCACAAATATCATTGACTGGCACTGATGGTTAATACAGACTGCTAACAGCATCCTAGATATCAACTAAGTATTTTCTTAAAATGTACGATGTTCCGAGTAGCACAGTTTTTGCAGTTCTGCTGGTGTTATTGAAGGAAGCTGAAATTTCTTGATGTATTTTGTAAAATTCTTGGACATAGTAACTAGTGCCCTGATGACAATAGGTATCACTGTTATATGTTTCATCCATAATTGTGTAATTTTGATGGCCAGATCACAATATTTCATTATTATTATTATTATTATTATTATTATTATTATTATTATTATTATTATTATTATTATTATTATTATTATTATTATTATTATTAAATCTTTATTGAGATTTACAGCCTTTGGGGCTGGTTGGTAGTTCAACAGCTCAAGTAGTTGGTAGTTCAACAGCTAACCAAGGACCTAGGAACTGTTTAGATAGCATCGGAGGATATAAGCTGTTCCAAGTAGGGTGGTTTTTTGTAGAATCAGGGTATTCAAGTCTGATAAATTCAGAATTTCCAAATAGCGAGGTAGCCCTTTAGGTATTGCCCCAAGGGCTCCAATTACAACTGGGATAACACACGGTTTCTTTTTCCAAAGTCGCTCAACTTCAATTTGTAAGTCCTGATACTTTGTGATTTTTTTCTTGCTGCGTGTCTTTCAATTCATGCATCACCAGGTATTGCAATGTCAATGAACCAAACCTTTTTCTTTTCAACTATTGTTATGTCAGGTGTGTTGTGGGCCAAGTGCCTGTCAGTCTGAATTCTGAAGTTACACAAGATCTTGACTTTTTCATTCTCCAGAACTTTCTCAACCTGATGTTCCCACTAGTTGTTACTATACTCAAATCCAAACTTTTAGCACAGTTTCCAGTGAATGATTTTAACAACTTGGTTATGGTGTTCTAGGTAGTCAGTTTGTGAAATTTTGCTGCACCCACTGATTAAATGGTCAACTGTTTCATCTTTCTCATTACAGAGGCGGCATTTGCTGTGGGTGGTGACATGCTGAATCTTTGCCTTCATGTAATTTGTGGCTAAGGCTTGTTCTTGAGCAGCCAAAATAAAGCCTTCAGTTTCTTTTTTCAGTATTCCTGATTTTAGCCAATTCCAAGTACGCTTTTGGTCAGCTTTGCCTTCAATACTTTATCATCATCACCATGATCATGATCATGATCATCATCATCAACATTTCTATGCTGCCCTTATCCCCTACAAGGTGATAAAGAAAACCATACCTCTGAATTTGCATATAGCATAATTTTGGCCTGTTGAGATGTTATTAAAGTGACCCTTCAAATTTTATTAAAGGTAAACATTCTTGTTATGATACATTCTAGGGTATAACTAATATGACATTCAAAATAGTTGCATATAGCTCTGAAAAATGAGGATGTCAAATATCATATAGATCAATAGCAGAAAAGCTGATTTGATTTTATGAGGAAGATATACATGAATCTACAGACAACTCCTCCTGTAAGCTGTAGTCAGCGAATGTACAGGCTCACTGGAAGGACGGACGATAGGTTCTGTTTCCCCAATGTTGTCACATCTGCTGATGACATCTTAGAGGTTGCAGAGAAGGTGGATGTGCACAGGCTTTCTTCAAAATGCCTGCTCTCATGAAAACTCCTTGATGTAGATCTGTAGATTTATATTGGTCTAGATTGCAATAAGGAGTATCAATCCTTCTGCTTTGTGGGATGCCTGATTCTAGCCATTATAACATTAACATTAGGAAGATCAACTGATTTGTCCCTTTTTGTTTGATGGCCAGAGAAATATGATGTATTTGGACTATTGGTTTTAGCTACTTTATTTATAGATTGACTGATTGATTGGTTGATATCCCACTTTCCCCCAAGAGCTAAAAGCAGCTTACATGAGGCCCTTCTTCATTTTATACCCAAAACAACCTTGTGAGGTAGTTTGGACTGAAAGCGCAAAGTTCCCAAGTGAATTTTCATAGCTAAGGGAGGCTTGAACCAACATTCCCTGGCCCTAATATCAAAAGCAATAAGACTTAGATTTACTGTATATGCTGCTCCATAGACTAGTGCTTTACAGCAGGGGTCGCCAACCTTTTGGACCTCAGGGACCACCAAACTCATAATTTTAGATCCCAGCGACCACTAACCGGTTCTGTGGGCATGGCTTGTATGTAAATATTATAAATATTTATATAAATATTGAATTTTTTATTAAAAAAGAGCAACTTTTACCCAAAATCAGGCAAAGCAGGCAGGCAGATTGAGTTGCTCACAGAATCACAGTTTCATTCAGAGATCTATCTATCTGCCCTTGGCTAGCTCAGTCTGTCACATAAAATTTGCTTGCAAGCAAACTCCTAAAATTTACTAGCAAGCAAACTCACAAAATTAACTCACAACATACCATGTATGTAAATATTGATTTTTTTTTTATAAAAAAAGTAATTTTTACCCAAAATCAGGCAAAGCAGGCAGATTGAGTTGCTCACAGAATCCATTCAGTAATCTATCTATCTGCCATTGGCTAGCTCAGTCTCTCAAATTTACTTGCTGTGAGTCTGCACTGAATTTGCTTGCAAGCAAACTTTCAGTCCTAAGGGAAGCAGAGCTGAAGATCTAAAGACTAGCTAGAAAGCAAGAAATCCAACCATTTCCTGATTCCTAGCTAATCTAAATGTCCCGGCACAGCAGAACAGATGATGGTTGGAAAAAGGAAAAATAGCAATTGTAACAGGCAAGTTTGCCTGATAAGGTGTGAGTGGGCGGGGAGCGTTCCTATGGGTCATATGGGTGGTGCAGCCTTGTGTTTCTGTGCAGCTTGGATTAATTGCTTTGGGGAGGTGCTCTGGGGGTGAGATTTCTCTGTAGCCCACCAAAATTTTCTCAAGGCCCACCAGTGGGCCACGGCCTACCGGTCGGCGACCACTGCTTTACAGCACTCTCAAAGTGGTTTACAAATATCAGCATATTGCCCCCAACAAGCTTGTTTTACCAACTTTGGAAGGATGGAAGGCTGAGTCAATGTTGAGTCGGCCAGGACTGAACTCCTGGCTGTGGGCAGAGTTTACCTGAAATACTGCATCCTAACCGCTGCCCCATCACAGCTCAAACAACAGCTAATCCGACGCCTTAATTAGAACAGCACACCACAGAGGCAAAGACTTTCTCGTTTAGAAAAAAGCTACTATATACAACATATCTTCTTCATTGATTAATGGTACAGAGCCTCTATTCTTAAAAACATCCTATCCCCCCATCTCCATCTTATCTTGGAAATGCAACCTTCTACATAGAGGAATGGGGCATTGCTTTTCTACAATGTTGCTATAGAAAGTTGCTTCTCTGATACTTTGGAAGCAAGAGACAGCCCGACAAACTGGAAGTCATAGTGAACTGAAAAAAAAATACCTAGCAACTCAGTAAATTTCCAGCTGAGCCTTATCTAGACCATCTAGGTAGTTAAGGGCATTAAGGAGCTGTATTCAGCCTGAGGACAGACTCATCCAGAAAGGCCCAGCACCAACACACCCTTGTGTACGCCCCAGCATTATCCCTGGCAACACCTTTTCCAAAACAAAACAAGAGACAAGTCATTCTTTCAGTCCCTTTATATTCCTGTACATTTGACAAAATACCTGGACAAGTCAAGAGCTCTTGAATATTTCAACTGCAGGGAAGCATAATATTTGATTAACCAAGACTCAGCTTGTTGGGGGGGGTGTCTTGATTTAAAGCAGATTAGGTGGGTTTTTTGCTCTCCAAATCATGGATAAGTTTATACTTGGCCAGACATCTTTTGAGGTTCTTCTCAAGTTCAAAGGGAATTCAAACATTGGAAGGACTGGGGTGACATGATAGCTGTATTCCAATAGCTAAGGGACTGATACAAAGAAGAGGGGTCCACTTATTTTCCAAAACACCTGAAGGCAGGACGAGAAACAATGGATGGAAACTAATCATGGAGAGAAGCAACCTTAAGCAACTTCTTCCTAAGGAGAAATTTCCTGAGAGTTAGAGCAATAAGTGGAACAACTTGCTTCCAGAAGTTGTAAATGCTCCAACACTGGAAGTTTTTAAGAAGATATTGGATAACCATTTGTCTGAAATGGTATAGGCCAGGGTTTCCTGCCTAAGCAGGGGGTTGGGCTAGAAGATCTCCAAGGTCCCTTCCAACTCTGTTATTCTGTTATTCAGCTTATGTTGCTTTCTGCTGTTGAAGCTTCAATGCTGAAGAAGAATGTGGGTTTTCTTCAATGCTGAAGAAGTGGGTCTTTCATATAATGCCAGGTGCGAGAAAATCTTAAAAATCTTGCTAAAATCTATTTGGGGTGATTTTAGTTTTCACTGAGAGCAACTGGGAAAAAGTAACTGTGAATTACAAAGGACTATGGGTTGATTCCTAGGGATTTTTGTGCTCATCACTATTAACTTTATTTCACCACTGTAGCCATTACTGCAGAAAGAGCAAATGTTATATATACTATTGTAGTGTTGGACAGACACTTTATTTATCTGCATATCTTTTTTCTAAAGAACAGCCCACTCTTCTACCACACAGAAAATAATGCAATATATCAAATAATAAATAATACCAGTATATAGAATAATGAAATAATAAATTATTGAAATGTTTCACTGCTGAAGTATTATTTTCCCTTGTTTTAGATTCTGGAAAGTGCAAGGATATGAAAACAATGCCACAATAACAACAGTATCACAGAATTAGAAAGCCCATAAGCAGAGGGTGGTATTCAGCAGGTTCTGACCAGTTCTGGAGAACTGGTAGTGGATATTTTGAGTAGTTCAGAGAACCGACAAATACCACCTCTGACTGGAGATTTTGCAGTATCCTTCCCCTGCCACGCCCACCAAGCCACACCCAGAGAAACGGTACTAAATTTTTTTGAATCCCACCACTGCCCCCAGAGTATAACTTCTTGCCCAGTTCCAGATTCCAACCCCGACTGGGAGATGACCAGCCTGGACTTGAACATCTCCAGAGAAAGAAGCCCATTGTTTTTCAGTCATTGGTTCTGACTGTATCAATATATAGATTTTATTGAGGGGTCCTTGGTGCTCTCTGAGCTTGCATGTTTTTCTGCAGACGTTTCATAACCCTTAACTAGGTCATATCATCAGTTCTACCTAGTTAAGGGTTATGAAATGTCTGCAAGAAAACATACAAGCTCAGAGAGCACCAAGGACCCCCTCATTTCAACCCTGAAATACACACATTCTCCTTTATTGGTACAGCCTATATTGCAAGGACAATTATTTTTTTCAAACATCCAACCAATATCTATTATTTTCTGATTGACGATGATTACAGAATCCTCATTCTCCTTCCCTTGGTATACTTTTAAACGATCTTTTGATATATAGATTGATTGTAGTCTAAGGATATCAAAGTTCATGCCAATTAGGACTTATCCAGGATCCAAGATCAAACAAACAGAATACCCGCTTCCTTGGTTTCCACAATTATTTACTTGACATGCCTACCACAGCTTAATATTTTATTGTGAAATCTCTGGTTTCTCCATATGATTTTATTTACTTCCTGAAGGAAAAAAAAAACCCAGGACTTCTCATTGATAAACTTTCTCCATTGTCTCATCCCATGCTGCAGCTTTTATTCCAGAATAATGCACTGATACTCAAAGTACAACAGTAAGACAGTCTCAAGATTTCCTTGCTTCTGAAGCATCCCCACTTTCCTCCTACCTATTTTAGTATTATTGAATAAGTGTTATACTCACCAATGCTATTTATCCTAATGTTTCCCTATTTGGAAAACATTAATAAAGCTCTGTTGAATAAAAAGTAAAGTAAAGGGGCTAGAATGGGACTACAGTAGAAGGAAGAACAGAAACAATTGCACTTTTCCCCAGTCCCATTAGTGCAGTAGGAAGAGATCCAGTTTAGGCTGGGATCACAATGGTGACAAATGGTGACAAAAAGATATATATATATAAAGATGCTGTAAGAAGATGCTGTAAGAATCAAATTGCAGGCTAAGACAAAAGTTCCTTAGCCCTTACATGACTTTGAATTTTTCAGCAAAAAGTTACTGTATATTGGGCGATGAATGAATTGCAGGCTAAGACAAAAGTTCCTTAGCCCTTACATGACTTTGAATTTTTCAGCAAAAAGTTACTGTATATTGGGCGATGAATGAAATTGTGTCTAATAGACCCAATTTCATTCATCGCCCAATATACAGTAACTTTTTGCTGAAAAATTCAAAGTCATGTAAGGGCTAAGGAACTTTTGTCTTAGCCTGCAATTTGATTCTTACAGCATCTTCAATCCTGTCTTCCTTAGCAGTTGCGGCTTAGTCAATTACCTATATCAGGGGTCCCCAAACTTGGCAACTTCAAGACTTGTGGACTTCAACTCTCAGAATTCCCTTAGCAAAGATGGCTGGGGAATTCTGGGAGTTGAAGTCCACAAATCTTAAAGTTGCCAACTTTGGAGACCTCTGACCTACAGCTTCTTTAGTTTCTCTACTTCTGTCTTCTTATTGTATTCCTTCCTTCCTTCCTTCCTTCCTTCCTTCCTTCCTTCCTTCCTTCCTTCCTTCCTTCCTTCCTTCCTTCCTTCCTTCCTTCCTTCTATATGGCCAATCATCTCATGAATACAACTCTGGATGACCAACACCACTTTAAAAGAATTTTTAAAACCCCACTTTTAACAAAGGGTAAAAACCTACAATGGTTGGATAAACCCACATCAAACAGATAAAACCAAATTAAATTGTGAGATCTTGACAAACTTCTCTCAACGGCCATCTACCCTTAGGCTCTGTGACATATTCAGGTTTTCAATACATTATGAAATGCTGGAGGTTTGAGGTTAATATAATCATGACAGATTTATGTTCCAGAGGCAGGTGTTGCAACAGAAAAGGCACGCTTGTAAGGTTCTACAAGATGATATGCTTCAATTGAGTGTGTTCCTTTTAGTGGGATTGGTAGAAAGTATTAGTGAGAGACAACCCTACACATCATCTGGCAAAGTGCCACAGAGGGCTTTATAGGTGATAACTAGCATCTTGAATTTCGCTCAGAAACACACTGGAAGCCAGTGCATCTTACAGAACAATGCTGTAACATCATATCAAGGTGCAACTGTAATGGCTATGCCATTGCCTTCTGGACCAACTGCAGCTTCTGTATGGTCTTCAAAAATAGCCCCATGTAGAATGAATTATAATAATCCACTTGAGAGATGATTTAAGGTATAAGTGACTTCAAGCAGTGCCTCCCAGTTCAAGAAGTAGCTCAACTGGTGTACAAAACAGATGTGTAAAAGCCTCTCTGGGCACAGTTACTTCCTCTTTAAACAGGATCTGTGAATCCAGGAGGACCTTCAAATTGCACACTAATTCTGTTTGGGGTAGTGCAGAGACCTGTCTAAAACCAAAGATGGAAGGAAATGATCCAGCAAACCCTAAAATCTACAGCCACTCAATCTTGTCAGGATTGAGTGGATGCTTGTTTTTCTCATCCAAATCCTCACAACCTCCAGACATTGAGGCAGAGCCTTCTCAGCATCACTTATTTGGGTAGAGAGGTAAAGCTATTGGTGTGCTTTTGGATGACCACACCCAGCAACTTCATGTATATGTTAAATGGAAATGAAAAGCCCATAAAGCCCTGGCAGACATCATAAACAAGAAACCATGGGGTAGATCTGTCCTCCACCATACACACTGACTAGAACAGGCCCCAGAGAAAGGAGAAGCAATGAAAACTATTCCTTCCAATCCACAGAGCTGGTCTAGAAAGATACTATGAAAAGATACTATGAAAGATCAAGATGAACCAGAATCCAGATCAGTAGTGGGATCCTACCTTAGTCGCTACCGGTTCGATGGGTGATTGCGCGTGCACCTAACAAGCCAATCAGCTGAGAGGATGAAGAAATGAAAAGCTAGGAGGGACCCTCCCATCCTCTCATGTGCTTTTCGGTCTTTTATCCTCTCAGCTGATTGGAGGTTTTTTTTTACTACCCCCTAACTGGTAGTGATTTTTACTACCATTCGACTGAACCAGGCTGAACCGGTAGCATACCACCACTGGTCCAGATAATGTTTCCTCCAAATTCTCTGAAGCTGTGTGACTACCTTCTCAAAAACCTTATTTATTTATTTTTTAAAAAAATCTACTCCTCCCCGTTCTTTCAATGTATAATCTCCCTTTTGATGGTATCAGCCTTTTCCCAAATTGACATTTCTTAGGTATGCTGGACCACAACTTGCTTAGAATTCTAAGTGGAAAAGACCAACATATCTTTGGAGTAGCAGGATGGAGAAGACCACATGACAGGAGCTAATCATTACATGTGACCATTTATCCACTCAGAGGGCTACTTTTTAAGTTACAATATCTTCTTTTTCTTTATGGGTTCCCCATATTACTAGAGAGTTATGCATATTTCACAGGGATTACTTAATTGGCTTTCGTCTCTCAAAAAGTAGCAATACTCTTGTAGGAATTAGGGCAGGTGCAGAATGATCTAATAACAACAAAAGCCCAGGACTGATGGGTGCTTTATTTTCAGTGTTCTCAGGTTAGAAAGAGATGCTGCGTGTTTATTTATCTTGCTTCCGAGGACTAAAGATGCTAGGCTAGAGGGATTATTGGAGATACTGAGTCAGAGCCAAGACTAATTATTTATAGAGCCATGTGTCTACTGAAATGCTGAGCATGACTGTACAACACTGATTTCAAAATCTGTGTCTAGAAGTGTATGTTGTCTGGAACCTCCATACAGAATAGGCTCTTAGATCTTTGTGACCCTTTGAGCAAGATGGACAGCATGGGAATTCAGTTATCCCTCAGTGTGATTTTCTGGATGCTTTTTGAAGCTCCCAATAAAATCAGGGCATACATTTATCAGAAAATGGAAGAAAGGAGAAAGAACCTATCTGTTTGTGCCATTTCCTGTTTTAAATATCAACACACACACACACACACACACACACACACACACACAATGTTATTTTCCATCTTATGGGTAATAGCAATCTAAGGAAGTTCCTAACCCCATCTACCAAGGCCTATCCTGTCCAAATTATAACTTTTATCCCCATTGTTCATACTAAAAAAAAAACCAAAAACCATTGGGAAGCTCCTTTAGAGTTATTTCACTTCAATTGACTAATTGAAGGGGTAAAAGATAGTGTTATACAAAAAAAGTAAAATGGCTATTCATAATTTTTATCCTTGTCCAAACACCTACGGAAAAGGAATAGCCTAAAGCAGGTCTGTCAAATTCCTGGCCAGTGGGCTGGATATGTCATGTGGTGGCCACAACCCACCTGGTTTAGCAAAGGGGAAAAAAGTCCCATACTTCATGTGACAACATCAGTTTGATAGCCCTGATCCAAAGTGGTTTCCAACATATCAAAAGGATGGGGACTATGACCCCGCCCCCCAAAGCAACTACTATCTCATAATTTCCTCTCCTCATTGACTGACTCTTCCTGATTACATCAGCCTATCCCATTCGTTCTGGCAGAGGAAGCATGCTGTAGATACCATCTGCCAGGGGCCTATATTTGATGGGTCCCTGGAAGCAGGCCTTCTCTGCTGTGACACTTGTCCTATGGAACCTTCTTCCCACTAAAGTCAATTCCTTTCCTGCTACCATTCTGAATGTCCCTCAAGACCTGACTGTGTCACCAGGCCTGGGGATCCATGTTGATAGATGACTCAACTATGGTAGTTCTTTTTTACTTTCACCATGTGGTTTATATACTTTAGATTTTTATAGTGGTTTTTTATTTTAACAATGACTTATATATTTTTTATAATGAGTATTTTTAACGTTATTATTTTATGTTGCACAGTGCCCAGAAATGATTTTTGTGCGATGAGCAGCCATATAAATGTGATAGATAGATAGATAGATAGATAGATAGATAGATAGATAGATAGATAGATAGATAGATAGATAGATAGATAGACAGATATACAGATAGATAAATAGACAGACAGACAGACAGACACACACTCTATTAAACTATGATCCAGGATCAAATCTTCTACCTTTCTCAAAAGACAACTGGGAACTTGTCGCACCATGTCCTCTTAACCCAGTCCTACTTTAAAAACCTTCCCTTTTCCCACAATCGTTACCTAGAGGAAAAAAGATGTATTATGTTTTGTACAAGAGTTTTTTTTTTTTTTTTTTTTTAACTCTTAGGCATATATTTATTTCCATAGCTTGGAATGTGTGATGTGTGTTCATGGCTTTAATTCATTGCATTTTCACATCAGATGCCAATCAAAAGCCTGTCTCTAATTTGAACGTAATTAACTTACTAAGAGCAAAAACTTCCATGAACCTTGCCTCATACACTCTGCTTGATTAGGTTGGGCTGACTTCAGCAGAAAATTAGAACAAGCTCATAAAGAGCAATAAAGATGAAGTTCTGCCAGCAGCTGGAACAGGTGCAGCTGTTCAGATAAATGTAGGAGACATTTTTACATATATCACTTCACTGCTTATTCTATCAGGAAAGAAAAGAGATATTAAACTTCCAAATCTGAGAAGTAAAGCTTTGTGTCAACTCCATGCCTCTTTTTATGGGTCAAAGTGAATGTTTTAAGTAACCAGATGCAGGTAAACAACAGAATGATAGTGTTGGAAGGGACCTTGGAGTTCTTCTAGCCCAAACCCCTGCTCAAGCAGGAAACCCTATATCTGTGATGGCGAACCTATGGCACACATGCCACAAGTGGCACACAAAGCCATTTGTGCTGGCACGCGAGCCGCAGGAAAACTTACCACACTGCACATGTGCGCGCCTCACAGATGATTTATTTTCCCCGGTTGGTTTGAGGCCTGTTTTGGCCTCCTAGAGGCTTGGAAAAAGTTTCTGCAAGGCTTTTCAGGTCGAATTATAGGCCCATTTCATCATTTCCTGTAATACCGGAAGTGACGAAACAGGCCTATAATTCGTCCTGAAAAGCCTTGCAGAGGCTTTTTCCAAGCCTTTGGGAGGCCAAAAAAGGCTTCAAACCAGGCGAAAAATCAGCTGTGAGGCACAGTGCAGATAAAGGGGTGGTGGGAGGGGGCGCACATTGCATTCTGGGTGCTGGCATGCGAGTGCGTGCGCGCTGGTGCATGCACAGTTTTTGGCACAGGAGCCCCAAAAGGTTAGCCACTAATGCCCTATACCATTTCAGACAAATGATTGTACAATTTCTTCTTCTTCAGAAGAGTTCTCCTTAGTTCTAGGTTGCTTCTCTCTTTGATTTGTTTCCCTCCACTGCTTCTTGTCCTGCCCTCAGGTGCTTTGGAGAATAGCCTGACTCCCTCTTCTTTGTGGCAGCTCCTTATATATTGGAACATTGCTATCATGTCATCCCTAATCCTTTTTTTCGTTAAACTAGACATACCCAGTTCCTGCAACGGTTCTTCATATGTTTTAGCCTCCAGTCCCTTAATCATCTTTGTTTCTCTTCTCTGAACTCTTTCTATAGTCTAAGAGTCTAGAAGTCTAGAATAATTCCATTCTTGCCTAAAATGTAGTTGAATATGAAGTGTCATTATATTGCCTCTTCTTATTATAACTCCCTGCTCTAGAATATTAGTTCTCCTACCTCTATACCTCATATCTGAAGGACCAATTACAATTCAACTTGTGGACAGTGTCAGGATATACAAATGACACCAAGAGGGCAGGGAAGGTGGAGGTCCATCCAGACTCAGCCAAGAAGTCCTCCATCCTAGAGTAAAATAAATATGATAGTTGGCTAACATGAGCCAGTCTTCAAATCAGTGAGAATGCAATATCTTTCTAAGGACCTTCGCATCAATGTCCCCAAGTCTTTGTTCTTCAATGACAAGGTTCAATTTGTGTGAATGACTATGGAGATTCTCAGTCATCCAGGTCATGGTTGTCCCAAAGGCGCTTTTTCAAAAGGCAACTGGACTTTGTTTTTCCTTAAAGATGTTTTGATTCTCATCCAAGAAGCTTTTTTAGTTGAACTGAAGATGCTTCTTAGATGAGAAGCCAAATGTCTTCAAAGAAAAACGAAGTCCAATTGCCTTTTGGAAAAGCATCTTTAGGACATCCAAATGTGTCACTGTGTTTGTGTATAGTGTACACACATCTGAGTTCATTAGTAAGTTGGAAGGAGACATGTGAGGGCATTTTAGCTGCATGTTAATTATGGTGAAAAAAATTATATTTCTCTTTCCCCAAATCCTAATCCTCCAACAGTAGTAGAATTTATAAAGATCCAAGAAAATGAAATAGACTAGCAAAAAATGTAGAAAAACATGTACCTAATGACAACATAAATGTACTTCGGCACTAATTTGTTTCTTAAATCAATTATATTCCCACCCACATTTTTGCAGTAATAACTGCAAGAGAGATCTTGGAGTCCTAGTGAACAAACACTTAAATATGAGCCAGCAGTGTGCTGCAGTCACCAAAAAAGTCAATGCAATCCTAGGCTGCATTAATAGAGAGATGGAATCAAGATCACATGAAATTTTACTAACATTTTGTAATGCCATGGTTATCCCATGATTGATATATTGCATCCAGTTTTGGTTGCCATGATACAAAAAAGATGTTGAGAAGAGCAACAAAGATGATTAGGGGATGAAGGCTAAAACATATAAAGAAGAGTTGCAGGAATTGGGTTGTGTCTAGTTTAATGAAAAAAAGGACTGGGATGTCATGATATCAATGCTCCAATATTTAAGGAGCTGCCACAAAGAAGAGAGAGTCAATCTATTCTCCAAAGCACCTGAAGGCAGGACAAGATGCAATGAATGGAAACTAATCAAGGAGAGAATCAACCCAGAACTAAGGAGAAATTTCTTGACAGTTAAAGCAATTAAGCAGTGGAAAGACTTGCTTCTAGAAATTGTGCTTCAACACTGAAGGTTTTTAAGAAGAGATTGGACAACCGTTTGTTTGAAATAGTAAATCCTACCTCAGAAATATTAAATAGGCAACACTAACCTCTGATAGCATTTGGTAGACAGCATTGCATTAATATCAAGATGTGACCTCATCTATACATAATGTACAGTAACAAATATTGTTTTACAATTGGTTATTTAGATTAGATATCCAAAAGTTACCAAACCACAATGCAGAAATATCGCTTTTTTCTTCCCGTTGTTTTATCAATGAATGATATGTCTGTGTGTGCTTATAAAGGTGTGGAATATATATTAATCTAATCTTTCGGCCAATTATATTTATTTCAAGTGTGACATTAATGTAACAATATCCCTTAGCTCAACTGAAATGGAGAAGTTGGACAGAGGAGCCAGTCAGATAAAGAGAAAAGATTGTCAGAGCTCTTTGGGGGAAAATGGGAGGAGGGAGGTAATATTAGGTCCTTTCACCACCTTGACTTGTTTATAAAAATAATAAAGATGTGAAAAAAATCATACATACAAAGATACATGCATATATTCACCTACTCCTATTATAGGACATCCTGTGGCTACCCCATACCAAGTAAGGAAGTAAGAAAATCAAACAATGGCATAACATTATATGCACAAAATGTTAAATCTTCAAAGTTCAGGTATCTTCCTACCCAAAGCTCTGGTTTTACCATCAGAAGTGCTGAGCTTAATAGCAGACACCAAAAACTCTGCAGGTGTCATTTCATTAGATGGAGAATAGATGGAATTCATTTGGTACACACAACACACCCAAAATATATTATGCTGTCTGTAAAAGTCAAATGAAAAAGCCTTAGAACACCCGCCAAGCATTTCGGGGAGAGTCTAACTGTCTAAAGTGCTTATCAGATGTTTCCTTTCTAATATATTTTCAAATGGGGTTTCCCAATATTGTTTCATGAGGTGTCTGTTAATGTAGAATGCAGCAGAGATTTTGCAATGGGGTAGAATGGAAACAGAATCTAGATCTAACAGGGAAAACCTGAGACTCCTTTTTAATTTAGTTTTTTAGAACTGGAGCTTACTTGAACCCAAATTGTGTATTTCTTGATACTCGCTTCTCAATTTTGTATGGAGGTAATGTTGCTGAGTTTTAAAGGTAGTCCTCGAATTACGACCAAAACGGAGTCCAAAATATCTGTTGCTAAATGAGACATTTGATAAGTGTGTTTTGCCTGCTTTAACAACCCTTCTTGCCACAGTTGTTAAGTGAATCACTGCAGTGGTTAACTAAGTAACACGGTTGTTAAATGAATCTGGCTTCCCTGTTGATTTTGCTTATCAGAATGCTGCAAAAAATATCCCACATGACCCCGGGATACTTCAACCATTATAAGAAGGAGTCAGTTGCCAAGCATCTGAATTTTGATTATGTGACCATGGGGATGTTGCTACAGTTGTAAATGTGAAAAGCGGTCATAAGTCTGTCACTTCAAACAGTCACTAAATGAACTATTGTTAAGTCAAGAACTACCTCTATTGTTTTAGATAAGCTAGAAATTAAATGTTTCAGAGCCTGACTTGCAGACAAAGATCAGTATATTAACGGAGGCTAACATTGAGGATAAACTGTGATACTACAGAGGCATTATTGAGTATATCATCTATAACTGTCTGGTTTGATTCTGCAACCCAACAGGACAGACACAGACTTCAGAGGATAATTAGGGCTGCAGAAAAAACAATTACTACCAACCTGCCTTCAATCGAGGACCTGTATACTGCACGAGTCAAAAAGAGGGCTGTGAAAATATTTACAGACCCCTCACATCCCGGACATAAACTGTTTCAACTCTTTCCCCCAAAATGATGCTATAGAGCACTGCACACCAGAACAACTAGGACACAAGGACAGTTGCACACCAGAACAACTAGCACACAAGGACAGTTTTTTCCCTGAAAGCCATCATTCTGCTAAACAAATAATTCCCTCAACCCTGTTCAACTATTACAAAATCTGTACTATTATTACTGTTAATCTTCTCATCACTCCTTATCACCCATCCCCTCCCACTTGTGACTGTATGACTGGAACTTTGTTGCGTGTATCCTTACGATTTATATTGACTGTTTCCTAGTATGATTTGATTGCTTATTGTACCCTATGACTATCATTAAGTGTTATACCTTATGATTCTTTTCTTTTATGTACACTGAGAACATATGCACCAAGACAAATTCCTTGTGTGTCCAATCACACTTGGCCGATAAAGAATTCTATTCTATTCTATTCTATTCTATTCTATTCTATTCTATTCTATTCTATTCTATATCTCAATTTTGATGTGAAGTTACTTGGTAGTTTCAGAAGACATAGGTATATAGTAACTGAATAATAGCTGGGATAATTTAAGTGAAATGGAGTGAGTATGCTAAATAATATCATTCAAAATGTAAATATGAAATCTAAGGCACTTCACAAAATATTGATGCCCACATCCTCTGCATTTAACTCTTTGTAGTTCTTTTTAGCTGGGAATTTAAACTCATGTTTTCCTCTTTCCATGGATAAGAATTGCTCAATCCTCATAAATTCATTTGCAACCCTGGGATTGTTTTGAGTGAAAAGTTACTTGCCATGTTCCCAACTGGTTGTCACTGTCAAGTGGAAATGAACACATTGTCTAGAACAGGGGTCTCCAAATTCGGCGATTTTAAGACTTGTAGACAAAACAGTCCTAAGCTAAAGTTGTATTTGCCAATTGAAATAGGCAATTCTGTTACTTGCTTGGTACCCCTGATTTAACCTGTGGCCAACTTTGATTTGGCTCAGAATAAACTGAACTGCTTCCCATGTTTCAGAAAAACAGCCTAGATTATTCAAATTAATAGTAATTTTGCCACTAGCGAGACAACTTTCTAGAGTGATCCAACTCAAGTGTACCAATGTGTCAAAAAAAAAGATCATAAAATCAGATGTAACTTTCCTAGCAACTGCCTTGCCAAGCAATGGAAATTCTTGTCTCGGTTGTGGTAATAGGTCAAGGACTATTTATATCTTCTTGCTATATAGAAATTGCAGTACCAATAATGCTAAATATGAGTAATGAGCTGGTGCAAGATGGCCAGAGTCCCCTTGAAGAAGGATAATTACTCATCTGTTTGTTTGCTACTGCAACAGGATATGATTTCTCCCAAAGCTAGAGTATCTGGTGACTTGCAATCATCAAGGTTCCTACACTGTCTGACAAAGGTGTTTTGTTTTTGCTTCCCTTGAAGCTTGTCATATGGTCTTGATGCCCTGCAGTACTTAGAGTGGCTACTGACTCAATTGTTCTACAACTTTCACTGCAATGCAAAAGTGTGGTGACACATTTTATAGATGTTGTAGGAGAGCAATCATATCTTATTAGAAAGTGATCCACTATCTTGTTCATATCAGGAATAGGCAACTCACAATCATGTACTCCTTTTTGGAGTCTAGATTGCTAGGCATACTCAGATTGTGTTACCAAAATTCAGTGGCAATTAACTAAAGATCATGTGTGGTTTCCCACTGTTTTCTTGTGGAAAAAAGAAGCCAAACCAAGAAAAGCAGTCTATAGCATTTTGGTAAACGACTTAGTTGAAGAGATGGAATGGATGTTCAGCAAATCAGCAGATGACAAGGAAGGCTGCTAGCGACTCAGAAAACAGGCTCAAGGTTCAAAAAAAACTTGATAGACTGGAACAATGGGCCCTACTCAACAAAATACTGCTCAATAGTGAGAAATGTAGGATTCTGCACTTAGATAAGAAAACAACAAATACAAAGGTACTAGATAGGCAGTACTTGCTTGGCAGTAGTACTTGTGATAAGAATCTGGATGACCAAATTAAACATGAATCAGCAGTGGTTGCAGCTGCCAGAGCAACTTTATCTTGGACTTCATCAGCACAGGTACAATTTTGAGATCTTGAGAAGTGGTGGTTCTGTTCTATGCTGCTTTGGTTAAGCCATATCTAGCGTATGATGTCCAGTTTTGATCATCACAATGCTGTTTTTGAGGAACTGAAAAATAGAGCAGAGAAGAGCAACAAAGATGGCAATGGATTTGGAGGCTAAAAGAACAGTTGAAAGAACAGCATATGCCTAAGCTAAAGAAGAAAAAGCTCTATGGAGACAGCCATGATAGCTGTTCTCCAATGCTTGAAGGGCTTCATAAGAAACAGGGTATGAATTTGTTTTCTGTAGTGGAAAATAAGAACTAACAAAAGGAAGCATTACACAGAGAGATCCAAACTCAAAATAAGGAATGTGAAAGCTAAACAGCTTGCTTCCTGAAATAAAAAGGCTCCATAACTGGAGGGTTTTGAAGGAAGGCTGGATAGCCATTTGTCTTGGATGGTGTGAGGATTACTGCCTTGATAGGAGATTGGACTAGTCAATAGAAGACCTTTAATGTGCCTTCTAACCCTGTGATTCTATAATTCTACTTCCCTGGAGACTTTGAAATCATCATCATCATCATCACCACCATCATGCTGGGTCCTTGAAAAGGACTTGATAGGTAGACATAAATGCTAATTCCAGTCTGAACATCTGGCTGGTTGTGACACACCACAACAACAACAACAACAACAACAACAATAATAATTCCTGTCTTCTTTCTTATATAATCATTTACTACCCTGCTCCCTTGTGGCCTCCAGCCAAAAGATTGCTCATCCCTGGTGTAAATAGGACCTCATTGTTATCTTCATCTTGTAGAAGGTAACATAGAAACTCAGAGAGCTCAACTTCCCTGAAGTCATCTAGTGTTATCTAGCATGTTATGTGTTGGCAAAATTTGAACCAAGGACTCAGCTGCTCCACCGTATCTGCCCGCCTTACAACATCTCTGTATAGTTTATGGCTCCTTACAAGTCTGTCGAGGACAGAATCAGGTCATTGATTTCCACAGGCTTGTTTCAGGTAAGTACAAATCAGCTCAGCTGACTCATGATCATGTTGAAACATTTGCTGGCAAGCCTTCTGAAGCCTCCTTTTCCAGCGCAACTCATCCCTATGAGTGGGTGTCAAAGCTTTGCATTAGACAAGGTGTTGTCAGCAAATGAAACAAGGAGAGGTGGGGAAGGAAAGCTGGATAATAAAGGCCTTTCCAAGGATTACTGGCTATCACATTGTACCCCAAATAGTCCTTTTCAGTGCTTCAACCTTCTGCAACAATGAGGGAACAAGGTGGAACAGCCAACAGTCTCCTAGAGACAATGAATGGATATAATCTAGCTTTCATGAGTTACTGGCATCAGGTTGGCCTTGTGGTATTATCAGAGTGCTCCTTATTACACTGACAGATGATAACCACATTCAACCTTAATAGGCTGTGGGAAAGAATACAATAAGGCCCTATGCTAGATGTCATTCGCCTTGATAACACACCTACAGACCAGGTACAAAGATCACCACTGTTTACCTAGAAGACAGACAGAAAGGATTATGGTGTGTGTGTGTGTTTAACAAAAACACTTCTAAAATGCATGTTATCATTACTGGGAGTGGAGATATCTCAAGTATCTGAGATGTCATATTTGTACCTCATGATCCAGGATCTTATTTTTGTGGCATCTCAAAAGATATTAAGTGCTTGGAAGATCTCAGATCATATACTAGTATCTTGGATGACCCTGCAAAGAATCAGGGGGAGATAATTTTTAGAGCTGCTACAATGTTTCATGGACAAGAATACACGGAACTCAAACAAAGTACTACGACAGGACTTCAAGAAATCAGTAAGCCACTGGTCAATGTGATGAAATGTACTTATGGAAT
The DNA here is from genome assembly GCF_049901735.1 of Notechis scutatus. Lineage (NCBI taxonomy): Eukaryota > Metazoa > Chordata > Lepidosauria > Squamata > Elapidae > Notechis > Notechis scutatus. The sequence continues at coordinate 22,108,764 of NC_142011.1, read as the reverse complement.
GAGATGCAGTTTTGGTGGTGCCAGGCAGCTGAGTATGAGATAGGATGGCATGTATGAGAAAGAATTGCTAAATAATATGTCCAAGTCTTCTAACCTGACTTCTAAAGTACTAATTAATTGTTAGTACTTTAGAAGTCAAGGGTTGGCAGAAGGCTCCGTTGTTTCAGATAGTATTGGAAAGACAGCATTCTGTATTTGTATTTATTTGTTAAACTTGAATGCCTCTTGTCTCACCAAAGGCAACTCAGGGTGGCATTGAATAAAATGCACCATAAAACATGAAAACAATAAATAAGGGTCTTAAATTTTAAATTGACTTAATATCAAAGTAAGCAGGAGGGAGAGGGAGGAAGGCAGCAAAGTGCATATGGGGAGGTGGGGTGTCTTCTACTCCATTAGCCATCTCCAATATGCTACATCTGCACTGGGGCCACAGACTAATTGGCACAGCCATATATTCAAGGCCTTTGGGAAGACCAAAAGGATGGGAGGAATGGATCTGACCTAGGCAGAGGGCAAGATATTCTAGAGAGCAGGAGCCACTTCAGAAAAGGCTGTTCTTCTGGACCCTGCCAGCTGAAAATCCTTGGTTGATGTGGTCCTCAGCATGCCCCTTCTGCTTTGTTCACATAGTCAACCAGATGTTCAGACTGGAATTGGCACATTGTTGGCTAGTGATTCCTTAATCTATAGTTGAGTAGTGTCTTTATTAGGTTAATCACAGTGTCACAAAAGAGTGTGCAAATGAAAAACTCAGGGGAACTTGGAAGCTTGCACATTCTTTTTTACCACATGGCGTGGGCCTTATATAAATCAGTTTGGTCTATAATGAAGCCAGCCACTCTCGCTTAGCTCCAGGAAGAAGGGAATGGAAAGCCACTTCTACAAAAGTTGCCTAGAAAACTGCCTGGTTTACAGTTCATGTAGCTTGTTCCATCAGAAGTGAAATCTGACTCGAAGGAAAAAGATGCTGTTTCTAGTAATACTATTATCTGTGTTATGTTTTAAAGCACATATTAAATGTATACTGAGAAAAAGAATCTGACTCGAAGGAAAAAGAAGCTGTTTCTAGTAATACTATTATCTGTGTTATGTTTTAAAGCACATATTAAATGTATACTGAGAAAAAGAATACCAATCAATCAATCAATCAATCAATCAAAATAGACCTGGAAGAGACCTTGGAGGTCTTCTAGTCCAACTCCCTGCTCAAGTAGGAGACCCTACACCATTTGAGACAAGTGGCTGTCCAGTCTCTTCTTAAAAACCAGTGATGAAGCACTGACAATTTCTGAAGGCAAAGCTGTTCCACTGGTTAATTGTTCTCACTGTTAGGAAGTTTCTCCTTAATTCCAGGTTGCTTCCCTCCTTGATTAGTTTCCATCCATTGTTTCTTGTCTTGCCTTCTGGTGCTTTGAAAAATAAGTTGGCCCCCTCTTCTTTGTGGCAGCCCTTCAAAAACTGGAGCACTGCTATCATGTCACCCCATAGTCCTTCTATTCTATGGACTAGCCATGCCCAATTCCGACAACCAAGATAGATCTCTGGATTGTTTCTACGTTAGTCCTTTCTTTTCAGGTCATTTTTTATAATGCCTGACCCATCCACTGTCTTGTTACTGTTGTATGCTCTGGAAAACTGTCCATCAATTATTAAATACAGGTAGTCCTCGACTTACAACAGTTTGTTTTTCACGTTTATGACCATTGCAGCATTCCTGCGGTCATGTGATCAGAATTCAGATACTTGGCAACTGACTCATATTTATGACAGTTGCAGTGTCCCAGGGTCATATGATCACCTTTTGCAACAAGAAAAGTCAATGGGGAAGCCAGATTCACTTAACAATCATTTTACTAACTTCACAACTGCAGCAATCCACTTAACAATTGTAGGAAGAAACTTCATAAAAGGGGGCAAAGCTCGCTTAACAAACATCTTGTTTTGCAACAGAGCTCAATTGTGGTTGTAAGTCAAGGACTACCTGCAACCTGCCCCTTACAGCAAAAAATGCAGCAATCTTTTTTTTAAATCCTTTTTTGTATTCTATGGTCTGCAAGTGTACAGAGTCTCATCTTCTGCACCCTTCTTTTACCTCCAATCATACAAGTATGTGGAGAAAAGTAGTTATTATGGAATTGGTAGGGAATTACCTAGAATTTTGAAATAAGGAGAAGTGGAATTTGACCTGTAACCACAGAAAAAATAATATTAGTGTATCAGGACTAAACTTTGAAGGCAGGCATTTAGGTTCCCACTCAGCACAATAATCAGGAAAGGATTCACATATATAAATCAAGAGGGATCTACTTTGAGGAAAAAGAATGTGCTCTGTCTGCCTTGTGAAATGATGAGGCAGAACTGATCTATCTCAACTGGCTGCTTTGCTTCTAGGCAAACATCTTCTCTGTCTGTAGTAGGAACATACAGAAGACCACTAAGAGTTCAGAGATGGAGCTGCAAACTAACAAATAGAACATTCATGTCTTCTTTGACAGATGATTTGACCAAATAACCTTTGCTCTGAATCTCTTTACTGAAATTTTGCTCAGTCTTGCCAAGGCAGCAGAGCAAGACTTTTGAGCCTGAGAAGTAATTAAGATTATGCCATCTAATGTGAGACAAGGGAAGACTGACCATTAAATCCATAGTATTGGTATATTAAACTTTACCCTGTGGATTGTTATTGATTGCTATGCATTTTCATTAAATTTATTACATTTTATGAATTTTAATGGGTGTCAAGAATGATTGACAAGTTTCCAATAACTTTTTCCTCAGAATGTGTAGAAAAAAGAAATCTGTATCACTCTTTCATAAGCTGTTGGGCAGTTGGTGTTGTTTTAAAACTTGATAGCTTTAAGACTTGTGGACTTCAGCTTCCAGAATTCCTCCTCCAGTCATGTTAGCTCAGGAATTCTGGGAGTTGAAGTCCACAAGTCTTAAACTTGCCAAGTTTGAAGATCCTTGTTTTAGAGTCATTTGTTCTATTACTCTGTGTTTCTCAGTAGTAGAACCTGGATAAGGATTCTGCAGCAGGGGAAGGAATCCTGTGGTCAGAAATCTGTGGATATAATAACTGATGGGACAACAGGCTCTCCTCCTTTCCTTAGTCTGTTCATCCTTCATCCCTGTTCCAAGTGATGCAGAAGAACATGATTATCATTGTGATGTCAGAAGCAAATCTAACACCAGCTTTATTCAGTTTTAGCATGTTTTCAGGTAGATGTTGCAAGATAGCTGAGAAACATACATTTTGACCCAGATATGAGAGGATGGAATGTGATACTAAATAATTGCTCAACAAGTTAGCTACCTATTGTCTATCCTGAACTCTTAGCCAGAAAGAGCAAGTCCAGATTGCCTGGACTCACAGACATAGAAGCATCCCTTATATCAGCTCTTCAGGCTTGCTGAGAATTGGGTGGCATACAAATTTAAAATGATAATAATAATGAAGGAAAACTAATAAAGATAAAAGCTAGCAGTGATTTACAACTAGAACAATAAAAAACACACCTCAAGGCTTGATTTTGGCTGCTCAAGAGCAAACCATCCAAACTAATGCCATCAAGGCCAGAAAAATCATCAAATGATTCAAAGTGCAGATTGATTGAAGAAGTGGAAGAAATAGTGGATCATATTCTTCACTCATGCAAGAATGTCATACAAATGGATTACAAACCACAACATAAATACACTGGCCAAAATGATTCACTAGAACATCTATAAAAATTATCATGTACCAGTAATAAAAATTGGTGGGAATATATTGTTGAAAATGTAGTTTAAAATATTGCGGGATTTCCAATTGCCAAGCAATGAAATATTGGCTCATAACACATCAGATTTAACTGTGGCTGAAAAGAAGAAAGTGTGGATAGTTGTTGTGGCAATATCAGTGGGTACTAGAAGACAAAGAATTGGAGAAGATCATAGTCTTAAGATCTGAAAATAGAAGTCAAAAATTATGGTATAAAATAGCCCTGATAGTCCTGTGGTTTTTGGCACTCTTAAAACATCTGCACATTGACAAAATTTCTGTCAATTGCAAAAAGCCACACTGCTTGTATCCATATAAATACTGTAATTTCATATTGTTGGGTATATTATAATATTAACATGATTACAGCACCCTCATGTCCTGATGTTATATATGTTGATGGCAGCAAGATTACTTTATGCACAAAAATGGAAGGCCATTTTGATTCCCACAATGGACGAATGACTGCAAAAGTGGATGGAGTTAACAGAGATGATTAAACTGATTGCTTTGATTAAAGAAAAAGAAAAACACAATTACTTTTGTTTCTACATTTCTGGACTTTGTGCTTGAGGTGGCAAAAATTAAACTATTTTTCCTACTATTTTTTTTGTATTTTGGTACTTTATATTATAAACTAATAAAACAGCACCCTCATGTCCAAACTATTTTCAGAAAATAGTCAATATATCCTGGTTCAGTAGTCTCAGGTGTGTTTTAAATTAGATTCAGAAAATGGAGAAGGCAGTGTTTTGAAACTGTGAACTGCTTGGCCCAAAAATACTACAAGGCTAATGCAGGATGATGCAGTTTCGGTATTCATACCCAGGCACTGTTGATAAGTCTACTTTTGGATGCCAGCACAGGATCCAATGAATCATCTCTATTGGAGACACTCGATGTCTCAACATTTGTTGTCACCAAATTTCCTTCCAGCCCCTTGTATGATGTCCTCTTTTAGACTCCCCTGTCTTTTCTTCCCCCTTTTGCCTCTTTCATAATTGTCACCCACAACATGATACCATGATTCACTTGATGCTGCCTGGTAATGAGACAAGTGTTGATCCCCTCCCTCAGGACATGACGTGTCTCACCTTCCCAACCTATCCTGCCTCTGCCTTCTGTGAACCTAGGCTTCAATAGTCATGCTGTCCCCGTTGAACTGCACGATGGATTATGCGCCCCATAGCACAGCACAGAGAAATCCTGTTTTGTTTTCTTCTACCAATTCTCATTCAATTGGATGAAAGGGGAGGTACAGTACTTGTAAGATTTCTTTTAAAGGAAACAAGCATGTAGGTGAAATTCTCATGAGTGCAGTGTGGTGTTCTTACAGCTATTTAATGGCTAAACATGTGTGCGTGAATATTATGTCTTTCATTGTACAAACCTCTTCTTCAAGCATCCCATGTTTCAATCCAATTTCAAGTCAAACCCAGAAAAGTGCTTATGGGAGAACTCCTCCTTTCATAGATGGTAAAGTTTCAGTGTGATGAAAATATGGTCAGTAAAAAAATAACATGCTCCTAACCTCCTAACCTTAAAACAGCACCAAGAGAAATTTGAAAGTAAATTTTATTTACTTATTAATTTTCTATCCCACCTTTATCAGTTTTACAAACAACACCCACTTCCTTCTCTCTTTTCCCCACAACAACAACTTCCCTATGAGGTGGGTTGTGCTGAGAGAGAGAAAGAGTGACTGGCCCAAAGTCACCCAAGCTGATTTTCACAGCTAAGGTGGGACTAGAACTCAAGAGTCTCTGACTTCCCAACCTGATGCCTTAACCACTAGACCAAACTGGCACATGATAAATGCCTGCAGAATTAAATAGAAAAAAATAGAAGTTTCTTTCACAGGGGAAGAAAGCAAGGTGAATGCAAATCTGAAAAATGCAAGGCAAATTTCCATTGAGCATAGTTTTGATACGTGATAGTTTTCCTACAGTGACAAAATGTGTTTGGGATGGGAAGAAGCAGGAGATCACACTATTCAATGCAGTATATTTCTTAGCACTTGGAAAACTGCATTTTGGAAAGGGGAATGGAATCTGACAGAAATGTTCCTTGTTTATGGAAACTTCCAAGTTTATGAAACTTGACTCTAAGTTTTCATTACAGTATACATATATTAGCATACAGATGGAGTTATCATTGGAATTTTTACTTGCAAGCTTAAGTTAGTTTCCTTGTTATGATGGATGAAATAGTCCACTTCCACCAACAGTGACAGGGCAAGCTATTAATATATAAAGTAAGAGCAAATCCCACTCCCTTCTAGCACTGATTAGCAATAGCAATAACACTTAGACTTATATACCACTTCACAGTGCTTTACAGCCATCTCTAAGTGGTTTACAGAATCAGCCTGTTGCCCCAACAATTTGGGTCCTTGTTTTACCAACCTTGGAAGGATGGAAGGCTTGAGTCCACCTTGAGCTGGTCAGGATCGAACTGGAGTGAGCAGTGAGTTAACCTGCAGTACTGCATTCTAACCACTGCAGCAACATGTCTCTAACTTTATTATCTAGTTTGGTAATGAAACATCTATAAGAAAACATCCAAGCTCACAGAGTACCAAAACCCCCACAGCTCAACCCTGAGCTACAAATATTCTCTTCTATGTATATGGACAGATTCAGCAGTAGATATACAATCAGATGCATGGAATAAAATCCACAGTAGTGGAGAAGTCATTTTTTAAAGATAAAATCGACCAAACCTAAAATTCTGTTTTCATAAGCTAGAAAAATGTTTAGTATTATCTACAAAAATATATTTTTTAAAGAAGGATGCACATATATTTTGGAGATGCTGCATCATGCATCCACACATATGTGCCTGCACACACCCACACCCACACACTCGGAGGAAGTGTTACTCGAATCCACATGTCTCTTTTTCAGAACTTGTGGGAGATTGTGCTTTTCCATAATTTCCTAGTTTGGTAATGGTTTTGTGTTTGGGCAAACACTGTCTTCCTCTATGGCAACGACATCCATCTTAAATGAAGTACCAATTACAGGCTACATCCAACCATATAACTCCCTCCTAATCCAAATATGAGATGAGGCTTTGCTAATCCTGGCACCTTCACAATTTGCAGCCTTCCCAGGAATAGGAATTGCTGAAGATAGTCACTCATGCCCTTGTTATCTTGTGACTGGGTTACTGCAATGTCCCTTACTGATATGGGCCTTGAAGATCACCCAGAAAAGTCAGCTGTTGAAAATATAGTGGTCTGGAAGCTCACTCACTTAGCAGAAGGGGCATGTTATAGCAGTGCTGCAGAAGCCATACTGGTTAATAGAACAGTTCTGGGTGTGATTTAAGAGGCTGGTTGCTTTCTATAAAGGCAAATGTGCTCAGAACTGGATATCCAAGACACAACCTTCCCCAGTAGATTATCACCAAACCTGGCCAACCAGAAGATCCCCTTTTATATGGAGATGCAAAGATGGGGAGAGAGACTTTTCTCCTTTGTGAGGTAAAAGTGTCTTTCATGCTTTTGGACTTCTGGCAGTGAATGATGATCTGTTTAGTTCAGGAGCACTTTGAAGGTTGATCTATACAGCCATTGGCACCAGAATGGTTGGTCTCCAGTTACTGTCCAGTTATTATTATATATCAAAGGTCTCCAAACTTGGCAACTTGAAGACTTATGGACTTCAACTCCCAGAAGTCGCCAGCCAGCACAGCTGGCTGAGGAATTCTGGGAGTTGAAGTCCACAAGTCTTCAAGTTGCCAAGTTTGGGGACCCCTGTACTATATTATTGCTATTATTTAATACTACATGTTATGCACACTGTTCAGAATCTTGAGAATTAATTACATCTTATAACTATAACTAATTAATTAGAACACTAAAATGGAAGTGGATGACCTCCTTATTTATCTCCTCACCCCATGTGCATTCAGAGGTAGCACCATCAATATTCATCAGCCAGGCCACAAAACAGGAGTCAATTATCTCCCATCTTTGGCTGGAAAGAAGATGAATGAGGTATGTAAGACATACCACTACTCAAAACAGAAAAAGAAGCCAGAAGTTCTAATCTCTCCCTGCTTGTTTGATGTAATGATATTATTGCTCATTCATTGCAGCATTCTTCATTGGGATATTGTGGTAATGACAGTCCCTCAATGGTACATTGCAACTTTTTTTTTCAAGCAAAGGCTCAGTCTAAGTTCAACTGCAATTAAAAAGGTTCAGATAGGAAGTGATGTGGAAACTTGTCAGTCTGAATCTTTTAAACAAACAATACCGGGATAGACAGATGTATCTAACTAGGCACTTGACAGTTCTCTGTGTTGAAAGAATGAAAGAGGACTTCAACCTCTTATACTGATTAAATGGTTCAGTAATATTGTGGACAGGTCAGATAAAAGAATTTCTTTGTAGCTGTCACCATCCTAGTGGAATTTTATTTTGTTTTTATTATTTAAATTTTATTTTAGGAAAGAAAATAAAAATACTGTTGACAGGATATTGTTCAAATGACAGGATATTGTTCAAATGATAGGTATAAGTTTGCACATCTAGGTAGGGAATATCAAATGCTTAATTACAAGACTGGGAGACCTGTCTAGGACACCTGCAAGCTGAGCATGAAGTAGAGTATGAAGCAACTGGTAGCAATAGCACTTAGACGATTTCATCTTACTACTTCACAGTGCTTCACAGTCCTTTCTAAGCAGTTTACAGAGTCAGCATATTTCTCCCAACAATCTGGGTTCTCATTTTACTGACCTTGGAAGGATAGAAGGCTGAGTCAACCTTGAGCTGGTGAGAATCGAACTGCTGGCAGCTGGCGGTCAGCAGAAGTAGCCTGTAGTACTGCATTCTAACCACTGTGCCATTGTGGCTCTGAAAAATAGGTTAATGCAATTTTGGGCTGTATTAACAAACATTGTGTCCAGCTTGGAAGAGATGCTACTTCCTCTGGGTTAGGGATGTTATCTTTACTTAGAATGAATTTGAAGTATGTTTCCAGTTCCTGGCACCACATTTTAAATAGGACATGGCAAAGCTGGAATAGAATTAGAGGAATGGTTCCAGGATGATTAGGAAGCCAATTCTAAAAGGATGTGATAGAAGGTTACAGAAATCTAATGTCGGATCCAAGAAGGTAGGAATCTCTTTTGAAACCAAGGAGTATACAAGAAACCATAGGTTGAAATTAAGAGAAAGGATAGTTGACCTTTCAATGTTAGGCAGAATTTCTGAGGATGACCAGAAGAGCTGTGAAAGTGAAACAGTTTGGAGAGATAGTAATGGTTCTCCTTGTTGGAGGTTTAAAGATAAAAGAGAAACAGCTATTAAGGATAATTTACCAGGTTCTGGTAGAATGGTGAACCAGATGACCTATAAAATATAACTTGTACCTTTATGATTCAATATCAACAATAAATGATTTCATAAAAAAGTTAAGAAGACAAACAAGATTCTATTTTTCCAAAGTCCCCAATTTTTGATGGCTCAAGACCACACTATTTTTTAAACAGTAAGGACCACAGTGAATGAAGCAAATGATGAACAGGGATTTGAGAATTTCTCAGTTTTGTTCTTCACCTTTCCAGGCGTGAGTTGTGGGGCTGATTTTTGTGCAGGAGCCACCAACTGTTCACTCCGGTGTGAAGCATATCCTCACAATAATATCTACAACACATCAGGATGACATTAGACCATTTTTCATGCATGGGAACATTTATTTATTTTAGTGTCTGTGTAAAGGATTTCATTTCAACCAATTTTGAGATTGAAAGAGCCTCTTTCATTCATTGTATCCAACAACAACAACAACAAACAACTTGGAAGTTATAGTCTAAAATCCTCTAAATTTTAATAAGTTATAGGTGTAGTTTATAGGGATGATTTGGCATCTCCTATTTCTAAAGTCAGTATTGAACTTTTCATGTAGTATGGCACTTGTCTAAAATCAAACAATGTTAATAATGAGGTTATCTTTTAGTCCCAGAGAGAACTACATTTTGCATAGTAGATAAGTTTGTAGTTTCAGTCATTTGTCATCCCAAATGGAAACTATTTCAGGGAGCTAGGTTAGGGAAATCCTAGACTATGAGCCAACTTCATCAGTTCAGCATTGGTATAACTAGTTAGTTTCATGCTGAGTTGAGAAAAATGCAACGAGATCTTGGATTCTTCTTTAGTCAGGAAACAGATGAACAAGCTATTATCTAATTACTTTACACAAATGAGGCAGACCTTACATCAAAGCCCTGTTATTAAGTTCAGTTTTTGTTATTCCTCCATCAACTTATCTGAGACCTGAAACCAGAACATTATACACTCATGACTTTGAGTGTCAATCACTGACTGCAATTACAACATAGCCCTAGACAACCAGTTAATGTAATTATTTTTATTTTATGTGATTGCCTCATGATTCAATGAAGCATAGAAGATATGTTTCTAACTGCAAATAAAATAATTGTTTCTTTCTCTCTCGCTCTCTCTCTCTCTTTCTCTCTTTAAGCAATGCATTTTGCTTCACAGCTGAAGGAAAGGATAAAGAGATTCTTGAGGTGACTGTCAAAATAATTTTTAATACTGTCAATCTGCGTTGAGAACTTGCCAATATGGGAGTACACTTATCAAAAAGTCTCTATGCAAGTGTATCAGGAAGAAATAGAGGAAGCAATTGCCAGAGAAGGTAGGATTCATTGCATAAGACTTTGCTGTGCTTGTGCAATTCATTTCTCAGGTCTGGCATGGCAAGCAGTGAGAAACGGCATAGATTGACATAGTGGAAATTTATGGCGACAGCCTCAGGGGATTCACTCAGCAGGGATTGTAAGAGTTTTAGGAGACCCAAATACTGCAGTGATACTCAGAAATATACTGTGGATGATCATTGACAGAGCCAAGAGCATAGTTCCTGATGGCAGTTCTGGCTAGACAGCTAATTATTCATCACACCTGACATGATGTCTCTGCTCCATTTCCTGAAAGACTAAAATCCATGCATCTCTGGTAGGTTAAAAGTCAGGTGGGCTATTAAATAACACCATTTGGTACAGCTTGTCTACAGTGAGAGATGAGTAGATAAGAACAAAGCCAACAAGGCTCAAGCTTTTTATTATTTTTCAGGGATAAATAATTCAATATTTGAGAGTGGGCTGCTCACTTTTTTTATTTTCCCACTTATGAAGACTTCTCGAAAAGAACATTATGTCAAGTGAATTCCATTTAGTGCAAATCTAGCAGTTAAAATACTGTATGTACTTTTTAAAAATGCTTCTTTAAGGACATTGTATGAACCAGCTGATTTAAGATTTTGTGTGTGTGGGGAGTTATGTTTTATGCATTTTAAAATGCTAACTTAAAAGTAATTATGATATTTGTTTCTTTTGTATTCTATTATTTATTAGCAGGATTAATTTAATGATTCTTAAAATGGATGGCTAAATGAATGCAAGCTGATTGCAATATAGTGAACAAGATCTTTACAGAATTGCATAGCTAGCAATTCCCAAAATTTCTATTTCTTCTGAAACCAAAATACTCGAGGAAAGTATAAAGAAATCTTTCGGGGCCTCGCCTTCAATGACTGTTGATTCTGGAGGCCTAATCCCTCTCACTCTTTTTTATTTCATAAAGAAGGGGAAGAAATTATTGGTTAGTATTACTCCCACCTATATTTTTAGTTAATATGGCACACATGAAAGTTGCAAAACTACAAATCATCTCCCCCCTTTAAAAAATCATGAGAAATAATAAATTATGTGCGAGTAAACCTTATGATCTAGGAGGTGAAAGGAGATAAGAATTTCTCCATGAGAGAATAAACTGCCCAACAGTTCTACATAAAATAATTTTAATTCTGTGGCATTGCCAAAGAAAATATCAACTTGCCCTGGTATCAGATACATTTTGTGTGTGTGTGTGTGTGTGTGTGTGTGTGTGTGTGGAGAGAGAGAGAGAGAGAGAGAGAGAGAGAGAGAGAGAGAGATCTTGAACAATGCTGAAATCCTGCAAATGCATACGACTGGATGTGTTCTTGAAGAACTTCAACTATTTCATACTGAGATACTCCATGTGTTACAAAACAAAATGCCAGTTCAAATTTCAAAGCATGTAATGTCTTGCAATGTCATCTTTAGACAGTGACTTTTCTTTCTTATCCTGCCATAATAAACTTACAAACCAAGTTATTTACACAGTATGCAAAAAACACACAATTGTATGCTTCTATGGGATTGAGCGGTTTTATTGCTTGCACTTAAATGAAACGGTGGGGAGAGAAAAGCACTTCAGTCTAACAATGAATTTATAAGTGCAACTCACAGTAAAAGTGTCTTTGGCTACACTCCACACTTGTGTCTCTTGAAGCAGTCTCCCATTCACTGCCCCCCCCCACCCAGATCGAGTATGAACCTGTGTGGTTTCATGAGAACAATTGTCTTTATGGATATCAAATTTAAAATATACAGCAATACCTTTATGGGTGGGTAGATGGTTAGTCTATTTCCCGTTCCCTATAATATGTTCAGTTATATGCATATATAACTAAGTGACAACATGAAAGGGATGCATAAAAACGTGAAGAATTCCAAGTACCAGGTGGGACACATCTGATAGGATGGTGCCTGCTGATGCTGGCATCTGAGTGGAGATTCAAATGCTAGGTAAGCAAGGATTAGTAAGATTTTTATATATTCAAATGAGATTTTCAACTTTTTAATGAGATCTCATGAGCTTGCATAAGACAGATAAAGTTTCACAACTTTAGAGATCTTCAAAGATCTCTCTCTCTCTCCTTCACACACACACACACACAAAATATACCTTGACGTCCATGACAATGTATGATAATTCCTTGTTGATATCGCCTCATAAAGGCCTTCCCCATGACTGACTGCCTTACTTAAAAAAAAACATATTATTAGATTAGTTAATTTCAAAAGACTGAAGTAAGTTTTTTTTTCTGGTCCAAACTTGTTGTCTTTTTCAACTTATTTTACATTGCTTGATGAGGTAGGGCCTGTTTTCTTCAGGCAGTTAGTGCTGGGTGTGTAATCAACTAGGGTTCAGGGTGGACATAATACAGGCACAAAGGTGTGTCAAAAGAATTAAACCAGCAGTTTCTAGTAGTTACCCAGATACACCTTTAAGACAGTGGAGGACTCCTAAAACTGCTTGATCACTCACTCCATTTATTTATTTAAAAGATTTGTATGACTGCCTATCTTATATAGTATAGTATGACCCTGGGCAGCTAATAAGCAATAATAAAAGTGAAACAAACAAACAAGCAAGCAAAGGCCAACAACAACAAAATCTTCTGGTGTCCAAAGCCAATAGATATGCAAACATTCAGAGCAGAGGTGGTATTCAGCAGGTTCTGACCAGTTCTGGAGAACTGGTAGCAGAAATTTTGAGTAGTTTGGAGAACCAGCATATATCACCTCTGATTGGAGATTTTACAGTATCCTTCCCCTGCCACGCCCACCGAACCACACCCACAAAATCAGTAGTAAATTTTTTGAATCCCACCACTGATCCAGAGCAACCTTTAGAACTTCCCTGGGCTCCAGCTTCACATACCCCTAGGTCTTTCTACTTTTTTGGGAAGGCCATGAGGGTAGGGATGTGCTCGACCTTGGTGGGAGGTGGGAAGATGTTCCAAGAAGCAGGAGCAACTCCTATGAAGGTGGGCCATCTAAGACCTGCAAGGTGGCAATGTTTAAGGGAGGAGACCTGGAACACAGAGACCCAATCAGATCTAGTGAAATGGACAGATACCTTCAGGGAGAGATAATCTCACAAAGAACCTGTCCCTGGGAAAACATGGGTGCCAGTCCAGAATACATGTCACTGTGTTCTGGAGTAGTTGTAATTTCTGGATGATTTTTCAAGGGCAGGTCCATAGTGCAGTAATTGAACCAGGAAGAGACCAGGGCATGAGTGACCATGAGCAATGCCTTCCAAGAATAGGTAAAACTAGCACCAAGTTGAATCTGTCTGAAGGCCCCCTATTAGCCATGGCTGTGATCTGTTCCTTGAATAAGAGACACAAGTCCAAGAGGACCCCTAAATTGTGTACCATGTTGAGGAATCGAACCCTGATGAGACATGACATTGCAAGACATTTTACATGCTTTGAAATTTAAACTGACATTTTGTTTTGTAACATTTGGAGCATCTCAATATGAAATAGTTGAGTTTCTTCAAGAACACATCTAGTCCTATGCAGGGGTGGGATTCTACCATTTCGCACCTAATCTCTAGAACTGGTTGTTAACATTCTAAGCAGTTCAGAAAACCAATTGTTAGAAGAAATTACTAGCCTAATCCTGTAAGAAAGGCAGGAAGGAAACATTCTGGTGTTGCTTACAGAAACTGCCTCTCCATTAACCCTTATTACATTCTTGGCAGGACTAGACTTCCTGTCTCAGGAACGTCTCTGGAGTTTTTTCCCCCTCCTTTGCTGGTACTTTGCTTGTGTGAAGTGACCATTCAAAGTAACAATGGCACTGAAAAAAGGACTTATGACCATTTATCACACTTATGACTGTTGCAGCATCCCTACAGTCATGAGAGGCCAGGCGAGGAGATGCGTGCCTCGATGTGAGTGATATTGAGTTGGTCATGCCCAACCAATAACATGACCACTAAGCCACATCCACCCAGTCACATGAACACCAAGCCACGCCCACCAACTAAGCCACGCCCACAGAACCGGTTGTAAAAATTTTTGAATCCCACCCATGGTCCTATGCATTTGCAGGATTTCGGCATTGTTCAAGATCTCTCTCTCTCCCCCCCCCTCCCTCTCTCTCTGTCTCGCACACACACATACACACTGCATGAAATGTGAGACTTTTCCATGTAATATGAAATACATCAGAACTCATTGGGGTTCAAATTAGAGACTGAAGTCCTGTAATATCATGGGTGCTATAATAAAATACCACCATTTGATCACTAACTTGAAATGGGGAGAATAAGAAGGAAATGCACCTTTCCCATAAATGAGAAAGAAAAACCATCTATCTATGTGGTTGCTAGGAGTAAAAAAATTACTTGATGACATATAATCAATCATTAACCAGCTACGCCTATGAGTTAGTTGAGAAAAAACAACAACAACAACAATAACAACAATATAACAACACATGGTATCTGGCCCAAGGTTATTATGCTGGCATCGTACTACAGTATCATGTTTAATTTCATAGGCTGTCCTAAAAGCCTTCTTTCTCACAATTGCTGCGACAAGAAATCTTGTGAAGACAAAAAGAAGGAAGGAAACTATAAATCAAAAGGAAAGCAAAATGAAATATAAATGCTGCAGTTCATGCCACAGAATTCAAAGTTGAGCATTCCCCCTCAGCAATGTCCTTCTAAGAATGCCAGAGAAAATCTGACCTGTGGGCAGAGGTGGGTATTCAGCAGGTTTTGACTAGTTCTGGAGAACTGGGAGCGGAAATTTTGAGTAGTTCGGACAACTGGCAAATCCCACCTCTGACTGGCCCCGCCCCCATCTATTCTCTGCCTCCCGAGTATCGGCTGGGTCTTCTTTGGTTGCTCTGCACAGGAGAACAGAGCTGGAAAGCAGGTTAGTGGGGCGGGGAGCGAATGGGATTTTGCAGTAACCTTCCCCCAGGAGTGGGGTGGGAATAGGGATTTTGCAGTAACCTTCCCCCAGGAATGGAGAGGGAATGGAGATTTTACAGTATCCTTCCTTTGCCATGCCCACCAAGCCATGCCCACCAAACCACACCACGCCCACCAAGCCATGCCCACAGAACCAGTAGTAAAATAATTTGAATCCCATCACTTTCTGTGGGCTATCCAGGCTATGAATTTTAAGAGTTGCAAAGTACTCAATGTGGAAGGCAACAGTGATGAAAAGTCAATTACAGGTAGTCCTTGTTTAATTATCACAACTAAGACTGGCATCTCCATCATTTACCACCTTGGTCATAAAGTGAAAAATAATGTGACTGCACCAGATTTATGATGTCACTTCCACTTCCATCGTTAAGTTGAACCACCGCAGTCATTAAACGAGACATCATGAGACTGTGATTTGCGATTTCCTATTGGCTTCTCCTTTAATTCTGTCAGAAGCCCATTGTGAAGCACACAAACATATGACTGTGGGATGCTGTGATGGTCATAAGTGCGAGCCCAGTCACAAATTGATTTTTTCATGGTCACTAGACAGGTCAGTCAACATGTGTGGACTACCTGAATGATGACTCCCAGGTATATATTTTCAATTGTACACAATCATAATTATTGCAGGTAATCAACTGCCATCTTAAGCATATGCAAATAACAAGGCAAGGAAGGTTAAAATTGTGTTTTTTCTATTATGCTATGTACTTTTCAGGTTGTGTATTGACTACCCCTCCAAAATGGTCCACAGGAAAGTATGTTTCTTTTGGATGCAAAAGTTTCCCATCTCCACTTGCAATTTGTCAACATTTTTCCCTGTTGGGCTCCTATACAGATTTTTTTTTTAGCATGCTAGTCTCCCAAACAAACTGTTATACACTGCATAGCCTGCTGCCATAGTCACACACATGTTGCACAAAGCTGCATTGTACGCCCTGCTTTCAACTCCTAATTTCCCCCCCCTAATCCTTTATTAATGCAGGGCTGTTTGAGTCAACCTTTCATTTTCCAGATGATTTATTTCAAATGCTTCTTTGCAACCACGCCGGATTTGTTTGTTTCCACCAATGGGTGACAACTTCTTGGCAAGCCTTGACACTTTGTATTTGTTGTTTCAGTGATTGCATATAAGTGATACGTGCAAGGCAATGTCATTGTGTGTGATCTTTTGCCTCTTTATGATTTTTTTCTCTCTCTCCTGTTTGCATGTTCTCATCAAGAAAAACATTTTGTTTAGTTCTGCAAAGTTTACCCCAAGAACAAATGGAAACGACTTACACTGCATTAGGCCAATGAGCCATCAGGCTAAGGTTATGAAAAGGTTAGGGACATGGTTGATACAATCAGACCAATTATATTTATTTATTTGTTTGTTTGTTTGTTTGTTTATTTATTTAGTCAAGCATGTATGAGAAAACAAGTATAAGTATGAACATAACATATAAACATATAAGTATAAACAGGTATAAATACATACATAATAAATTAGTATGAATAAGACCTCTTAGGAATGGAGTGAGGTCTACGGTAGACAGTTTAAGGTTAAAGTTTTGGGGGTTTGAGGATGTAACAACAGAGTCAGGTAATGAGTTCCAGACATTGACCACTCTGTTGCTGAAGTCGTATTTCCTGCAATCAAGTTTGGTGCGATTAACCTTGAGTTTGTATATATTGTTTGCTCTTGTATTTTTATGGTTGAAGCTGAAGTAGTCATTGACAGGTAGGATGTTGTAGCAGACAACTTTGTGTACTAAGCTTAGGTCAGAATGTAGGCAGCGTAGCTTTAAATTGTCCAGGTCCAAAATTTCAAGCCTGGTGGCATAAGGTAATCTATTGAGAGCTGAGGAGTGGAGTACTCTTCTTGTGAAATTCCTCTGGACTCGTTCAATTGTATTAATGTCCGTTATACAGTGTGGATTCCAGACAGGTGAGCTGTATTCAAGAATTGGTCTGGCGAAGGTTTTGTATGCCCTGGCTTGCAGTTCAATGTTACCGGAGAAGAAGCTTCACAAAATTAGGTTAACAACTCTTAGTGCCTTTTTGGCAATGCTGTTACAGTGAGCCCTGGGGCTTAGATCTTTTGAAATGAGTGCTCCTAGGTCCTTGACAGAGTGAGGAATTGGTGAATTCTTCACCGATTATACCAGCTGCATAGGCCTAATTTTAAAATCCAAGCATTATATTTGGGGTATCTGAAAGATGACTTCCTGAGTTAGTCTTGTGCTAGACATTTCGAGCATTTCTAAGTCCTGCTTTGTAAAGCACCAGTGGAAGTACCGAGTGAAATTAGCCTGAACCAAGATGAGATTTGTTTTTTTGGAGAAGCTCAGTGATTTTGAAGCATTCTTCCAAGGATATGCATAAGATCCTGTCATGGCAGATTTGTCACAGGAAATGTACAATTTGCATGTATTCCAGTCCCCATTTGTCTAATTTTAGGGCAGGACCAAACAAACACAAATTCCAATTCAATCATAGAATGGATTGAACTGCCCAGTGAGACTCTCCTGTCTTTTTCACTCTGCATATTTCTGTCTCCCTGCTGCTGCAGACCAAGAGTGTGAGGATTGGACTTGTATTTGCAGCTGCAGAGTGTTGTGGAAGCAGCTGTCTTTCACTTCAGTGGTTTGTATGGACAATCGGCAATCATTCAAGATGACAGTTCCCTTTCCCTTTTCCTGGTCTTCTGGTGTGCTAGTTGAGTGGCAGAACTCAGCACAATACCCAAAATACATGATTGGCATGCCAGTGCATGTGCCATCATGGTGGGGAATTGGGACACTTTAGTTTACTGTTTGAGGAAGGTGGAAGAGTTTTGTTTTTTAACACAAACATGAAGGAAGATTGACACAAGGCATTTAATAGCTGGCCAATAGGTAATTTCTGCCTGTTCCCATAACATCATTTCCCAGCTACTGCAGCTTATTTGCAAGACAGAAAAGCTTGTAATATCCAGGTAACTAGCAAAGAACTATAGTTCTGTAATTAGAATAGAACAGAATAACAGATTTGGAAGGGACCTTGGAGGTCATCTAGTACAGGGTTTGCCAACCTTTTGGACCTCAGGGACCACCAAACTCATAATTTTATATCTCAGGGGCCACTAACTGGTTCTGTGGGTGTGGCCTAATTTTTGGGTGAGCTTCGTGGTCATGTGACTGGCTGGGCATGGCTTGTATGTAAATATTATAAATATTTATATAAATATTGAATTTTTTAATAAAAAAGAGCAACTTTTACCCAAAATCAGGCAAAGCAGGCAGGCAGATTGAGTTGCTCACAGAATCACAGATTCATTCAGAAATCTAACTATCTGCCATCGGCTAGCTCAGTCTGTCACATAAAATTTGCTTGCAAGCAAACTCACAAAATTAACTCACAACACACAATGCATGTAAATATTGAATTTTTTATTTCAAAAAAGAGAGCAACTTTTACCCAAAGTCAGGCAAAGCAGGTAGATTGAGTTGCTCACAGAATCATTCAGTGATCTATCTATTTGCCATCAGCTAGCTCAGTCTCTCAAATTTGCTTGCCGTGAGTCTGCACTGAATTTGCTTGAAAGGGAGGTTCAGCTGTACTTAAAAGCAGAGCCGAAGATCTAAAGACTAGCTAGAAAGCAAGAAATCCAACCATTTCCTGCTTCCTAGCTAATCTAAATCTCCCGGCATAGCAGAACAGATGATGGTCAGAAAAAGGAAAAATAGCATTTTAGCAGGCAAGTTGGCCAGGTAAGGAGTGAGTGGGCGCGGAGGGTTCCCGTGGGCCATGTGGGCAGCACAGCCTTGTGTTTCTGTGCAGCCTGGATTAATTACTTTGTGGGGTTGCTCTGGGGGTGAGATTTCTCTGCGGCCCACCAAAATTTCTCAGGGGCCACCAGTGGGCCATGGCCCACTGGTTGGCGATCGCTGATCTAGTACAAACCCCTGCTCAGGCAGGAGACCATACAGTATATACCAGTGGTCGCTAACCTTTTTTGGCTCCCATGCCGATAATTGCATGTGCGCTCACTTGCGTGCACTTGCGTGCCTGCACCCAGAAAGCAATACGTGCTGCCCCTCCCACGCCCCCTGTGCATGCACACGCAACCCCCCAGCACGCAGTGCATCCCTGCACGTGCGTGCACATCTCCCACGCACCCCCTCATCCCCCTTCACATGCGTGCCAGATACCCGACAATCAGTTGTTGGGCGGCGGCGCGCACGCATGCACGGTGGAGCTTTTCCGGGTGACCTCTTGCATGCCAAGGGAAATGGCTCTGCATGCCACTTCCGGCACATGTGGCATAGGTTTGCCAACATGGGTATATACCATTTCTGAGACTTCCAGTCTCTTCTTGAAAGCCTACAATGATGGGGCACCCACAACCTCTGAAGACAAGCTGTTCCATTGGTTGATTGTTCTTACTGTAAAAAAGTTTCTCTTTATTTTGAAGTTGAATCTCTCCTTGATCCGTTTCCTTTCCATTCAGTGTTTCTTGTTTGACCTTCAGGTGCTTGGAAAATAGCTAGATCCTCTCCTGTCTGTGACAGCCCCTCAAATATTGGAACACTATTATGTCACCCCTGGTCCTTCTCTTCTCTAAGACTAGCCATGCCCAATTCCTGCAACCGTTTTTCAAAATGAGTGGATTTCTATGACTTTGATTTTAAAGTGTGTTGCCAGCTGCTTTCTGAAGAATTTCCTCTGAAAAATGGGGTGCTATACAGTAATATAAATCTAGCTAATAGGTTAGGAAAGAGATAGAAGGAAGAACAAAGGACAATATGAAAATATTGTATTCAGTAGAAAACCAGGTGCTTTGCATGAAAAAAAGAAGATCCATGCTGTAGCAAGGAAATGACTTCTGGTCTGACCAAAATGTTACTAAAGCAGAGATGCTATTATTCTGCATGGCCATCTCGCCACAAGGAGAGTCCTGATTGTTAGAAGAATGCTAACCAAGTTGAATCTAGATCAGAGAAATGCAAACTTGTGTAACCGGAGGCTGTTCTTCTTAATCACTTATATACCAAAATGTGAAGTCACAGCTGCCAGTTCTGCAATTGGTGTTGGCCTTCACATACAAAAAGTTTTTCCTAAGAACTTAGGATGTTGTAATATACCAGCATAGTATATTTGCAGATCCAACAATGTGGCCTTTTGCCACATTGGACTTTTTGCTAATTTGATGATTTTCTCAGTGCCATTCAAGATTTTTTGGGTATGATCTCAGTGCGATGATATTCACTGGAATCATCATGGCTGCCATAATCTTTCAACTTTGATTTTCAGAACTTGATACTATATGATGTGATCTTCTTCAATTCTTGGTCTTCTACTCTACTATCCCCTGTTATTGCCTGATACATTATCCACACTTTCTTCTTTTCAAACACAAATCTGGTGTGTTATTAGCCAAGACTTCATCAGTTTATATTTGGAAATCCCACAATATTTAACATAAAGTAGTTTTTTTTTTTTTACTACTTTTCAACTATCTATTCCCACCAATTTTTCATTACTGGCACAGCTGTCCCAGTGAATCATTTTGGTAACTATATGATGTTGCAGCTTATGGACAGTTTGTGTGATCTTCTAGCACAAGCTGACATTATGCACAATATCCTGCTTGGATTAATCCTTCAAAAATACTTAGATGACCATATAATGAAGTAGTCCTCAAGGAGATTATAGCTATTTGATATTAGGAGACAGAACAAAATGTGGAAACAACACAAGAAGAATTTCTCCCTCTTTGAGTTCATACCTGCTTTATCAAAGTGTCTAATTTAGGGGCAGATCCTTCAAAATGTACAGTATACTTTCAAAATACTGCCATCATTCAATACTCACTCAATGGTTGAAAGATCCTATTAAAGCTGAAATCCTGTTTTCAGGCTTCTGATTTCACTCACCTGCCTTCTCACCTCAGTTGCCCCAGAAGTCATTAGTTTCTTTGATAAACAGGAAAAAAGTACAGTTTTGGCATTACCCAGCAGGTTTTGAGAGTTTGTCCTCACAGGCATGCACCTGTATATTAATTGCTTTTTTATGATAAAGTTAGTCTCACATGCATACCTTTACAGGTAAGAGATATCTAGTTGAACTATGAAGCTATTATGTGGCTGAGAAGATGGTATAGATTAGAAAACTGTCCCTGAAGATCAGATCAGATTAGATCCAACCCAACCCAACCCAATCCAATCCAATCCAATCCAATCCAATCTTCCATTATGGTCAATGGTTAGATGTATCTAAAGATCAAAATTTTCCTATGTATTCTTCTATGCTTCCTCTGTATTTTGATGGTATACATACAATATGTGGTTCTGCATATATGTTTGGGGATATATGTAATTCTGCAGCTCCCTGTGGCAATAATATACCCTCTTGTAGCCAGTGCATAGCAGTTCCAGGTGTCCTACCATGTAAGGGGGAGGTTTGCTACTGAAAGCTCTCATCTCTATCTGAAAGACGGTTGAGTCTGTCTAGAATAAAAATAATTCAATTTGGTTGAGTATGTCTAGAATAAAAATAATTCAATTTAAAAGAAATCAAGAAGAACTCAAAACTGGGCATCATCTGTCAGGATATAAAGAGCAGATGGTGCAAGCACTTAGGTGCTTTGCTCATAATCTAATGTCAATTTATCTTCATTGTTTCCCAGCTAGATACTTTGTTTAAGGTTAAATGCATGGATAAAGCCATGCTCCAGGACTTTTGGATATTAACTTAATATATGAATAAACCCATGCTAATCCTGTTATTCCTGTTTGGAGTCTACAACATCATGTAAAACAATAAAACTAAATAAACCTAATATCATGGTGATAATTCATCTGTTTGTCTCTTTCACTGCTCATTCTTCAAATCCTCCACTTGCTGCACCCAGAACAAAACATTTGGCATGTGCTAATTCTTACCTTCAAGTTTGATCGCTGGTATTCAAATAAATCTTGTTGATTTCCCAATAATAGCAAGGGGGGGAAACACTTGGAGAGAAGATTTATATACAGAAAATTCCAACAGGACCCCAATATTTCTGGGTCTTCTCTATTGGCTCCGAGTGGAACATTTCCAATCTTTATGAAATTCATATTTTAACTTCGGGATGATTAATTTTGGGAGAATAGAATAGAATAGAATAGAATAGAATAGAATAGAATTCTTTATTGGCCAAGTGTGATTGGACACACAAGGAATTTGTCTTGGTGCATATGCTCTCAGTGTACATAAAGAAAAGAAAAGAAATACAGGCAGGCAAAGAAGATTCAGAATGGACAAGGATATAACAGCAGAGAGCAAACAGCAACATCATCTGCCATCTCACAATGATAAATCTTTCATGACTGCATCCTGCTCTACCCCAAACTATCCCTGTTTTAGATAATAGTCAAGAAGAGAAGAGGAATGATAAATCCTATTTTAAATAGTGCTTCTTAAAAAAAGAAATGTAAAGAAATCTATGTTATATGAAGACCTGTTCTTACACCTCTCCATATATTTTACTTCTTGCAAATGGTTTTGTTTACATCTCATCAATGTACAACTTTATACATTGTCATTTGTTCTTGATGCTTCTCCTCTTTCTCTCTCCTTTTGAGGATCTCATCAATTCCAACCATCTGAACCAATTCTCTGCTTTCTTTGATTATGATAAGAGTTCACTGGAGTTGGGTGGCTAACAAATTAAAATAAATAAATACATGTTTTTTTTCAGCTTTCTTTAAAATTGGTCATATTTTTTCTTATGCTCGATATACAATATTGTATTCTCCTTCATAATTCTATTCTGTTGTTGTGTCAGATGGCTGCTGTCCATCAGCCTAGTACTGGGTGGCAAACTCTCTCTTAGAGAAGAAACAGTTTTATGATCTCCCACCCGACTACTGTGACCATTTTGCACCATATTTTGCCAAAGGTTTGTTTTTTTTTAAAGAAGGCTGTTGAGATGGTGGTGGATCAACTTCCCAGCACCTTAAAAGTAAATGGATTATCTAGACTCTTTCCAATCAGAGTTCAGGTTGGTTTTGGGATGAAGATGGCATTGGTAACTCTTCTGGATGACCTGTGTCATGACATAGATGGAAGAAGTGTGGCCTCTTGGCCTTATTAGACCTCCCTGTGATTTTTTTATTCCATTGACCATGGTATCATTCTGGACTGTCTAAAAGATATGGGCACAGTTCATGGGTTAACAGAAGCTCTAGATGCAAGTTAGGAATCTTTTAGAGCCCAGTCTAAAAAATGCTTGAGGCTTTGGGAAAATGTTGCTCTAAGACTTAGTTTTAATCTTTAAACATAATCTAACAGGGATGGAATAGAATCATATTTATCACCCCATTCCTTGACTTCAACACATTCTTTTGATCTTCTCTAGAGGCTCTATATTCATACCAAAGCTGTTAGTGCATCGGCTAAATCCGTATGACCTATACTCTGCCTATGCAATCTATTCACTAAATTTCTTCCATCCCACTGAGTTTGTTCCCTTGTGTGGACTCAAGAGCCGCAGTCACAGCTAGAAGTGAAATCTGAGCCTTCCCGCTTCCAGTCTTGTTCTTCTAGTTGATTTCTTTTCAAAATACATAGAGCTTTTCATTCTCACATTTCAGCTACTGACTTGTTGCATGTTGGCCTGATTATATCAAGAGGAAACAGGGTAAGATGCTAAAATCCCAAGCCCATGTCTCATATTGTTATCTGATCTCCAATCGTTTTCAGCTTTCAGCTCGAGGCGCATGTAGTGAAGACTGGTCATATCATGTCAATAAGGTCAAGCTACCTTTCCAAAGAACTATGTTACAAGTAACAAGCTTAGCCTATATTGCTAAAGCTCAGAAGCCAAAATAAATAAATAAATAACCCACTTTTATTTTGCTAGAATCTCAAAGGCCAATTATTTACTAGGGCCTGGCAGAGCTGGTATCTCCTTGCTATGTTGGTGTTTAGAATTAATTCCCAGGATTCTCATCCAACATGGCTGTTCAACAGGTTAAAAACAAACTTATGCAGGTGGAAAGGAGGCAATGCTGACATCTTGGGTGGGGGGGGAATCACACATTGAAGGGCCCAGAAAGGACAAAGTATACTTCTGAAGTGGGGATGTGATATTCTGGAAGTTGAATTCCACAAGTCTTAAAGTGCTCAAGATTGGAGACCGTTGGTATAAAGGATATTCAAAAACATCCTTTTGCTATCTTACTATTTAATAAGTACAAACACATTATTTCTTGTAGGTGTTCTTCATAAAAACGTAGCCAATACACTCTTCTTTTTTTTAAAAAAATATTCATACATTTACCTGCTTATATGTTTTCTTTAACATATATAAGTGTTTAGTAAACAGTGTATTGTCTGGGTCATTTTACATATACATAATAATAATAGTAAATATATTCTTTGCTTGTATATAATGGTATTCTTCCAATTTCTACTTTCTACTCTTCTTTTTTCATAAGCAGTTTCGTCAGTTTCATCAAATTGGATGAGAAATGACAGCACCAAAATGTATGTGTTCTTATGTCCAGCACAAGCACATAGTTTGGTGCCGTGTTTGAGGCACCATGCTAGAAAGCAGGAGATCGTGAGGTTCAAGTCCTGCCTTATTCGTGAAACCAGGTGGGTGACCTGGGGCCTGTCACTCTCTCTCAGTCCAACTCACCTCACAGGGTTGTTATTGTGGGGAAAATAGGAGGGGGAAAGTGTGTTGGATATGTTCACTGTCTTGAGTTACTTATAAAATAAGTAACTAAGTAAGTAAGTAAGTAAGTAAATAAATGAAATATACAGTAATCAGCTGGGGCAGCCTTCAGTACTTGAAACCATTTATCTGAGTAACAGGCTCACAGACCATAGAGGCTGCCATATTTTGCATAATGATAGAGTTGGACCAGATATCACTCCGCTCGCATACCCAGCCTATGTTTTTCATTCTGTTCAACATAACTTTTGACAGGCAGCTTCAGACTGTGTTCTACCTTATTTATGTTCAAAACACAAAGGAATTGTCCAGTAGTGGTATTCTACTGGTTCGGCCCAGTTCAGGCGAACTGGTAATAAAAAATGTTACTGTTTGGCTGAACTGGTAGTAAAAAAACAGCTACTGGTTCAGCCACACTGATATTTCTTTCTTTTTCCTCCCGATGATCAGCTGTTCCAATGATCAGCTGTGCCGGGATCCCCCTCGCTGTCTTACTACTTTGCCCAGGAGGCTTCCCTGAGGCTCAGGAGGCAAAAAAAAATGGAGCACGGGGGGGGGGGAGCGTGCTGCAAAAAAAGAAGCCATGCCCACCCAGTCACATGGCCATGCCCACTTAGCCACACGCACTTAGGCACGCCCACAGAACCGGTAGTAAAAATATTTGCATCCCACCCTTGGAATTGTCCCTTTGAGCGGAATATGCCTTCAAAATACAAGAGTAGCTTCTCATCATCCTCAAATAAAGCACTGTCCTTGATAATATTCCACAGACGGTGGTTCAGTCTCCACCAAAAAGTTTATGGGAATTTCCAAGGGGAAGAGAGTTCAGTGCATAATGTAACTGGGCAAAAAAACACAACACAGTAGGCTTTACAGTTTTCTCAAATATTGAAATGACTAAGCACTGAGGCATTCACAGTGTTCTGAGCCCCAAATGACCCTAGATGTTTCTAAGTGTCTACGTGCAACAGGCACTCTGGGTTGTTTGCCCTGGGTTTTGCTTCTTTTTCCTAAGAATCACACTCCTATATAATTCTGTTTTTCTTACAAGCTGTGTTCCATTTGTGCACATACATGCACAAACAGTCAATGACAGCAGGCTTAGGACAAGAGCTGGTGGGTAAATTGGAGGATACTCCAGGAAACGGAACAAGAGGTGACAAATAATTTCATCTGAGTAAAGTCATTTCTTTTCTGGTCTGATATTTTCCATAAGGAGCTATGTTTCCTGGTATAAAATTACCTACAAACATCAGCATGGAAAGAGCAAAATGGTTTTTATAAAATGAGGACACCACTTAGATAGCAAAAATAAAAGGAGTCCCTGCAGATTTTACTCCGCTACTCATTGCCGATTATAGGGGTCAGTGCTCATCTCTGTTTCAAGGCCATTGAACCAGTGCTATCCAAAGTCATTTCTGCAGTCAAGTGGCCAGCATGATGTCATGGAGCACTGTTACCTTCTCACCAAAGTGGGTACCTATTTATCTACTTGCATTTGTGTGCTTTCAAACTGCTAGTTTGGTAGGAGTTAAGGCAAGGATGGGAGCTCATCCTGACACATGGTGCTTGCGTCTCAAACCTGGGCTGATGGCTTTCCAGTCTTAAACACTGAGTTACTGCACTGCCCCTTTTAGATATTAGTCAATGTCTATTCAGTCGCTTTTTCCAATTTGGAAAACGACAGTTAATCTCTGAGGGAGAACTGGCCATGTGTGCAAATATAAGGGAGAGGCAAAAAGAAGAAATGGGATCAAGGAAAGCTCAGAAGTGCAAGTGTAAACTATTTGGTCATGTTCCAATTCTTACGGACAAGAACTGAATTTGAAAATAGTATTTTTCCCTTATAAAATCAAGTGCACGTGCAATTATGGCATCCTGCAAAAATGGTTATTTGTTCTCGGAGATCTTCTCTTGCAGCTGTTTATAATTTTGGTGGACAAAAATTAGTTCCATAAAAGTGTTTGGGGTTTTGTTTGTTTTTCGCTTTTTTCCCCCCTTTTAAAACCTCTTGTCAAATTCAGCCTTTTCATAGGAGCCTTTGTTTATTCCACTTGCTTTCATCTTCTATGACCTAAGTCTAAGGATGTATGAATGGATTTGCTGAATCACTCAATTAAAATGAAATCTTATACCTGAATGAGATGCTAAGTTTAAATTAAATGTGTGAAAACATTAGTTCCAAGGACAGCTTTCTTCTTAGGCTCATTATTAGCATTAGAAAGGCCATTTTTATTAGACTTGTTTATATGTGTGTAGGTGTGTGCATGTGTGACACTGTTCCTGTTTGTATTCCAAGTCCCTGTCTTGATTGAACACACACTCACACAGTATCTTATATAGCCTGTAGTAACAACTGTTGTTTGTAAAGGCTGGCGCATATTGTTCTATAGCAGATAAATTAGATTATTTCTTAGTTGATTCATTAGATTAATTTAATCAATTACTTCATAGGCTAATTGACTAGTTGTCCTGAGCTCTGTAAGGGCTTTAATTACTCATTATTGAAACCTATTTTTTATTTAATTTATAACTTTGCATACAAATATATTAATAAAGCTGAATGGCAAAAAAAGATGCTTAAATCATAGGTGGTAAGCATGTAAATTGTACCAGGTACCATTCTGAGGATGTGGGGGGGACCCCCCTTTTTCTCCTGTGTTATAAGAAAGGGATGTGGCCTGTTGTGCCAATTAATCATATTAATAAAATATTCTTTTAAAAATGATCTGATTAATCGAATATACCTTTTAGTTTATTTGCTTCTTTGGTAAATCTAAATGTAGAATGACTTGCCTTCAGAAGTTGTGGGTGCTTCAACACTGGATGATTTTAAGAAGAGATTGAATAACCATTTGTCTGAAATGGTATAGGGTTTCCTGCTTCAACAGGGGGATGGACTAGAATAGGGGTCTCCAACCTTGACCGCTTTAAGACTTGTGGACTTCAACTTCCAGAGTTCTTCAGTCAGCTTTGCTGGCTGAGGAATTCTGGGAGTTGAAGTGCACAAGTCTTAAAGTGGCCAAGGTTGGAGACCCCCTGAACTAGAAGACCTCATAGGTCCCTTCCAATTCTGTTCTGTTATTCTGATTATTTGCATGGTCTCTTCATCCCCCACAATCTGTTTTCAGCTTTGAAACAGAAACAGCTTTGCCATGTTTTGAATTTTCATTCCGTAATCCGCGTTCAGCATGGCCAAGATTAATGAAAACTCCAGTACATATAGAAGCTGCCAAGATGAGAAATCTGTTTTAGGTGATTAATTTTCTAGAATAAGTATATATTCTTCCCTTTTTCTAATAAACTGCTCCATATGCCATGGCTCTCACTATTGTTTTTAAAGTGCGCTGACTTTTATTTTCTATAAAGAAGCCAACATTGTTGAGAATGTCAGCATTTTAGAAAACAACAATTTTCCAGATCATGAATTTTTCACTGAGTTTCATCATTTTATCATTTAGCAGACTCTGCCAGCCTGCTCTTTTTTCTGGGCATTTTGCATAGTTGACTTTAGGATTCAGATTTAAGGTTCTGTTCCTTCATTCAATATATTAAAGTGATATTGAAAATAAATTCAAACAGCCTAAATCAAGGTTCTCCAAAGTGGTCAATATTGTCCCATAGGGTCAAATGGGACTGAGCAAGGGATTGTAGTAGTAGTTGTTAATAGTATTAGGTAAAATGGCATTTATTAAATTAATTTCCATATAATAAATATTTGAGGATTGATGAACTACCTGAAACTTCATGAAGGGTTTAGGGACCCTTGGCTTAAACCAGGGGTGTCAAACTCAAGGCCTGGGGCCTAGATACAGCCTGTGGAGTGCTTAGATTTGGCCAGTGGTACCGCCTTGGAAACAGCCCAAGGTGCCTCTGACAGTGAAAACAAAACTCGAGAGGGCTTCCTCCTGAGCTCCATTTTCACTGACAGAGGGTTGCAGAAGGCCATTGCAGCCAAAAACAGAGCTCAGGAGCCCATTTTCTCTGGCAGAGTGCTTGGGCTACACCACAGGCGCCCCCGACATGAGTGACGTTGAGCTGGCCATACTCACACTGGCCACACCCACCCCAGCCTTCCGAAGTCAATCATAACCCTGATGCGGTCCTCAATGAAATCGAGCCACTCAATGAAATTGAGTGGCTTAAATGAATAAAAGACATGGTCAGTGGTGGGATTCAATTTTTTTTTACTACCGGTTCTCTGGGCGCAGCTTGGTGGGCGTGGCTTGGTGGGCGTGGCAGGGGAAGGATACTGCAAAATCCCATTCCTTCCCCACCACACTAACCTGCTTTCCAGCTCTGTTCTCCTGTGCAGGGCAACAAAAGAAGACCCTGGGACTCAGGAGGCAGAGAATAGATGGGGATGGGGCCAGTCAGAGGTGGGATTCCAAACTACTCAAAATTTCCGCTACTGGTTCTCCAGAACTGGTCAGAACCTGCTGAATACCACCTCTGGGCATGGTGTAATTGTATGCTTTTTAGAAGTGAGTTATCTTGAATTTAATAGGTTTTATTCCAAGCAAGTTAGTATAAGATTGCAATATCAGATTTCAGGAGCAAAACTATGAATGTCAGAAAAGAAAAAAAGTTAATCTTTGTTGGGTGGAAGATGATACTCTGTTAGCATTTGTTATTAAAACAAATCAAAACACAAGCAACAAGTCCGGATGGTTAAACATTACAATCAGTCTAACTTCTATTGTAACACAGTGAGCTTTCATGCAACTCAAAAAGACTCATATGCATATTTGGTATACGATGAACATGGGAATATCCCAATCAAGAATCATTTAAAGTGTTTTTTTCCTATAGCTCCCAAAATGCAACATTTTGAGGAACCCAGCTTGTAAATCTGGGGAATTCTAGGAGGAAATATGAGACCAGTCATAACATGGCAAGAAGTTCTCCTTTGGGATATGGTGATAGTTACAAGGAAGGGTGAAATTCTGCTTGCTATCTTTCTAGGTGCAATGAAATACACTGGGTTGGGTGGACCTGAACCTTAACTGGGTGGAACTGAACCTTAATTTGATTCGGGAACATGAAGCAAGAACTTTCTGAACCACTTAATGACACATTACTCAGAAGTGATGTACTTGCACAGAGAGGTGAAGGATAAAGCAAAGGGGAGCTTGTACTTTCCCTTCTCCCAGTTCTACATCATTCACGTCACTCATTATATCTTGTCCATCACCAGCTTCATTCCCTTGGATCTTTCCCAAGTAGATTCAGAGAGATAAAGCATCCACGGGCAGAGATCTGTTTCATGCTCACAGAGCAAACCACCCCTACACCAACGCTCATTCCATGAAAGAGGGATGGACCCACATTCTTGTACTAGCTAACTGCGAGGGAAAAATAAGAAGACGAAAGAAAATGACACACAGTTTCATTGTGGCTGATGAATGCTTCGGGCATGAGGAACACAGGCATGCAAATCAGACCAACTAATCTGAGCTGGAGGCAGGAGAAGTGACATTCCCAGGAACCATAGAAGGCTGCTGCTAGTCATTCATGGACAGAGGAAAAGAGTGGTGGATGGGAATTCCCCCATCCAGGCTTAAATATCCTTAGCATTTCCTGACCGCTAAACCTCACACAGCACCCATATCTGCCCCATCCCATCCTCTCCCTGGAGGCCAGACTTGCTTTCAACTCAAGACACACGCTAGTTCAGCGTTGGCAACCTGGTCCTTGCTCCAGCGATTTCATTCTTGTATTATATACTTTTATTTTAAAAGAACCCAGATTTTTTTCCCCCCTGCAAATACCCCTGGGACAGACACAGGCACTGTTATGTATTCTTAGAGAATCTAAACGGCAAGCAGCTGTAGACCAATGTTTTGTTTGGATGGATGCCCAGTGGCTGAAAACCAAAAGTTACTGGGGGCAGAAGTGTAAATAGTATCCTTGTGGGGTCTAAAAAGAATGGCATGGAATGACTTTATTAGTTTGCCTTCTGGTAAATGGTACACGATTGATCAGGGTCTACTGCAGCAGACATTTGGTGTGTGTGTTTGTGTGTGTGTGTGTGTGTGGAAAAAGCACCTTTCCTCACCAGGATGTCTCCTTTGTGAGTGGGACACCATAGAAGTAAACCTCAACTTACAATCATTCAGTTAATGACTGTTCAAAGATACGATGGCCCTGAAAAAAAAAAGCGATCAATGACCAGTCCTTGAATTTATGACCATCACAACATCCTTGCGGTCATGTGATCAAAATTTGGGTGCTTGGCAACTGGCATGTATTTAGGATGGTTGCAGCTTCCCAGGGTTATGTGATTGCCATTTATGCCTTTCTCAGGGGGGGCTTCTAAGAATCAGTGTCAGTGGAGGGGGGGGGGCAGATTCATTTAACAACAACGGTCTTAAAATTGGGTATGACTTACTTAACGGCTGTACTGCTTAGTGATGGAAGCTCTGGTACCAATTGTGGTTGTGAGTTAAGGGCTATCTACATAAGCGAAAAGTGCCCACAAGGTTAAAAAAAAAAAAAGCTCTCTTCCAGAGGTGAGTTTGTTCCAAGTTGTTCCACCTCAAGTGATGCTGTCTTTACATAGCTGAAGCAATACAAGGTGAATTTCTAGCTGTCCGTCTATTTTACCCCTCCTTCCATGTAACCAAAGTCTTAGAATAGTCAGGGAGATTTCATGCATATGAATATTGTATCACACCATGTTCCAAAATTGGAGGGGCTGCCACAGGGTCAAGCTATTTTCTAAAGCGCCTGTAGGCCAGACAAGGAATAATGGATGGAAACAGAACAAGGAGAGATTTAACCTGGAAATAAGGAGAAACTTTCTGACAGTGAGAACAATCAACCAATGGAACAGCTTGCCCTCGGAAGTTGTGGGAGCGCCATCACTTGAGACTTTTAAGAAGAGATTGGACTGCCATTTGTCAGAAATGGTGTAGGGTCTCCCGCTTGCGTGTGGGGTTGGACTAGATGACCTACAAGGTCCCTTCCAACTCTGTTAATCTAATCTAAACAAAACCTGGTTGAGTGTGGAGGGACATTTTTCCTTTTTGGAAATATGTCCTCTTGAGTTTCTGGTCGTGCAGCAGGCATGAATTCAGGGGACAGGGAGTGATGTGATGTAAGACTCTGTTAGTAAGGTTGGGCTCTAGGGACAAGGTGAGAATTCTGCTTGTATACTCTCCTACCTGCTGCAAGCTGGCTCCCCTACCCGAACAACTGGAACTTATCGCATGGGATCAATCTGCTTGCTCTGGGAGAAGGGTGGGAGGCAGCTCAGGAGTTCATGGATATCTTGACAGACATGGATCTGTCCCAGGTTGTGAAAGACCAAACCTGGTGGATGCCAGAGGCCACATACTAGAGTTGGGTTTTCTCTTGGGGCTATGGCAACATTAACCTCTGCTCCTTGAATTGGATCACTCCCTAATTGTTGTAGAGTTCTCCAATGCCACAAGCCTCCACAGAAGGATGAGTGGCCTGTTCGATTGGTCCACCCCAGGTTTTAATAGAGCTGTCTGGTTTCCACAGAGCAATTTGGGAATTTCTCAAGCAGAAGGTAGGCGGTTCCTCTGAGGGCTTAACCATCTGCTGGAATAAGGAGCCTTGGACTTGATAACCCAGGGGACTCTTTGGTTTCCTCAGGGGTTTCAGGGAATAAAGCAAACCAAGAGGTGCCTTGATCAGAGTGAATCTGATCAAGTAAGAGCCCAGGTCCAATGCTGATAAGAACAGCAGAATATCAATGTTTCTCTGCTTTGATCTGACTGGACTCATAAACTGCTGCCCAGGGCGCTCAGTGCTTTCAATACCATCAATAAATGAGTCATATTCTACTGAGTAAGAACAGGCAGAAATATCATCTTAGGGACTATTGTGAGGAATTTTCCAGGCCTCTGGAAGACAAAGATTCTCAGACTTGCTTGGAGCCTAGATGCCACCTATACAGATCCAGAGAATATGACTGGAGGTTCCATCATGCAGTGTTATCTGGGATGCATTGGATCCTTTAAGCTTTGAGGAAGCAAAGAAGATTTCTTGAGGTATCAACTCAGACACCTGTTGTTTGAATCCCTGCCTTTCTTGGTCTATGAAAGCTTCCACAAGCTGGGTAGATAAATGCATCCTTGAGAGATGGAATATTGTATCATTCCTTGAAGGAGAGGTGCTGCCCTTTCTCCTCAAGAAGTCATTGCTTTTTCTAGATATATTGGATATGACCTTGGAGAAGATAGAAGAGAGCACATGGTTGGGTTGTAAGTGCAGAGACCCTAAAGGAAACAGATTATCTGGATCCATTTAAATTCAGTTTTAAGGTCAGGTTCATTCTGGAGATGGTGTTGATCACATATTGATAATCCCTGGCATGACTAGGATAAGGGTGGTGTGACCTTTCTAGTTCTAGTTCTGCTTGATCTATCACTGACTTTCAATACCATCAATAATGGTACTCAGCTGTTATCTGAAGGTGAGGACTAGGATGAATTGGATGGTTCCAGTTGAAGTTGGGGAAAGAAATTGAGACCCAGATCAATCACTTGACTCAATGCTTTCCCTGCTCCTATTCAGCACCTATATGAAACCACTGGGCAAAATCACCCATCTGTATAGGTCTGTTTCACCTACACCCTATTGGTTCCCTAGCTCTACATCTCAACCACTGATGTCAAAGTGCTCTCCAGATCTCTCAAGTCTCTCTTGGTCTGGATGGGAAGGAAATGGTTGAAACTGAACCACAGCAGGACTGAGCAACAAATTGAAGACTGGTTATTTCCATGTTAACTAACGCTGGATAGAGATATTTATAATTTGGGTTTCCTCTGGGACTCAACACTCTGCTTGAGGAGCCAATGGCAGTAATGGCTAGAAAGGTTTTCACTCAGCTCAATTTTGACCTTTCATGGAATGCCAGGTATCGCTCATGTTAATTATGCCTTAGTCACCGTTAGACTACTCTAAAGACTCACTCTACCTGGGGGTCCCTTTGAAAAGTTGTAATACGCTACAGTTGATTCATAATTGGGTAGTGATAAGTGCACCATCAAGAACACATCCAACAATGAAGAACATATCCAACATGAAAGTTGCACTGTTGCCAGATGGCTTCCAAGGGCAATTCCAGGTGCTGGTCATCACCTTTAAACCCCTTCATAGTCAGGGCCAGGGTATCTGAAAGGCTACTGTCTCCTGTCCACCTAATATTTAGTGGGGGCGGGGGCTTGCTATATGATCCTTCAGTTAAATAATGGTACTGTCATAGGTATTGTAATTGTGCTTTCTCATTGGTACCATCATCCTCTGGAAGACTGCACCCCAATGTGCAATTGGTTCCTATGCTCCTGACTTTAAAGAACTACTAAAACCCTGGTTGTTCCATCAAGTTAAGCAGGCTGGTCTGAATTAGCTGACTCTCAGACGTGATATCGGGGATGATGATGATGATGATTGATACATACAAACCCTAGTTCTAGAGGAGCATTTTAAGTTCCTATTTTTCATTGGTTGCATGTATGATTTTAATTCCAGTTGCAGTGGTATGCAGCTTAGTCAGCAGTTTGGAATAGCCTATAATATATAAAGAAATAAGCAAATTGAAGCTGCACGATGAAAACTGGATGCGCAACAGAAATTTTAGCAATCCATGTTCATATCTGAATACTTGAAACTATAAAGTGAAGTAGTTTTCTCACAACAGTTGCCCACCATGTGTGTTGACCAATTATTGTTAGGGATAAAGGAAAGTATATTCAATACGCCTGGAGAGATCCAGCCTAGAGAAAGCTGCATGAAAGACAAAATCCTAAATGAAGGCAGTTCTGTTTTCTAAATGTGTATTCTGAGTGAGAGAAAAAGTATGCACATTCTTTAAAAGCAAACATTTCATCACTGAGCTGGAGGAACATACTCCACATATTAGCAGAAACAGTCCTAAAACCATACTTATTTTCTGTTTGAGAACAGTACTTAGAAAACTCCATGGGATGCCAGATTTTCTTTTAAGGTACTATTTGCTGCTTTCTACAACTGAGCACACGCCAAGGGGCGGGGGGGAGGAGTTGCTCAATATATCAAGTAGGAAGCTCTTGCTGCACTACAGAAAATCTAACTTACACAATATGCAGTAGGAGACTCCCCCTTACCACAACACACAATCCTGCCCACCCCCGATGCACCTGTCAGCTTTAATAACTGATAGGCATGGGGAGGAAAATTCTGTACTGTAGCAGGTGGGCAACTCACAATCTGTCTTCAAGGCTATTTTTACAGACAAGTATAGTGTCCTTCCTGAAGAGTGCTAAACCCAGGTTTCTAACAGATAAAAAGGGTAGTTTAGTCACACTGTGAAAATGCAACTAAGCACAACTCTTCCCTCAGGCCTGTAAGCTGTTAGGATGGCTACTTTTTAAATCTGGACTTAGCAGATTTATCTGCTTCTGCAACCCCCTGTCTGTCAAATAAGATCTGGCTTGGTTCAGAAACAGGTCTGAGGCTGTTTCAAAGGACTAGACTCACCTACAGGGTGCCCCAAGTAGAAAAGACCTAGAAAGGAGAATTGTTGGAGACCAGAAAGGAAGGAAATGTTCTGGTTGGTCTAGCCCAGGGGTCTCCAACCTTGGCAACTTTAAGACTTGTGGACTTCAACTCCCAGAATTCCTCAGCCAGCTTTGCTGGCTGAGGAATTCTGGGAGTTGAAGTCCACAAGTCTTAAAGTTGCCAAGGTTGGAGACCCCTGCTCTAGCCTCAAGTATCCAAAAGGAGATGGGCCAGTCTAAGGTTCACCTCGCCATGCCATCTTTGTAGTGACCAGCGAAGTATATCAGATTGCATCCACAACAAGTGTTTAGGCAAAAGGGGATAAAAAACTATTAAAATACTGCTAAAGACAGCTTACAATTGCTCAGGTATGGGCTGGGCATCGATGAATTTAATAAGGAAAAAAAAAAAAAAAAAGAGGCCGCTGGGGCATGTTTCTTCTGTGATTAGAGGCTAGTGAAGAAAAACTCTGTGAGTCATCAGACTTATTTGCCACAAACAGAACCTGCAGAATTGCACTGTCACGATGGAGCTCTCATAGAGGAAGTTCCTGATGACATGCAAAATTTTAGCCAGAAGAGTTATCTGACCTTTTCACCAAGCATCCTCTAGAGCTCTGTTTGTCAACCTTAGCAACTTTAAGATTGTGTGAATGTCAACTCCCAGAATTCCCTAGCTATCAAGGGAGTTCTGGGAGATGAAGTCCACACAAAGTTATTGAGAAACACTGCTCTATAGGCACAAAGGAGAGAGATAATCAGATACCACAAAGAACTTCCCTATTCAAATATCTGGCCACTTGACCTCATTGCATTTGAAGTGCCTGGCAAATATCTTTTTATTTGTCCAAATGTTTTTATTGTTTAATGGTTGACTAAGGTAAGTTCTCTCACGCACTCTGAATATTAGTATATAAACTAGAGCATATAAATGTACAGTACGCAATATTGTACCTGCAGAACTGATATATGTGGCCTTAAAATCCTTTTCTAGGTTCCATTTTCTTTTTCACTTTACGTTCAATTGTTTTGCCAGAGTTGCTGTCATTTAATAGAATGGTTATGTTCACAGAACACGATTAACTTGTTCAGTAAAAGACTTGGCAGTTGCATTTGCACAGCATGTAGAACTTGGATAGTTCAACCATAATTATCTTGTTTATGTTCAGCATGCTGTGCAAACCAACTCTGACTGGTTAATTTATGGTTTGTACAAACCTCAAAAATCAATGAGTTCTGCAATCAAATTAGTATCTACCACATGAATACTAGTAAGTAAAAACATGACACTGCATTTCATGTACTATGGGTGAAGGATTCTGCTGGTGATCTCCTCCTCCTTCCTTCCTTCTTCCTTCCTTCCTTCTTCCTTCTTCTTCCTCCTCCTCCTCCTTTCTTCCTTCTTCCTTCTTCCTTCTTCTATCTTGCCACTAAACTTCTAGAATTGTTTAGAACTGCTCCCAAAGAAAACTCAATGCAATTGGATAGAAGAGATGGATTATTTATTTATTTGATTTGATTTTGGGTGCCACCCAATTTCATAACAATTCTGGGTGGCTCACAATATAAAGAAAACAAGATAGAAATACAATCAAGCAAATAAAAATACAATGATGGAAATAAATAAGATAGAGAATCCGGGCAACCAACCATAAAAATATATGCAACACATATCAAGCACATCTATATCCCCTCTACCTTCCCAGGCCTGGAATAGCAACTAAGTCTTCTGGAATGCCATCAAAGTGGAAGCCATTCTAAATAACAGAGGAGACCTCATTCCAGATGGCAAGCTCCATCTAAGAATGCTAAAACACCTGAATGTTACACATTCCTGGGAACCTTTTTCTATTTGTTTGTTTTATTCATAATGCACATTTTTTACTTGTTTATTCAGTTTCTATAGATACCCATTCTCAACCAATGACTCTTTGTGTCGCTATGCTAATGTAGATTTTTCCTACCTAATTTAGGGATCAGAAGAAAACTCTTTCATGCTACTAGACCTTATGATTACAAAGGTACCATAGATCTGAATGAATACAAAGAGGATTTTAAAAGAAGGAATGTATTGGATGAAACATGATTGACGAATGTCAGGCGATATGTTTGTCCTACAGTCTGTAAAATATTATCTATTATTTAGGCAAATTATTTCAAGACTACAGATCAGGGGTGTCAAATTCAATTTCATTGAGGGCCGC
Source organism: Notechis scutatus (assembly GCF_049901735.1). Classification (NCBI taxonomy): domain Eukaryota; kingdom Metazoa; phylum Chordata; class Lepidosauria; order Squamata; family Elapidae; genus Notechis; species Notechis scutatus. The sequence continues at coordinate 22,070,954 of NC_142011.1, read as the reverse complement.
ATCAGGGTTGTGTTTGACCTCAAGGGGCCTGGGTGGGCATGGCCAGCATGATGTCACTCATGTCAAGGGGCACCTGTGGTGGCGTGAGTGCTCTGACAGTAAAAATGTGCTTCCAAACTCCATTTTCAGTTGCCCATGCTCTCCTGCAACCCTCTGCCAGTGAAAACGGAGCTCGGGGAAGGGGCTGTGTGAGGCCCTTGTGAGCTTTGTTTTTGGCTGGGATGGTCTCCTGCAACCCTCTGGAAGTGAAAATGCAGCTTGGGAGTGCTGTGTGCAGCCCTCACAAGCTCCATTTTTGCTGACAGAGGCCCCACAGGCTGGTCCTTCGCTGTTTCCAGGGCAGCCCTGTGAGCCAGATCTAAACACCCCATGGGCTGGATCTGGCCCCTGGGCCTTGAGTTTGATACTCAAATGACACTCTCAATGTCATTTGAAATTACGACAGTGCCATTTGTGACTTTGTAGCTGGGTTGAGTGTGAGTTAAAGGTCTAATCTGGAACATCTGAAAATATTTTTAAAAAGAAACTGTTATGTACTGATTTCCCTTGTCAATGTCACCCTACATTTAATACAATAAATGTGGTTCAACAACACTTTCCTGTGATCAAGCGGTGTGATGATGGCAGCTCATATATTCTGTAGGCAAAAGCATGACAGTTGATCTAAGCTTCATTCTTGCTCCCTCCTGACTATGTTGTTTAGTCCCAAGGCCAGTGGCAAGTTGAGCAAGAGAGCTGCAACCAGTGTGATCTGGATGGGTGGAGAAAAACCAAAATCTAAATGGCAATGTCTTTAAATAACATCAAAACAGAAGTGAAACCAGTAATATCAATAAGCAAAATCTCATGGCAAGATTCACACCATTATGCTCCATTCTGGAAAAGTCCATTCTGGGGACTTTTCTCACTGCTGAACTGAAATGCTATTTGCCTATACTTGAAGAAGCAGGAAACAACCCTGGCAGGAAATTTGCCTTCTCCATTGCTGAGCCTCTCTTGCCGTTCATGTTTCTGATTCTGCAATTGCCAGAGTGGCCTCCCAAACAATGGTTTATATGTTTTGAAGCTGATTTTGGTTAGATTCAGAATAGGAGGGGGAGCACTCTTTGAACAGCTGAGGCCATTTTCTCACCTTTATACTGTCCTATTGTTTCTTTATTTTTCTTATATGTATCCATTTCATGTATTCATAACTATGTTTATACTTATACCTATTATCTTGTAAGTGATTGACAAATCAAATAAAAAATTAAAATCTCAGAAGGTATGGAAGTCTGTATGCCTTACTCTTATTTTGGCACAATGGTGATTGGATGACTTCGAAGATGTTGTACAAAGGTAATGGGAAACTTCACCAAGGATCCATTAAGCCTCTCTCACTTATGTTTGTGCTGTGGTTGTTGGGGAAGTCTAATGCTAAAACTTCCCATGGGCTACCAGATGTGGCTGCTAGCCCACTTGCTATGAAATATTGCACTGAGTAAAGTAGATCCAGGGATTTGGGAAGTAGGGTAGATAAACAACTAGGGGATTTCAGGCAGTGTCAGTAGTTCCGATTTCATGATACTCCTAGTTAACTACTTTGAGGCCCCCTCCTCTGTTAGGCAGAGCATTGTCAATGCAGCTGATTGAGGAAATGGAGCTCTAAGAGGCCTCTAAAATTCCTCACTGCAAGTACTGCAGCTATAAGAGAAATGAATTAAGTGGGTTCCACTCATTGCCATGTTGGCTCTAGATGCCAAGGTAGATGGGACAGTTCTATACTTCACTTGCTCCTCAAGAGCGTGGCTGGTGGTTTCTTTCCCTTTCCCCAACAACCATATTCAAGGGTTTCCAGGAGGGAAGGGAAGAAAAGTAATATAAAAGGCAAGCTGAGACTGCATGATTAAAATCCCTCTCCTTTATAGTGAGTTGACTTCTTTGACTGAGAGACCATACATCCAAGCAGGGGTGGGATTCTACCAATTCTGTGCAGTTCAGAGAACCGGCAAATCATGCCCCTGGCTGGTCCCAGGGAAGGCTTCTAGGAGCAAAAACATCCCAGAAGGCCTCAAAAATGGGGAGGGGGAGTTGCTGCCAAAACCCCCCTCAAAAAACAAAAGAAGCCACGCCCACCCTGTCACATGGCATTTTATTTATTTATTTTATTTATTTATTTTGTCAAGCGATTATAAGATAACAGGTATAAGTATATACATAGTTATGAATACATGAAATGGATTCATATAAGAAAAATAAAAAGAAACAATAGGACAGGGATGGTAGGCACGTTGGTGCGCTTATGCACGCCCCCTACAGACCTTTTAGGAAAGGGGTGAGGTCAATAGTAGACCCCAACAGTTTTTGGGGTTTGGGGAAGAAAGTCAGAGTCAGATAGAGTATTCCAGACATTGACCACTCTGTTGCTGAAGATCGTATTTCCTGAAATCAAGTTTGGTGCAGTTTACCTTGAGTTTGTATCTATTGTGTGCTCTTGTATTGTTATGGTTGAAGCTGAAGTATTCATTGACAGGTAGGACATTGCAATATATAATTTTATGTGCTATACTTAGATCGGACTGAAGGCAGCGTAGTTCTAGGTTGTCTAGATCTAAAATTTCAAGTCTGGTGGCATAAGGTATTCTGCAACGAGTAGAGGAGTGGAGAACACTTCTTGTGAAATATTTCTGGACTTTCTCAACTGTGTAATATATCAGATATGTAATGCAGGTTCCAGACTGATGAGCTGTATTCAAGTATTGGTCTCACAAATGTTTTGTATGCTCTAGTTAGTAGTGTGATATTACCGGAGAAAAAGCTATGCAGGATTAGGTTAACAACTCTTAATGCCTTTTTGGCTCTGTAGTTACAGTGGACTCTAGCACTTAGATCATTAGAGATGAATACTCCAAGGTCCTTGACAGAGTTTGGATCATCAACAAGGTCTTGACTATTCAGTTTGTATTTTATTTTCTGATTTTTTTTGCCAATATATAAGACAGAGCATTTATTTGTTGAGATTTGAAGTTGCCATTTGTTTGACCATTCTGATACATAGTCGAGGTCTTTTTGAAGGGTAGCAGTATTGTCAGTGGTGTTGAATAGTTTTACATCGTCAGCGAAAAGAATGCAGTTGTTCTTAATATGACCACAGAGGTCATTTATGTAGAGTATGAAGAGAGTTGGTCCTAGAACACTGCCTTGGGGGACACCACTGTTGACAGGTACAGGATTTGATAGGACGCTCCCAATTTTGACCATTTGTTGTCTGTTTGACAGGAATGCTTCTATCCAGTTATGCAGATGTCCAGAGATACCATAAGATTTTAGTTTTAGGAGTAGTTTGTTGTGTACCACTGAATCAAAGGCTTTACAGAAGTCTATGTAAATTGTGTCTATTGCTTTGCTTTGATCAAGTTTGTAGTCCATATGTTTTTGCAGTGTAAGAGTTACAGATTACTGGATAGTTTTTTTCTGAAACCAAATTGTTTATTGGAGAGTAGGTTGTTTGTCTCTAAGTGGAGGATAATGGATTGGTTAATTGATTCCATGACTTTACAGGTGACACAGCATAAAGAAATTGGTCTGTAATTTTCAACTAGGCTGAGGTCTCCCTTTTTGCCCACCTAGCCACACCCACAGAACTGATTGTTAAATTTTTTTAATCCCACCCCTGCATCCAAGCCATGTGTGTCTTTGGAATGTCTATTCCACCACCCAACTGATTTCCATTGTTGTTACTCATTCTTTTCCAAGGAAAAAGGGAATTCAAGTATTGGGAGGGAAGGAAGAAAGGAAGGAAAAAAAGAAGGAAGGAAGGAAGGAAGGAAGGAAGGAAGGAAGGAAGGAAGGAAGGAAGGAAGGAAGGAAGGAAGGAAGGAAGGAAACATTTGTGCAGGGTTGTGTTTTAAGTAACCTCCAAAGTGTGCATTTATGAGAATACTCAGAATCCAATGAGCATGGGAATATAACTTATTGAGTCAATGGACTAGCCAAAAAGCATAGATGTACAGCTTTTTTTTGTCATCTAACCTGAACCAAAATGCAAAGTATCTGGTTGCATTGAATGACTTTGAGAAAATTCAAGACAATGTGATTTCTAGTTAATATAAGACCTCGAAGAGAACTTCTCCAGTCAAGAGAAGGCAGGAGGGCCCTTGGTTAGTTTCAAGGATAAACATTTAAATGGTTGGTGTGGAAAGGTAAACACAGAAAGTCTGCACATAATCTCTGAGGTTTTAAAAAAATAATATTTCCTGCACTACTACTAAAATATTAAAGATAATGTTCTGCTTATATCTCACTTGCAAACTCTCAATGCAGTAATCTGTATTGGAAGTGATTTCTATTTTTCTGCTCTGCTCACTGAGTGCTGAGCACTTGTAGATTAACACTGGAAGAGATGATCATTAAAAGCTGGGCTATTGCTTTGCATAAAGTAAAGGAATGGGCTGCCTTACCTGGATTCAGACCCAAAATAGGAAAATAACAGAAGAGACAGAAAATCAGTGTAACCTCTTTTATCTTGGGATTGTTGATTTCTCTTCTCACTGTCTTGTATGACATTTGCCTGAATTATTGAACATCTAGGCTACTTCAAAAACACAAGTTACCAGCTTTATAATTAGCACCAACAGAGGAAAATCACATTGGAAAAAATCTTATGATCACTCTATAAAGAAAATCAAAAGGAAACAAGGCCTGCCTGCTTGGTTATGCCTCATGCACGTGAGAAGAATCTATTTTTCATTTTAAGGGCTTAAGAAAGAAGAAAGTTCAAAGAAAACACAGTCTTAACTCTCTATGTTGCTATTTCTTCAACTAAAATAATTGCCTGGAAAAAGTAGCAGGGGGCTGGATGTAGAAGGTATCATTCATAGATATAGAGCCGGTCTATAGAGCAGTGCCTTCTTCAGTCTCCAGTTCTGGAGTGTGTATTGAGAAGAACAAAACCTTGCCTTCAAATTATCTAGTTTAATGGCACCAACCCTTTTGTTTTATCAAACTAGGATATTTTTTTTGAAAGCAAGCTCATTATGAGGAGATAACACATGCAGACTTGTATAAATCTTTACAAGTCTTTTCAAATTGCACCGTTGTTGAATTATATTTGTATTAATCCTTTGCCAAGACAATTTAATTGACGCCTTCCTCCCTTCCCCCACTCCATCGTTGTTCTCTCTGATGATAAAGCCAATACACTGCTAAAACATACCTGCCAGAATCTCTGGAGTGGACAGCGTAGACCTAGGGCATATCATAAGTCAAAGTGAGATGAGAAATAATGCTTAAGAATGACCAAAATGTTATTTGCCATTTTGCATAGTTAAAAATTATGAATGATTTATGGGAGACATGAATGAAGAGGAGGAATAAAAAGTGCACAACTGTACAATTACCTTTCAAAAAAATATGTATTACAATATAATAGAATCCTTAATTCTGTTGAAGGAAAGGGAAAGGGAGACAAGGGAAGGGATAAGGGAAGGGAAGAAAATGAAAGGGAAGGGAAGAAGGAAAGGAAAGGAAAGGAAAGGAAAGGAAAGGAAAGGAAAGGAAAGGAAAGGAAAGGAAAGGAAAGGAGAGGAGAGGAGAGGAAAAGAAAGTTGAGTAAACTATCCGAAGGAATTTTCAGGTAGAATAAGTTAAGCAACAATAGGAATTAGGATAACAAGATGGAGAAAAAAAATAAGGGTCTCACAAAAGAAAGCATGGTCAAACATAGACATTTTAAGAAGTCTGGACAACAATTATGTTCTTAACCAGAGGTTGAGAAACATTTGCTGCATAGAGGAACAGGTTAGACTCAGAGACCTTCTCAGTCTATGATTCATACTGAGTGATGTGTGACTGTGGTGACAGTGGGAACCACAAGAGATGGCTTTAAGTCTACTCTGAAAGTGAATTGAGCCCAGCAACATCTAGGAAGAGGGATCAAGCCCAGGACCCTTTAATTGGCAGGTACCAAAGGATTCCACACTGACTTCTACATAGATATCTACATGAAACTGTTGGGCAAGATTATCTGCTGATATCAGGCCAGGTTTAATCTATATGCTGATGATACCTAATTATACATCTTGACCTTGGACGTCATTGAAGTGCTATCCAGCTCTCAATGGAGAAGAACAGGTTGGGACTCAATCCACAGCATCACAGAATGGTTTGGGTTTGAAAGCTTGCCAATTCCAGTGAGATCCTTTTGTTAATTCTGAATAAGGTTGCCCTTTGCATCTAGGATCATCACACAAAGGAAATTTTGTGTCAGAATGTGATTACTGTTTAAGTCAACGTGAGCTCCTCTCCTCTGCAGATGTCACTGATTGAGCTTCTCAGTGAAATCACTAGGCAATTTCCACTGCACTGGAGCACACTGGATTTTACTGTGATAGCAAGATTGTAGACAGATATCTTCAATATGCACAAAACCTCACAACTGCATCAAGAGGAAGCCAAGATTATTGAAAATTGCCCAACAAATCTGTTAATTAATCAGTGAGACTCATTTTCCACACTATGGCTCTAAAGCAGGGCTGTTAAACTCCTAGCTTGGGGACCTACAGCAGTGCCTGTGATAGCAGCAGCAATAACATTTAGACTTATGTACCTATTTATAACCCTCTCTAAGTGGTTTACAGAGTCAATTATATTGGCCCCAACAATCTGGGTCATCATTTTACTTACCTCAGAAGGATGGAAGGCTGAGTCAACCGGGTGAGATTTGAACTGCCAAATTGCAGACAGCCAGCAGTCAGCAGACGTAGCCTGCAGTACTGCACTCTAACCACTGCACCATTGTAGTTCATAAGGACAAACCCAAATTGAGGACAAACTGTATTTTAGTGTCATTTCTTCACTAGGAGTTAGAAACTTGAACTATTAGAAATACTAGAATGATTGGTTTGCATTTCATAAACACTTCAATATATAATTTCCATTTATGTATTTAATATTTATTTATGATTCATCACTTATATCTTTTATGTATATTGAGAGCTTACGCACTGAAGACAAACTCCTTGCATGTCCAATCACATTTGGCCAATAAAGAAATCTATTCTATTCTAATATACATGAAATAAAATAATGTTTGAAAAAGTAGTTCTAATAATTTCATGGACTAATTATACCGTTTCATCACTAGAATAACACAAATGGTTTAGCAGTATTAGAAGGAAGGGTTTTTTTTTTTTTGTAATTTCCCTCTGATACAGAAGTATTTCTGAATGTAAAACCCCAGTTATAGCATGTTTATGTGTTTATGCAATGTATATATATATGTGGTATATTTAGCTGTGGTCAATCTGATAATTTCACTTTCATTCTGATTGGCTTTTTGCTGACTGAAAGTTCATTCTGGCTCCATTTCCACAGCTCACATCCCAGATGCAAAGCACATAAACAATTTTTTAAAACGTGCTGTGCATGTTTTTTTATAATTTCAGTTATAGGATAACTATATCCCCAGCTTTTGGGGACTGTACTCTGCCTTTGAGAGATATGTAAGGGGCTGCAGTAGAAAGAAAGGTAAGGTAAGGTTAGGATAACAATTGCTTGACTTAAATTTAACCTAAATTAAATTGACATTCATTATTTAGTCATTCCTTACAGTTAGTCTCCATATACTTACCAACTTTTCCTTTCGTTCGCATTCTATAATTTCATGACTCATTTTAGCAGAACCTGGGTACTCGTCTCAAAGCATTGGGGGATCATGATGAACCACGGTGGCGCATTGGATAGAGCACAGTACTACAGGTTACTTCTGCTGACTGTCAGCTGCCTGCAATTTGGTAGTTCAAATCTCACCAGGCTCAAGGTTGACTCAGCCTTCCAGGTCGGTAAAATGAGGGCCCAAATTGTTGGGGCCAATATAATTGACTCTGTAACCCACTTAGAGAGGGCTATCAAGCAGTATAAAGCAGTATATAAGTCTAAGTGCTATTGCTACTGCTATCACAGGCACTTCTGTAGTTATATTGCCCTGATCTCTATGTTTTGGAGAACACCTTAAGCAAATTCATGTAGGTACTTTCAGGAAGCAATTGGTCTGTGGGTCAGGATTCTGCTGATACCTCCATTCCAAATTCCCCCTACTCCTGATCATGAGGCACAGATTTGAGTTACTACAGGGAGGCCTTCACTTATAAATTGAGCCCGGCAATGGTGACAGGCTCAGTTATATTTGTGAGATTCGTCATGCAGGCCACCATATGACTGGGCCTGTTTTTATGACATTTTGGTGCAGCAGATATTCAAGCGATCACCAAAGTCATTGGCTGCCATGGTCGTTAAGCGAACCTATTGCTTACTGTGGGCTGGTTTTGCCATAGACTAGAAGTAAATGCCAGCTTCCAGCAAAAATACCATGAATTGTGGTCACTTGACCAGTGATGGGTTTCAAAAAGTTTTCCTACCAGTTTGGTGTGAGTGCACACTTTGCACATGCATGAGGGCTTCACACATGCACAGCATGTGCAACTCACCTTCTGCTGCAAGGCCTGTGCGTAAAACAGCTGGTGCATGGCAATTGGCTGTGCCGTGCAAAGCAGCTGAAGTTGAAAAGCAGGAAATAAAAGTCAGTATGGAGCCGGGGAGAATGGGAGGACCCAGCAGCTGATCGTCAGAGCTACCGGTTTGGCTGAACTGGGCTGAATCAGTAGAATACCTGTTATGACCCAGGCTTCGTCGAACTTAATAAAACACAAACTGAATTTAAAAGGAAAACCTATTTTGATGTGACGCTGGGAATTACTTACATTCCCAGCCAAAACTAATTATGCACAGTTCCTCCAGATAAGAGCACACTTTTCAGTGCTGTTGAATGCTGCCAACAAACAGACATCCAATTAAGGCTTAACATAAACCAACCAAAAAACCCAGAAAAAAATGACCAGAGTACAGAGCTTCAAGACAAACTTAGAAATTACTGAACTGCTTTGCTTCCTGCAAAGCTTTTCCTCATTAAGGTCTGACTTTTATCCCTTATGGGAGGGGCAATCACCTCCCAGCCTTACTCCCGATCGCTCCTTCTGCTTCAGCTGCTCTCACCTTCTAGCAGCTCTGCGCACATGCGCACTGGGAACAAGCTCCCCTGGGTACTCTGCTTCACTGCTGCCAGACTCTGAAGGCTCCAAAGGCAGCACCCCACTTTCAGTTGGTCCTGGCCCCATCCCTGCATTGGATGCAGGACCCTCGTCCAAGTCCTCTCCAAACTCCCTGGCTGGTTCCCTTTCTTCCTCACTGTCTGATACCTCTGCCGTCTGCACCGGCTGCTGGCGAACCTCAACAATACCACCATTACACTTAACCCTGGAACTCTACAAACAGCCATCAATGCGGGACAGTTTATAAGTGCTCCAAAGGTGAGCATATGATCACAGGATAGGGGCAACATCAGAACTCTGAAACTGGGTCATAGGTCCCCTTTGGGGACGTTTGTCATAACTTCAAAAGGTCACTAAGTGACCAGTCATAAGTCAAGGACTACCTGTATTAAGAATTGGAAAGAATTCTGGAAGCCAGGCCTGGCATGCTTTCCCTCCTTTCTTCATATTATCAAAACTGTCCAGATTACGTGAAGAGCCAGTTCCTGACCACTTGGAACCCAATTCCTAATTCTCAAGTACAGTAGAACCTCTGGTCACAACCATAATTCATTCCATAACTTTGGTCGTAACCCGATTTGGTTGTGACCCAAACCTAATTTTGGAAATTTGGCACTTACCCCAAAAAAAATTGGTGCGGAAGGGAAAATTGGCTGAAAAAAAAAAGTGAATTTTTTGGTTGGAAACCAATTTGGTCGTGGTCAGAAGCATTCGTGACCAGAGGTTCTACTGTATTATGCTTGATGCTGGCCTCTTTCAAGTGTTGGGATTTCTTTCTTTCTTTCTTTCTTTCTTTCTTTCTTTCTTTCTTTCTTTCTTTCTTTCTTTCTTTCTTTCTTTCTTTCTTTCTTTCTTTCTTTCTTTCTTTCTTTCTATTTCTAGTAAATAATCAAAGGAGCAATCAAAGGAGACTCTTGACAGTTTACAATACGTCCATAAAATACAATAAAGGAATCACAGTATGAGTATAAAAATAAAAAAAAACAATTGACCCTCAATTTTTCTTCCATTCAGTCGGGTCCAATTCTCAGACATTGCATGAAGAAATCCCGGCAGTTTTCCTGGCAAGATTTTTCAGAAATGGTTTGCCATTGTCTCCTTCCTAGGGCTGAGAGGCATTGACTGGCCCACAGTCACCCTGCTGGCCTTATGACTGAAGTAAAACAGGTCTTGGCGTTTCCCAGGTTCTAGCCTTAACTGCTACTCCAAACAGGCCTTATTTACCCCAATTACAGATCAGCTAATTAGTAACCAGTGGCAATAATTCATGCTTCAAAGGTGATCTGAAATAACTTTTATTTTTTAGTATTCAATAGGTAGTCTTTGACTTACTAACATAACGAAGCTTGGAATTTCCATTGTAAGTTATCACAGTCATAAGTCGGGACATCCATGTGACTGCACCCAATTTTATGAATTTTTTTGCAGCGCTTATTAGCAAATGCCATAATTGTTAAATGAATGCATGTATTCTGCTGCGTGTATTTTGGCAAAAACTGCTGAAAAGGCTAGAAACCACCAAAAAACAACAACAACACCCCATCACAAATTGCAGTCATGTGACTGCAGAATGTTGCAACCAGCTGTAAAGGTGATCCTGTTGCCAAGTACTCAAAATGTAGTCCTATGATCATGGATTAGAGGTGGTATTCAGCAGGTTCTGACCAGTTCTGGAGAACCGGTAGCAGAAATTTTGAGTAGTTTGGACATCCGGCAAATACCACTTCTGACTGGAGATTTTACAGTATCCTTCCCCTGCCATGCCCATCAAGCCACGCCCACAGAACCAGTAGTTAAAAAATTTGAATCTCACCACTGTCATGGATGTGTGTGTGTAGTCATCAGAACGCCAGATCTAGTCCGTACATAGCTTTTGGGAGGTTCTTCATAACTTTGAACAATCACTAAGCTATGTATAAGTTTTTAGTTACTTACAAAATGCTAGCAGTGTTTGATTGAATTTTTGGAGCAAGGTCATTGCAAAGAATAAGTAAGTAAGTGTCAACTAAAAAGATACTCCTTTTGTCTTTTTGGCTGCCAGAAAAAGGGAGTGGGGGAAAACAAGGCATTCTTGAAATGCCTAGATAATCACCCCGGCAGCCCAAAATTGTCAGAGCATAAAGTTATTGGAGAGCATGATGGATGACTCTTGGAGATGGAAGTGTCCCATTGGAGAAGTCACATCCAGGGTGTTCTGTACAAGTCAATTTACATACTCGTAGCCCCGCGTCGCGATTGGTTAAGGCGCGCGGCGATCGGATTGGTCGAGCGAGCCGCACTGATTGGTCCGTTGCGAATCCCCCGCGATTGGTGGAAACTAATCGCGGGAGATTCGAAGCGGTGTCATTGGCCGCGGCCGCCGCGGCTCGGGAATAAAAAGCCGCAGTTTTTCCCTTCAAGCTTAAGCTGTATCAGGAGCCAATAAAGAGCTGAAACCCAGTCACTGACTCCGAGCTTCCTTTCTCGACGGACACGACACTGGCGACGAAGGTGGGATCCAGAGAATAACCACCGAGCACGTGTCCCGAGGAAGACAAAGGACCGACGAGATGGCCAGCATGACCCCACCAGCACCCTTCAACCCCGCTACCGAGGACTGGGAATCGTACACGGATAGATTCCTGATGTTCCTCGAAAGTAGCAATTTGAAGGATGCGAACGGGCAGAAGAAAAGGGCCGTCTTCCTCACACACTGCGGGCCCGCAGTGTTTAAGATGGCCAAAGCCCTCGCGAAGCCAGAGGACGTGAAGGCGATGGACTGGGCCGATCTCGAGCCACTCCTTCGGAACCACTACGCCCCCGCTGTGCCCATCCTCATCCGGCGGGATGAGTTCTATCGGCGAAACCAGCGGCAGGACGAGAGCATTAGCGACTTTATAGCCGCCTTGCGAGACCTAGGGGGATGTGCGAGTTCAGGGACCTGGACGATGTCCTCCGAGACCGCGTGGTCCTAGGCCTCAGGGATCAGGCACTAAAAAGTCGACTGATGGCGAAAGGCAACATCGACCTCGGGACGCCCTGGCCGAAGCTTCCGCAGCCGAAGCCACCCGGAAGTCAGCAGCCAGACTTCGGAGGGCAGACAACGGGACCACACTGAAACCCCGAGACAAGCCGACGAGAAACCACCACACACCACGGGGACCTGGACTCCGCTCCGATACCACGGACGAGGAGGAAGACGCCCACCGACTACAAACAGGACGGGACCGGGCGAGATCAACGGGGTCGTAAGTCGGGGAACCAGTGCGCCGGGTGCGGGGGAAACCACTTTCGATCCGAGTGCCGTTTTATCGACGCGATCTGCCGGCATTGCAACAAGAAGGGCCACATCGCCCGAGTCTGCCGACTCAAAAAGACACACAGCCCCGCCGGCGAGAACCAAGCAACCGGGGACGAGACGACACCCCCCCGAGAACCAGAGATCGCCAAGCCGACTATCGCTGGAACCGAGACAACCGAGGACGACGGAGCGGGGAAGGCCGACAGAGAGAAGAAACCCACCAGACGGTCACCATCGGCCATGCCGAAACCACGGATGCCCGGAAGGTCTACGTGGAGGTGAGCATCGAGGGCGAACCATGCCGGATGGAGGTAGACTCCGGATCCTACCTCTCCATGGTCGCCTGGAAAGAACTCAAGCGCCTGGTGCCAAACATCCAGAAAAAAGGACTGGAGAACCAGAAACTGATCATCAAGGACTATCAGGGGAACCGCATCCCCGTCATTGGGACCGGACAGTTCGTGGTGACTTTCAAAAACCGCACCGCGAAACTTCCCCTGACTATCGTGGACCGGAACCGACCCAGCCTTTTAGGACTCCAATGGTTCGCGCCACTCGGGATCGAGGTCACGGGAGTAAACCACACCACAGAGGCCGACTGGGAGCAGCAGCTGGCGAGGGACTTCCAAGAAGTATTCGACGGCACCCTAGGCAAGTACAAAGGGCCCCCTATCTCTTTTAGCCTAGACCCAAATGTCGCCCCCATACGCCTAAAACCCCGACGGGTGCCTTTTGCACTCCGGACGAAAATAGACGAGCAGATTGACAAACTCGTAAAACAGGGGGTTTTGCAGCCAATCGACCACGCCCGGTGGGAGACCCCTATAGTCACCCCAGTCAAACCAGATGGGTCAGTAAGGATCTGCGGGGACTATAAGGCCACCCTCAATTGCGCCCTGCAACAAAGCGCCTACCCCGTCCCAGTAGTGCAACACCTATTGCACTCGCTGGGGGGGGGGCAAGGTCTTTGCGAAGCTCGACCTGGCGCAAGCCTATCAGCAACTGCCGGTCGATGAAGAAACCGCCGAGGCGCAAACAATAGTCACCCATCGGGGAGCGTTTCGTTGTAACCGACTCCAGTTTGGAGTCAGCGTAGCCCCAGGAATTTTCCAGAGCCTCATGGAGAGACTGCTGCGAGGAATCAAGGGGGTGGTTCCCTATTTTGACGATGTATTGGTGTCAGCAGCCAACCAGGAGGAACTAGAGGGTCGCCTAAGGGAGGTACTAGAAAAATTCAAAGGGGCCGGGCTAAAGGTGAAGAAAGAGAAATGCCAGCTATACACAGAGCAAGTCGAGTTTCTGGGGTACCTCCTAGACCGACATGGCATCCACCCAACCGGAAGCAAGGTCAAAGCCATAAAGGAAGCCCCCACACCCAAGAACAAAACAGAGCTGCAGGCATTTCTGGGACTGCTAAATTTTTACAATGTGTTCTTGCCCCAAAAGGCGACCGCGGCGGAGCCTTTGCATAGGCTCCTGGACAGGACGGCCAAATGGACCTGGGGAAAACGGGAGGACACCGCATTCAAGAATACCAAAGACCTGCTCACCTCGGATGCCGTTCTCATTCAGTATAATGAGACCCTACCCATCGCCGCCACATGCGACGCCTCACCATTTGGCGTCGGCGCTGTCCTCAGCCATACACTCCCAGACGGAAAAGAAGCACCCATCGCTTTTTTCAAGAACACTCAGCAAACCCGAAAGAAACTACAGCCAATTAGATAAGGAGGCACTGGCCATCGTCGCAGCAGTAAAGAAGTTCCACGAGTACCTCTACGGCCGCCGATTCACCCTCATCACAGACCACAAGCCGCTGCTAGGCATCCTGGCGGGGAACAAGGCCACACCGAACATCCTATCCCCCAGGATGACAAGGTGGTCTGAGTTCCTCGCCGCCTACGACTACCGGCTCACACACAGACCGGGTAAGACGATCTCCCATGCAGACGCGTTGAGCCGCTCGCCGCTTCCCGACCTAGACGACGATCCAGCTCCCACGACGACCACCCTCAGCATAGAGACATTGCCGGACCTACCCATAACCGCGCCAGACATTGCCCGAGAGACTAATAAAGACAAGCGTCTGGCGCGGGTATTACATTGGGTAGCAAAGGGATGGCCAGAGAAAGACAGCGATGATGCATTCAGGACATTCGAAACCGGCAAACAGAACTGTCACTACAGAAAGGTTGTTTGTTATGGGGGACAGGGTGGTCATACCGAAAAACTGCAAGGGAAGGTATTACAATTATTACACGAAGGACACCCGGGATTGTGAGGACTAAAGCTTTAGCCAGAAGCTATGCTTGGTGGCCAGGTATGGACAAGGAGATCGAGGCCTGGGTAGCCAAGTGCTCGCGCTGCCAAGAAACCAGACCAAATCCCCCCGCAGCACCAATTTTAGAATGGGAAACGCCCAGGGGACCATGGTCGAGACTCCATATAGACTTTGCCGGGCCCACAAAAGGGAACACATTCCTCATCACGGTGGATGCTTACTCCAACTGGCTGGAGGTAAGCAACATGAAGACCACCACAACAGATGCGGTAACAAAGGTCTTAAACAAACTCTTCGCAACCCACGGTCTCCCGGATGTCATCGTGTCAGACAACGGGCCCCAGTTCACCTCGCTGGAATTCGAAAGATTCCTAGCGGAACGAGGCATACGACACGCACTGACAGCGACGGCGCATCCGGCGGCCAATGGTAGGGCAGAACGGATGGTTCAATTTACAAAAAGAACCCTCCAAAAGATCGAACACGGGACATACAAGAAAAAATAAATAAAATGCTCCTAATACAACATATCACCCCTAATACAACGACTAACAAAAGCCCGGCAGAATTACTAATGGGGAGAAAACTAAGGTCACCACTCGACAGACTACACCCCACATACAACCCGGAAAAACCCCCGGACTCATCTAGCAAGCACCGGGTTTTTACACCAGGCGACGCAGTCTATGCAAAAAACCTTACCGGAGACCCACTATGGGTACCGGCAACTATAACCCAACTGACAGGACCCCACTCCTACCGACTACAGACAACCGACGGACAAACATGGAAACGCCACATCGATCAAATAAGATCAAGAACAAAAAACACAACCGACACGCAACCAAACACAGACGACCCCGATAACACAAACCAAGAGGGAGGGAAGATACAGAGGATCAAATAGGAACTAACCAGCAATACTCACCAGTCAACAGCCAGCCCGAAGTCTCACCAGGAAGGAACAGCCAGGCCAGCTCAACCAGCCCGGAAAGACCAGGCAGGAGCGGCGAAAGTCGCAGCTCGACCAACCCGGGTAGACCGGGAGGGAGCTGCAACAAGAGGCCCAGCGACACCTTCCAGGGGTTCCATCGACAGGGCCAAGAGAACAGAAGTCCCGACCGAACCGGCCGGGAACCAAACAACAACTAAGCTGCGCAAGTCAAATAGACAAGTACGAAGCCCGCCTACCTACGGGACTACGTTACGAGGACCGAACCAAGAGGGGAGGGGTGTTCTGTACAAGTCAATTTACATACTCGTAGCCCGCGTCGCGATTGGTTAAGGCGCGCGGCGATCGGATTGGTCGAGCGAGCCGCACTGATTGGTCCGTTAGTGAATCCCCGCGATTGGTGGAAACTAATCGCGGGAGATTCAGCGGTGTCATTGGCCGCCGCCGCGGCTCGGGAATAAAAAGCCGCAGTTTTTCCCTTCAAGTTTAAGCTGTATCAGGAGCCAATAAAGAGCTGAAACCCAGTCACTGACTCCGAGCTTCCTTTCTCGACGGACACGACACAGGGGATGGGGAAAAGACCAGGGTCAAGGAGAAATGTATGATGTAATTTAGTATCAGCTGCACCCAGCCACTCGCCAACATGGCAACTTCTAATAAACCAATTTACTTTTCCCTGAGATGCGGCTAGAGACCTTTGATTTGAATGAGGGTGGATTTATTGGAGCCCTGACAGTAAGAGTAAGTAAGAAGTGCATTAATAGAAAAACTGCTCCTGCAAGCCTCCATACCTCATACCATAGAAGTGGAGAACCACACACCAGTTCTTCCTGAGACACATAAGTCAAGCAAATCAAAGAAGGTGGTCATATATGTACTCCAATGCGGAGTCATGTACAGCTTTGAAAGTTATAACCAGCACTTTGAGTTGCACCCAGAAGATGATGGGAAGCCAGTTCAGTCTTGCGTACATGAGTACACCAATAACTGGACTGCTGCATTTTGGACCAACTGCAGCTTTTAGATGGTCTTCAAAATCATCAAGTACATTTCAACAGCACGGTGATGAAGGTGTGAATTCCCACCTCAAAGTCCTCATGAGAAACTTCCCTTAAAAAGAAAATAAGAAATTCAGGATGCTGAATTACAACATTAACATTACTTTTTGGGTTATTTTCTGTTCTGATTCCTTGCAAGAGGTGAATGAATAGTTGGAGAAATAATACTTGCAAAGACTCAAGGAAAGGGTTCATGGAGCTTAACTCTTCTGCATCTGTGTCAAAAGTCACTAGGCCAGTTCCAAAGATTGCCAAACAAGCTCTACTGCTGTGTGTCGTGTGTGACTGTAAACCGCACCCTAGCAGCCTGTCGGTACAGCACACAGTGTGCTCAAGATGAGTGACATCGTTCTCTCACACTCAGGAAAAGCCCAGCAATGCTGCAGCACATACAGCCTGGATCTGGCTTTTTCAGGGGATTTTCCCTTCTTGAAGCATCTGCTACAGCTTCTTGTAAACAGCCACACATGACTCTGATTGAACTCTCTTACTGTCACTGCAATTAAGCCTGTTCCTAGCTGAAACTGCTCCATTTAATTCAAATGATCCCAGTATTTTTTTTGTGTGTTGAATTTATGTTTACTGACAAAGAAATAAAGGGAGACTAGAACATAAATTCAACACAAAAAAATAGTTTGTCACAAAAGCGAGTGCCTGCGAAGGCTCCTGGATTGGGACTGAAAGGTGAAAGAGGAAGCAGAATGCTTTGTCCCATAATTGGGTAGACCAGGTTGCCTCGATATACCGGTCCCACTGTAAAAAACAAAACACTTAATGGTCCCAGTAGCTCTCTCGTGAGCTGAGGCCCACTACTATATCACAGCCTTTTCTAGAAGTGTTAGGGATTTGCATTGCAAATACAAGAATTACTATGAGAATTTTGTGGTTTTCATGCATTGGTGAATAGACATGAGGGAATAAGCCAACTCTTCTCAGTTGCCCACTTTGGTGGAAAGCCATTTGTTTTGTTTTGTTTTTAATTAGAAGGACTGGATTGCAAAATTAAGAGAAGTGTGAGTACTGGTGTTGATTGCATTTCAGTTTGCAAAGGGTTTGGGCAACCCAACAGATTCTTCTCCAATTAATTAATTGATTCTTAGTATAAAATAGTGCAGACTTCATTAAGCTCCCAATGCTCATGTAAACCCTGAATCCAGTAATTAAGGAGCAAGGATGATTTGGGTTGCATGTAAGGGGAGGGATTTGCAAGCCAGTATAGAGGGGAGAAATCAGCCAATTACTTCAGCAATATGCTGTATAAGTGACATTCTTGAGTTTCAACAGATAATCCAGTTAATACATATAATTTTAAATTATCTTCATTGTCAGTAAGAAATATTATTATGTAAGAAGCAAGAACAATATTGACTTACGACCACAATTGAATCCAAAATTTATGTTATCAAGTGAGAAATTTGTTAAACGATTTTAGCCCCATTTTACGACTGTTCTTGTCACATTTATTTAAGTGAATCACTGAAGTTGTTAAATAAGTAACATGGTTGTTAAATGAAACTGGCTTCCCCATTGTTTTTGCTTTCCAGAAGGCTGCAAAAGGTGATCACATGACCCCAGGACACTGCAACCGTCATAAATATGAACCAGTTGTCAAGCATCCAAATGTAAATCACGTGGCCATGGGGAGGCTGCCATGGTGATAAGTGTGAAAAATGGGCATAAGTCACTTTTTTCAGTGCTGTTGTAACTTTGAACAGTCACTCAATGAACTGTTGTAAATCAAGGGCTACCTGTCTCTTATTTCATAGTTGTTGAAACTGACGCTGGAATTAATGCTGGAACCACTCCAGAGCACTTCCTATAATAATATTGGTATCTTCCATGCATCTGACTTTGAAGAGTTGGGGTTTGAAACTGATTTTGAAATACAACAAACCATTTTCAGGGCTGGTACAGATCAAAGTACATTCCATTGCATTCCACTATCTTGTCTTTTGCAGTAAAGCACTGACTGATGCATCAAAAAGAACAACCACTCCTTTGCTGATGAATCCCCAGAATTGTGCAACTGTTCACAAAGAAGAAAACAAATCTCTGTGTCTAGTACATTACTTGTTTTCAGCCTGTAACATAATATTCAATTCACATGATCTTCTTTTCCTGGGGTTAGAGTCAACCATCCAACCTTGGTATTAAGCCCTTCTTGGACCTTTGAGCCACACCAAGAGTGGCAGGACAGGTCACTTTCCTTCACTCTGGGTTTCTTATTTTTGTGAGCTTGTCAAATTCTATTTATTTTGAGTTTCTTCTGTTTTGCAAAAGGGTCATATTCAATTTGTTGGGACTGAGGATTTTTTTTAAGTTCTATATAAAAAAAATTAGCATGCATTTCTCCAAATACATCCTTTTGGTTTTGTAATTTTATCTAATAAAGCATTCACTCAAAAGCAAGACAAACTTGATGTTAAAATTGTCTCCCCTCAAAAAAGAAAGATAGAATATAGAATATATATACACAACAGAGACATACACTGCATGAAATGTGAAATGTTTCCATGTAATATGAAATACATCAGAACTCATTGGAGTTCAAATTAGAGATTGAAGTTCTGCAATATCATGTATACACACACACACACACACACACACACACACACACGGATGCACATATAGAAAGAGACACAGACACACTGACACACACACAAAAGCCCTGTAACACTTGCACTGGGCATCTGTATTTTTGTGTACATACACTATTATTCCCTCACTTTCTCCAAAGAAACCCCAACCAAGAAGAAGAAGAGAAGTTAAAACTTCTAGCTCCGGTCTACCAAAAATGGAATAACCATTAATTGGGGGTGTGGGAGAGGGTTATCCATATTTCATTGTTACTATCCAGAGGTGGTCCAGAGTGTTGTTGTTTTTTAGCTAAGATCTGGTAAACCTAGGTGAGAAGACAGGAGGAAAGAGAAGTGGAATGGGGAAGTGGAGAAAGATGAGGTGAGCAGAAGAAGCAACTGAATAGGGAAGGAAAGAGAGATAAATTCCGTTGAGGTGTCACAAGGAGGGTTAAAATTCAGTAGCATTCAGAGATGAGTCAGCTCCTTCCAAGTCACTTCTGAAGCTGAGTTCCAAAGACATCGTGATGTCTGCAGCCATTGGTATCTCCCACTTATTTGCTCAGTTTCAGCCACATATATTGTCAGTTTATGACTCCTTCAAATTCATAGACAACATTTTTGTGCGTGGGAGAATGGGGTGGAGAGAATCTTGCCTTCCTTCATAACTTACAGATTAACAGAATTGGAAGGGATCTTGTAGGTCATCTAGTCCAACCTCCCACCCAAGCAGGAGACCCTACACCATTTCTGACAAATGGCAGTCGATTCTCTTCTTGAAAGCCTTGAGTACTCCCACAACTTCTGAAGGCAAGCTGTTCCACTGGTTGATTGTTTTCACTGTCAGAAAATGTCTCCCTTATTTCCAGGTTGAATCTCTCTCCTTGATCAGTTTCCATCCATTATTCCTTACCTGGCCTTCAGGTGCTTTAGAAAATAGCTTGATCCCTTCCTCTCTGTGGCAGCCCCTCAAATGTTAGAACACTGCTGCCATGGTTCTTCTCTTCACTAGACTAGCCATGCCCAGTTCCTGCAACCATTCATCATATGTTTTAGCCTCCAGTCCTCTAATCATCCTGGTTGCTCTTCTCTGTACTTTTTCCCAGTCTCAACATCCTTTTTTATAGTGTGAACCTGTGAATTTATGTTATAGCTTTGCATTTTATAGGGATATGTGCACTTTTGTGCAGCTTTTCCATAGATAGCTAGATAGAATAGACAGAGAGAGATACAGAGAGAGATACATATGCTCCCAACTTTTGCAAGATATAGAAAACCAGGGGAGTAGAATCAAATGCTGTGCTGAGGTTTGTAATGGCTTAGTTGCATAAATGCATTTGCAAAAAAAGTATAAACAAGGAAAAACTCCTCCCATGTCTCCTGGGTAATTGCATGCCCTCCTGAATCAGTTTATTCCGTTCAGTTAGCAGACTTGGACAATTAGTAGAAATTAGGTATCAAAAGAAGCACCATAGTTTTATAGGCTTAGGGCTAAGAGTCAACCACTCTCTCCACTTTCAGCTTATATCTTGATGGTTTGTGACTTGCGGTGAGTTTTCAGTCACCTTTGATATACATGCATTAAACATTTAGGCAGCTTTACTGCCACAGCCTGTTTTTGTACTTAGCACTAAACTGGTTATCTAACTGGCTGGAGGCAAGCAGCCATATTTGACTCTGATAGAAGATGTCACTAAAAGAGCACAGTGAGCACACATCTTATTTTGGGATGCTAATCTGCTGGTCATACAAGGCTGATACAATGCAGTAGCTAACTGTTGGACCACATGGTTGAAATCAATGCTTTCAAGAAGAGATTGGACTGCCATTTGTCAGAAATGGTGCAAGGTCTCCTGCTTGGGCAGGGGGTTGGACTAGATCAGGTGTCTCCAACAGTGGTGGGATTCAAATTTTTTTACTACCGGTTCTGTGGGCGTGGCTGGGTGATCGTGATGTGGCTTGGTGGGCATGGAGTGGCTTGGTGGGCGTGGCTTGGTGGGCATGACAGGGGAAGGATACTGCAAATTCCTATTCCCTCCCCACCCCACTAACCTGCTTTCCATCTTCGTTCTCCTATGCAGGGCAACAAAAGAAGACCCAGCCAATCAGCTGAGACTTGGAAGTCAGAGAATAGATGAGGGCAGGGCCAGTCAGAGGTGGTATTTGCCGGTTCTCCGAACTACTCAAAATTTCTGCTACCAGTTCTCCAGAACTGGTCAGAACCTACTGAATACTACCTCTGATCTCCAACCTAGGCAACTTTACGACTTGTGGTCTTCAACTCCCAGAATTCCTCAGCCAGCAAAGCTGGCTGAGGAATTCTGGGAGTTGAAGTCCACAAGTCGTAAAGTTGCCAAGGTTCAAGAACCCTGGACTAGATGACCTACAAGATCCCTTCCAACTCTGTTAATCTGTCTTTTCTGACCAGCCTAATGGATGCCCCTATTTCTGAACATCTTTTGTATGGCTGGCACAATATCCCCAGAAAACAAAAAAAATGAGATCGGGGTGGGATGCTGCCAGTATAACAACCGGTTTGGTGATCGTGTGCATCAACATAATGCAAAACCTACTTTGTTACTTTGGGGGAGCAACACAGCTGACAAGTGGCAATCCGTTCTTCCATGCTAATCAGCTGGGACAATAAAGGTCAGTACAGCGCAGGGGCAGGTGGGTGGGCCCACATGATCATCGCAGCGTACCAGTTTGGAGACAGCTTATCTTCGGAGCAAGGGGTTCACCTGAACCGGTCCGAACCGGCAGAATCCCACCCCTGAATGAGATCCCAAAGGTGCTTTTTTCAAGAGGCAACTGGACCTTCTGTTGTTGTTTTTTCTTTGAAGACGTTTTGCTTCTCAACCAAGAAACTTCTTCAACTTTGACTGGATGGTGAGGAAAGTTGTAAGCTTTATTAGTAGTTTTGCAATGTTAATTCAGCGCCAGAAAAATAAAAACAGATGGCTGATGCTTCATTTAACATCTTTATAAACATAATAAGTAGATTTTATAAACCAGTTGTAGATTTCTCCAACATGGAGCAAACTCGGACAGAAACATGTTGCAAGTAACTTCAGAGCAGAGCTCCAGTCTTCAACAAGCAAGTTAGTTTCTCTTTTACTTTAGTTCAGTAGGCAAACAAGAGGAGAGAAGCAGTTTCATTTTCAATAGACAGACTCAGAGCTCAACATAGCTTCAGAGCTGCAGAGCTTAACATAGAGCCACGCCTATGCTACTTTTAGTTTCAGTTTCCAGCCTAGGCTAATTCTAGTTTCAGTTTCCAAAACAGTTCTCATTGGCTGATTTAGTTGCTATGCCTGTTCATTGGCTGACCTTGTTATCATGCTCCATTCCAGTTCATGAATATAATCTGACAAGCTCCTTGGATTAGAAGCAAAACATCTTCAAAGAAAAACCAGAAAGTCCAGTTGTCACTTGAAAACATGGACAAACATGAACTGAGAATCTTCACAGACATAAAGAAATAAGATTTTTTGGGAGGGAGAATTGTTTCTCTGGGTCCATGAACCCCATTAATGGATCAAGAGAAAGAGTCTCCCTCAATTTTTTTTGAAAATCCCTCAAAATTTGCCCTTTTGTGGTTCCAATGGATTGATAAAGCACGGATGGAATAGTTGCTCATCTCGTAAATGAGTGATTTTATGCACCCCCTTTCAAAATGTCTGAGCAATATATAGCAGAAGTGAAGCCAGTTTTAATTCTTCAATAACTATATTTGTGCTTGTTTTATTCAGGATAGATGTTTTATACCAGCACCAAGATGCCACTGTGGTGCTGAAGAAGCATAGTGTTATAAGAGATCCTGTCTTTCTGTCTTACAACATGCACGTATTTTGTTTAGTAGCCACTTGAAGTTACAATGACACTGAAAAAGTGACTCACAACCAATCCTCACACTTATGACTATTGCAGCTTCTCCCCACAGTCATGTAATCCAGATCTGGGCACTTGGCAACTGGTATGTATTTATGATGGTTGTAGTGGCCTGAGGTCCTCAACTGCATTTCTGACCTTCCAATAAGCAAAGTCAATGGAGGGATGCTTAATGCTCCCATGATTCTCTTAACAGTTGTAGTGAATCCCTCAGCAATATTGTTGAAGAAAAGGTCTTAAATTTGACTGCAACTCACTTAGCCTTACTTGGCAATGGAAATTCTGGTCCCAAATATAGTCATACATACCTGTGCTGGAATACTCTATAAAATAAAGATGTCAACTCATAAAACATTCATGTGCCTGTTTTAGTAGTTGCCATAAAAAGCCGGGGGGGGTTGAAAGTACATTCCAACTCTTATCTTTAGTTTAGTTTAGTTTATTGCCATTGCGCCTCGTACAATTAAATGAAACACCATCTTCAGTGCACATCACGACCATAAAAATAAACACAAACACACATCCTCCACACTCCACACACTGAATTGAAAACCCCGACACCACACCAACACTGCACTATACAGTAGAATTCAACAGAGTTACTGCCCTTGGATAGAAGTTGTTTTTCAGCCTGTTTGTTTAAAAGACTGTAACTAAAATACCAGAGGTTTTGCCGGCGAATATTGGAGAATGTGAATGATGACACCCAGCCTCTGAACGTGCTCAATCTGAATTGGAGAATCTGGTTTATTAGACACCCGGGGGGGGGGGGGAGGAAACAGGGTCACAGATGACTGTAAATTATGTATGCCAGAGTTGGCTTCATACAGGGCAGTGCCAGTATGTCACCTCTAATGAATCCTTTAAAGTTGGTTGAAGTTTGGCTTGAGAATCATGATTTAATTAGAGCGATTGGTGGAATCTTGACAGCAAGTCAACTCTGGCATACTCTGGCAACTCTTGGCAATATTTTTAAATCAGAGGTGAAATGAGAGGTCCTTGGTGCTTTCTGAGCTTGCTTGTTTTCTTGCAGGGGTTTCATTGCCCTCACTAGGTAACATCACCAGTGCTAGTAAGGAGTGTTGTTTGCTGTCAGTTTATATTCTGGTGTCTTGGTTAAATCTGTCTATATTGTTGTGAAATTAAAGAATTTTCATCATCCTAAGAAAACCAAAATACGCATCAACCCCAGAAGAAAAAACAGGAGTCATCTACAACATACAGTGTAAACAACGGCAATAAGCACTATGTAGGACAAACAGGCAGAACACATCTCTAAACACCAACTGGCAGTCAGAAGGCATGACAAAAATTCTTTAATTTCACAACATATAGACAGATTTAATTGCCTATATAATAGTTTCAGTTGGGAAAATGTGACAATCCGTGACCAGGCCAAATCCAAAAATGCCAGGAATTTCTAGAAGCCTGGCACTCTGACCAATCAGCCATCAATAGGCACATAGACATTAACAACATCTAGAAACTATGCAAAAGAGATAATCAACTAGCCCCAAAGAGAAAAGGATTCCAGCACCTCTCTAACAGTAATCGGCCCCCAGATCAGCATAGATTAACTCCAAGGTCAATTTCAGACTGACAATCAAGTAAGCAATAACCCAATCAAGAAATGGCCAAAAAGCCATCAGTAAAAAGCCCAACCAAAGAATCTCTAAGACCACCTCCATCCTCACACAGACAGGCAAGTCAGCAAAATATAAACTGACAGCAAACAGCACTCCTTGCTAGCACTGATGATGCCGCCTAGTTAGGAGTAATGAAATGTCTGCAAGAAAACAAGCAAATTCAGAGAGCACCAAGGACCCCACACTCTATAAAATCGCAGTGATGTTAAAAGCTCAGCAGGATAATGGCAGAAGAAAGATTAATTCATTTACTCTGGTTCCAATTCTAACACCCTTGGCCTTTCCATAATGATCAGGGCAGTCTACATGGAGTATGAATTGTGTTGAAATACCCATTCCTCCATGGCCTGGAACTGCAGAAACTTCTGACACCTAGAATTCACATTGTGTTGATTTCACAGAAGGTTCAGCTTGTGTTCCACAGAATGTAGGCATAAAGCTTGCTGCAGACTTCTCAAACACCATAGGGAGGTTGAGGGTCTTAAAGGCAAAGATGTTAGATAGGGGTTGTCTGCATTGGTCCATACTTCTTTTCCAAATTGCTTTTATTGTGCTCAAAACAAATCATCAATTAAGTGACCTGATTTCACACTGCTTTATTTTGGCAATACTTCAAGGAATTCTGCGCCTTGGAGTCCACAAGTCATAATGAGGCCATAGTTCTCCACTTCTGGTCTTCAAGGGAAAGGCATTATATCACAGCACAGTTATGCTATAACCTGGCATCTCCATGGAAATGTTATCATGCACTTGCCTTTTAAATCACACATAAATCTTTGGGGTACACCATGAAACTTAACATGCAAAGTGGTTCTTGGATCTTAGATGAAGAGAGGAGATATGGAGGACCATAAGTTTACAGTTTCTTTCTTCTCTCTTTAGACTACAGAGGGAGGGGGAACTATGGTCCTTTTATGACTTGTGGACTCCAACTCCCAGAATTCCCCAGCCAGCCATATTTTCCCGCCTACCTCTGCTTTTAGACAGTAAATCTAATAAGTCTTAATATATCTCTGTTGCTAATTTGAACCAAAAGAAGAAAAGCAAAACATTCAGGATGAGAAATTGTTCTTTCTAAAATGACCCTGAGTTGCTCATCATCATATAAGAAGCATGTGTTCTTCAGAGGCTGCAGTGATTAGCTCAGAGTGAATAATGCCCTAATGGTGTCTCATGGCAATGGACTATATGCAGTGAGGGAGGTGTATCTAGGGAGAGGAAGGAGATAGGCTGCAGGCGTCATCTCTTTCCTGGAACCAAGGGGCTTCACTTCTCTTTTCTTTCCCTATCACTCCCCTGACAGGAAGACCACTTCCACCCAAAGCCCGGATGCCAAACTGTTGACACACACACACACACACACACACACACACACACACACACACACACACTCCTCAAGGCTTGCACAAGTTTTCAAGGGGTTCTCCTCTCACTCAGTCCTCCACCTTAATGGAGCCCTGCTGCTCCCTCCCACTGCCTGATCTCTTTCTTCCTCTTTGGCGCCTTGCTCTTGCACAACAGAGACGAAACCAAAATTGAATCGTGCGAACAGTGGCCGGGGGACTCCAGAGAGGAAAGGGATATCTGCAGATACCGCATCACTGGGAGGAGCTGGGGATGGGCAGTTCTAATTTACGGGATATCTTGTCAAGCTTTTGCTAACTGTGGCATCCTAAAAGCTTGGTTCACATCCGCTTCCTTAAAACAGTAGCAGTCACTCTTGTGTAAGGACTTTCCTGGATGATATTCATCACTTTTTATTCCCAACTAAAACTGAAAGCTCTATTTCATCAAAATTGAAGGAGGTGGAGGACCAGGTTCTTTATTTGGAACTTAGAGCAGAAGTTGAGGAAGTCTTGTAGAGTTTAAAACATTTCTGCATTGTTAAGAGTCAAGGTCCAGTAAAAACGGGAGAAATGCCATCAAATGGGACGGATTTGCCAAAGCAGAATCTGTGAATCATGACGCTTTTTGACATACTGTAATAGCAGTTTGAATATACAGGAGCAATTTCTATAAATGTGGAGTGCTCCCTGAACTTGGTTGCTTTGCTTTGTAGACGTTCCATTACCCAACTAGATAACATAATCAGTGCACTGATTATCAACTATGATGAGGTTACCAAGTTGGGTGATGAACTTTCTGCAAGTAAACAACCAAGCTCAGAGAGCACCAGGGACTTCACAGATCATGTAAGCAACAGGGTGCACTTTCTCTATAAGTGGGCAGATCAACAGACTTGAACGAAAATCACACACCCAAATTTGCATCCCATGTGGATGTCATACTGTTACAGAAATCCATCTTTTTGCACAAGGCTTGGTTTATAAGATGAGAGCCAGTAGTATCTGATTTCTTTGTCCATAAATACAGATGTGCAAACTGAGAGACTACTGTTAGTAACCAAGGATGAAATAATTGTTGTTCTCAAAAACACATGGAAAAGACTTTGACAAATTTTATTTTTACTTAGAAACCATTGTTGGGCTATTCCCCCCCCCCCCCCAAAAAAAAAAACCCTGAAAGAAATGGTAAGTTATTTTAGGATATGGTGATTAGAATTATATTCATGAAAATAATTAGACATATGTTAATCTTAGAGTAAGAGTTTGATTTATTTTTTATTTATATCTGTAGAAAATCAAATTGGAAGTCACTTTTTTCTATTTTTATTTTCTTTCTTTTTTTTGCTTGCAGTTTCACTTTTTCTACTTAACTGTAGAAAAAGACAATGTTCAGGATTTTCCCATTCTTTCTGAATCCTTTTTATTAAAATCTTGTTACAGTGGCAAAAGGCTTTCTTCTATGCAGCTTCCAACCAACCACATTTCTTAAAATGTTTTGGGAATGAAGTGACATCATAATTCAGCAGAATGCTATCAAAATATTTTGGGAAATATGGTCAGGGGGGACAATACAGGGATTTCCCTATAGTCTCACTGGAAGTGCTGCTTGGGACGCTTTGAGAAACTCCAGATCACTCCAAAATTTTCTCAAAGAGCAGCCAGTAGATAAACCAAGGGTGTCCAACACTGGCAACTTTAAAACTTGTAGACTTCAACTCCCAGAATTTCCCAGCCAGCATGGGGTGGCAATGGCTGGGGATTTCTAGGATTTGTCCACAGGTCTTCAACGTTTATGATGATTCTCAGTCATCCAGGTCATGGTTGTTCCAAAGGTGCTTTTCAAAAGGCAACTGAACTTTCTTTGTTTTTCCTTGAGGAGAAAGCTAATGACCAACCTTCAGAGTGCCAGAATATAAATGTTTCCATTCCCCACCATTCAATCAGAACTGAAGAAGCTTCTTGAATGAAAAGCAAAGCATCTTCAAAAAAAAAAAAAAAAGCAAAGTAAGTCCAGTTGCCTTTTGAAAAGCACCTTTGGAATTTAGGTCTTAAAGTTGCTAAGGTTGGACATCCCTGAGATAAACAGGAAAAAAGTAGTCTAGTAAATGATTCAGGGCTAGAAGAAATCTTTTGAAAGGAAGAAAATAACAGAAAGAATCTGTTTTGTTATCTTCTATGGAAATTTGGAAGGTTTGATGGTTTATTCCTTTTTCAGATTTTAAAGAAACCGGAGAAAACCAATCCCTATTTTTGGAGGACAAGAATATTTGAAGGAAAACTAAGATGGGAATATTTTATTGCCTGAGTCCTTTTCCAGTTTCTCTTTACTTCCAGGTATTTATTCAGGCATTTCACCATTTTATTCCACTGAAAAGATAAATATTACCAGTATTTTGATTACACCATGCATTAATTCCACCATTAATCCCAAACAAAATAAAAATAAATTTATATATAATGTCTAAACTTACTTGGCATTAAAATTTTCAGTGTCTTTTCTACAATATAATGCACTTTTAATAGAATTTGATACACCATCGATATAAAATAAAATAATAAGGACTACCAGAACTATAAGCCTTAACAAGATTAAATGCAAAATGTTTGAGAAGATACGTCAATAATCTACTCAGGATAAAATTGTTTGAGTTAGCATTCTAAGATCTAAAATGTCTTTGGTATATTAACACCCTGATAACTCTGAGATAAGATCTTGAGTTAGTCTTAAATCAATACTGCTTTAACTCTTCCTTGTGTGTTGCCTTGAAATAAAAAAAAATTTCAATGATTCAGCAAATATCAATATGGAGTATTCAATTTTGCTTATCTTTTGCATACTCTAAACCACTTAATAAAATCTATAAAACAACAAACTAGATGCACATGTTAGAACAATAAAAATTTTAATGTCATTATCAACAAAATCATTATAGACTGATTATGAGGCCAGATTAAGATAGCTTTTTAGAATTTATGCTGCTAACATAACATGTTGGGCCCATGGAGTATTTAGTAACAGATATTTATATGTGTGTCACAGGCACAGGTTCTTGCTGCTTTCATTAAACTGACACATGCATTAAACTGCATCTCAAATGATCCATCTATTAAAATACTAAAGTTTGCAGATGATACAACAATGATTGGTCTCATTCGAGACAATGACGAATCCGCATACAGACAGGAGGTTGTACAAATTGCCTTGTGGTATAACCGGAACAATCAGGAACTGAATACACTCAAAACTGTAGAAATGGTGGTAGACTTTAGGAGAAACCCTCCCATACTACCACCTCTTACAAAACTACATAAAACAGTATTAACAGTAGAGACCTTCAAATTTGTAGGTTCTATCATATCACAAAACCTAAAATGGACACCTAACATCAAAAACGTCATCAAAAAAGCACAACAAAGAATGTTCTTTCTGCGCCAACTCAGAAAGCCCAAACTGCCCAAGGAACTGCTGATACAGTTCTACAGAGGAATTATTGAATCTATCATCTGCACCTCTATAACTGTCTGGTTTGGTTCTACAACCCAACAAGACAGACACAGACTCCAGAGAGAAATTAGGACTGCAGAAAAAACAATTACTACTAACCTGCCTTCAATTGAGGACCTGTATAATGCAAAAAGAGTCAAAAAGAGGGCTGTGAAAATATTTACAGACCCTTCACATCCCGGACATAAACTGTTTCAACTCCTGCTTTGAAAACGATGCTATAGAGCACTGCACACCAGAACAACTAGACACAAGAACAGTTTTCCTGAAAGCCATCACTCTGCCAAATAAATAATTCCCTCAACACTGTTCAACTATTATAAAGTCTGCATTACTATTACTATTAATCTTCTCATCACTCCTTATCACCCATCCCCTCCCACTGGCTGTAATTTTGTTGCTTGTATCTTATGATTTATATTGACTGTTTCCTAGTATGATTTGATTGCTTATTGTACCCTATGACTATTATTAAATGTTGTACCTAATGATTCTTGACTCTTGATGAATGTATCTTTTCTTTTATGTACACTAAAAGCATTTGCACCAAGACAAATTCCTTGTGTGTCCTATCATCCTTGGCCAATAAAGAATTCTATTACTATTATTCTATCTATTACAAGCAGCACCATAACTTTACTCCTTTTGTACATGTGAGTGACAACACGGCACATGTATGAAAGATATGTGGGGCTTATGTTCTGATGGTGCAGCACTGCTTTCATCATTCTGTCTACCCTTGTCATTCCCCCCAGATGCTGCTGATAGATAAATAGACAGACAGACAGATCCTGTATAGAGATAAATATAGAAATAGAGATGATAAGAGTACACCAGTTTAGTGTACTTGTGACATTGGCTATTTACTTGTGACATTTTGCAACAGTCAGAAGTGCTTTACAAGTCATGTAGCTCCTTTCTGAAGATGTCAGAGTTTTGAATGGTCATTAAATGAGGACTATCTATATATAAACAGGTAGGATAAAAATCTAATATTATTTATTTATTTATTTGATTTATATAGCCATCAATCTTATTTTTACAATGACTGTAGATGGTTTGCAATAAAAATGTGAAATATATAAAACGTACAATATAAAAAATAAAAATAAAACACATTGCTGCCTGGCCTTATCCAAACCTATTATCCACATAGCCAGAAGAGATCCATGCATATTTAAATGTGTATTTAAAATTTGTATCACCCCTTTCTGCCCATAAGACTCATAATGGCTAATACTTAAAACCAAAAAACATTTTTAAAAAATCTCCTGAGAAGAAGTTCTTGAATGCTTCTTTAAATGCAGAAAAATGGGGACTGAACACTATTCCAAGATAAAATTATTCCCAAAGTTTCATAGCTTAGGAACAATGTAGGAAGAAGACATGTTTGTCTGTTTGTCTGTATGTCTGACAGCAGAACTTGGAAATTCAGAGGTGGCCTCCCCTCTTGAACTGAATTATGGAAAGGTTGCTATCAAGATAGGCATTATTGATAAGAACACCACCTACCGGTATTTAGAAGAAGAAAACATGAGAAAAGATGGAAAAATACTGAAAAACTCACAATAGATTGTGAAGATGATGAAGTTAGCAGAAATAGTAGAAATGACCTTTCTGACCAGGGACAAGACAACAAATACTTTTACGAAAGACTGAAAACCTTTCATGGACTATTGCTGAAAAAAATGATTTTTTCCTCGTTTGGTGATTTATGGATTAAAAAGTATGGTTACATTAAAGATACTCAGAACATAGAATCACTGACCTGGAATAGGTGTACTTTTTAGGTTTGGAATCTTCATATTCACCTCCAGCAAAATTCTGCAACACAATACAAACACTGGGTATATTCTGGAGGGATGTTGCTCATTTGTTTGGTATAAGAACAAATGAATTATGTTAGATCGGGTACAAAAGAGACACGAGACCAGTGCACTTCAAGCTCTTTATTTTATGTTAAGATCTGTACAAGATCTTGGAGCCGCGGCAGCCCTTCATATAGGGATTGCTCGCGGCTCGTCGGCCAATGACAGCACTTTGAATCTCCCATGATCGGCTCGGCCAATCACGGTTGATTCTAAGTGAGCCAATCACAGTTGTTGAGTCGGCCAATCAGAATGTA
Source organism: Notechis scutatus (assembly GCF_049901735.1). Taxonomy (NCBI): domain Eukaryota; kingdom Metazoa; phylum Chordata; class Lepidosauria; order Squamata; family Elapidae; genus Notechis; species Notechis scutatus. The sequence goes on along the minus strand of NC_142011.1, from coordinate 22,039,208 downwards.
GTTCGTGTGGACCAATCAGAATTTACCTTTTGGAGTATGTTAATACAGAACAAATTAAATAATACTTGTTAAAATAATGGTGTTTTTCATGAATTTATGTAGGTTGAAGTGGCCAAAGGGCCTATGTCCCTTCTTTATAAATTTGCAAACTTCCTGACTTTCCACTTTTCAAGTAAGTTTTTTGTTGTTATTGTTGGTGTGGGAGTATTTTTCCAACTGGGCAGAGTAAACAATCAAGGTGGCTCCAGAGTGATGGAAGCATTTGGAAGAAAGATGCATGGATTGCTTGTATTCTCTATTTCAGTGTTTCTCAGCCTTGGCAACATTAAGATGAGTGGATTTCAGTTCCCATAATTCCCCAGCCAGCTATGCTTTCACTGTCATGAATTCTGGCAGTTGAAATCTGTCAACCTTAAAAATTGCAAAGTTGAGAAACTGTGATTCTGTGCACCAATGTAATCCAATTCTGTAGTTTGAATGATTATGGAAAATTAGTTTCATCCATTTGGCAAAAAAAGTTTTTTTTGGAGCAAAAATCTTTCTAAACCATCAAATTAATTTCTCACAACAAAATCTTTGCACACCCTTAATACAGAAGAAAAGACATGAAATAAGCAAAAATAGTCACTATTCCACAAAAGTAAAATTAAAAATAAAACATCACTAAGAGAAACTTGAAAGCCATTTTCAAGCACCCTGATAGTAAGAGAAGAAACAGAAAAAAATATAAAACTGCGACGTATTTTTTCAGTATGGCTTTAAATTTTTGTTCTCAGTTTTGGACAATTAGATGTTAAAGGCAAGCAGCAATATCTGCTCAAGACTTCTAACAAGGGGCCATCAAGCCTGAAGTGAAAATTCTCCACAACTCTAAGATAAATTAGGGAAGTCCTGAGTCCAGGGTGCACAGTGACCTTCAACATTTTAGCTGGCTTACAATTATGTGTATAGAGATGAGAGACCTTGAGACTGGTGTGTCCAACACTAAGTCTACATTAGCTTCTACTTCCATTGATCTGGAAGCATAATACTCTAGGTCAGGGGTGTCAAACTCAAGGCCTGCAGGGTGATTCCCCCCTGCGGGGTGCTTAGATCTGGCCCATGGGGCTGACCTGGAAACTGTGAAGGACCGGCCCGCCACCAAAAATGGAGCATACGGCCCTCCTGAGCTTTGTTTTCACTGGCAGATGGTTGCAGGAAGCTGCCGCAGCCGAAAATGGAGCTTGGGAGCCCATTTATTTGTACCTATTTCCTGTATTCTTACTCATGTTTATACTTATACCTATTATCTTGTAAGCGATTGACAAATAAAATAAAATGAATAAAGATAAAATAAATAAAATAAATTTTCTCTGACAGAGTGCTCAGGCCATTACAGGCACCCCCAACACGAAGGATGTCAAGCTAGCCACGCCCCCTGGCCACGCCCTCCCCCAGCCCCCTCAAGGTCAAACACAACCCTGATTGGCCCTCAATGAAATTGAGTTTGACACCCCCTTGCTCTAGATCAGGGGTGTCAAACACAAGGCCCGCGGGCCAAATCCGGCCCGCCAGACCTCGTCTGATGGCCCACGGTGCCGCCGCCAGCCTTGCAGCCTCCCCTTTTTTTTTCAATGAATTTACTCCGTGCCTGCACGGAGTAAATTCATTTTAAAAATGGCTCAAGTAAAAAAAAAAAAATTTACTTACCTTCCGGGACCTGGCCCGACTTCTTCCTGCCCCGCACTGCTCCCTGGGTGTCGCACGTGACGTCATCACGTGACGTCCTCCCGACATCTCCAGGGATCAGAGGAGCACGCGGACGCCGCGGAGAGGAGCAAGAAGAAAGAAGTAAAAGAAAGAAAGAAGTAAAAGGTAAGTAAAGTAAATGGAGGGGCAGATGGCTGGGCACTATAAAAGGGGCAGATGGCTGGGCACTATAAAAGGGGCAGATGGCTGGGCACTTTAAAAGGGGCACATGGCTGGGCACTATAAAAGTTAAAAAAAGGTAATGCCTTGTGTTTTCCATATGTTTAATAAACAGTGTTTGGCAATATTTGTATGTTTAAAAAAAAATTAATGTTTGTTACCAAAAAACATTTTTCAATACATTGTACAATAATTGTACATTTGAATATCTACTTGTCATTATTCTGACTATGTTTCTGCTTTCAGAGCTAGTTATTACTTACATTATTACAAAAAACAGTAATAATTGAATGCAGTGACATTAATTTATGATAATAAAGAGTGGACACATAGACCTACAGATACAACCGGCCCTTTGATGGGGACCAAACTGCTGATGCGGCCCCCGATGAATTTGAGTTTGACACCCCTGCTCTAGATGAACATTCATCTTTATGGGCAGGGGAAAGCAGCAATGAATACATGCTATAAAAGTTAAAAAGGAGAAAATGTTAAATTGACAGTGCATTCCAAGCCCAGAATAGGGAGGAGGACCTTTTGACAAGCCCCAAATCCACTCAGCCTCAAGCATTTTAGCAAACACTGGATGCTTTCTTTGCAATTGTGCAATAACGAGGCCTCTACTGCTATTGTCTCAAGATGAGCAAGATTGTTTCTGTCTAGTTTTGGCTCACGTGGCAACTCTCATTACTCTGATTTATAAAATCTGCTTTGGCATCCAATCCACCTGTATAAGGCATAATAAGGCAATTTGCCCTCCCTTTTCCCCTATGGTTGTGATAAGCCCTGTGGGTACAAGGAACGTGTGTGAACATCGCTAAGAATAACAATGGCGGTACTGTGGCAGCAAAGAGAGGAAGGAGTGGAGCGTGAACAATGGGACCCATTATTGCCAACTTCAATCATTCACAAAGTGTTTGGGAAGATATCTGAATGGAGTTTATATTACAGGTCAAAGTATACATGCCACCTGCAAGAGTTGTTTCAAAAATGCACCCAAAGTCGGCCTCAAGTATCCTCATAGGAAACACCCCTTGGCACTGTTTTGATTCTGCTGTCCAAGAGCAGCTGCATTAAAAATTACCTAATACTTTTTTCAAGTCAACTAAGCCAGTGACCATCATGAGATCTTGCAAACACACAGTTTATGACCAATATGATGAAGATGTCCTTTCTTTTCTGTTCAAAATATTTTATCACTCATAGCATTCTGGGTGATTCTGAATTCTACTTTTTAAGTGAGAACAACTGCCTATTCATTTTCTCTGCCGTGCATCATTTTACACACTTTTCTTATTTCTCCCTCCCCCCTCTTAGTTTCTCTTCCCCACCCAACTACAAACAAATATAACCCCTTTTCTCCTGAGAGCTGCTGGTTCAGCTTACTGTACTTGATCTAATTTTCTGTTTCTGCAGAAAGTGTGACACTTTCTTTAGTGGCCGGTTTTGTGCAGTTTTCTTATTTGGCAATCGAATTAACCCACTTTGGGGGGTTTGCACAATATGCTAAATATGCTAAATCATAATCTATAATCTATTCATACAAAGCACCAAGCACGTGCACACACACACACTAAAACTAATCAAGCTTCAGAGGTTGTGCCACTGGGCCTTTAATCTCTTTAACCGTCTTGTGTAAGCCTAGCCACAAAGTGCTGCAAGATTGGTCTTTTCAGTCATCATAATTTGGGCATTATGATTGTTGTTATTATTATCATTAGCTACATTTCAGCTTTTTCTTTGCAATATTTGGGGTAAAATACCCTAACCATCTCTTACCCTTAGAGTCTCAGCATCCACAGTGGCCTCTGCTGGCTTCAGAGAAACAAAACAGCAAAAAAAGGTTAGCAAGAATGAGATATTGGAGAACAGCAGTTCTGTTCTGCTCTTACTTGTCCATTCTTCTGTCTCCTAAGCCCTTTCTGCTGGCTTCTCTGAGTGAGCCTGGCGTCAGGAAGCTCACCTATCCTCTGGTTACAACTGGCAATTTCCCGAGTCACAAGAAAGGACTCCTTTTTTTTAACAGCAGTCTGTTGTTTTTAGGATTTTATGTCTTCTTTTAGGATTCTTAAGATTTTTGAATTTTCTGCTTTTGGAATATTTGGAAGCCATCTGACTTGTGACTCATAAGAAGAGGAGCAATTAAAGATGCATGCAGTTGGCTGATTAATCAATCAACAACAAAGGAGTTAAAGTGTCCCATGCTGGCAATTGTACAGCTGTATTTGTACAATTGTATTTTTATTTATAGTTATGGGCCCTGGGTTATGAGTCTGCTCTGTTTTAGAAACAGCAGATGTATGAGCCACATCTAATGCTTTATCATCAAAAGTGTAAATAAGTTTTCTACTTGGCTTACAAGAATTTGTTTAAAAGAGTTTAAATCTGCTCTCCAGTATAGCTGTTGCTCAGATCTGAAGTTTCCCTCCCTCCCCTAGCTTGTAGGTTTGGGAATGTTGCAAACCCTAAAGAAACTAATAATTTTATACTAAATTCTTCACTTGTGGAAGCTTAGGTGTGGCAACTTTCTTAATTTGTGTTTCAGTGTTTTTCAGGTTTTTGCAACTTTTCTTTTTTTGGTTTTGCATAAACATTTATCCATGAGTTTCAACTCAGTTTTAAGATCTACCTCAGATTCATTTGTTTTTGAAGCTCATTAATCACAACAATTTTTGACTCTGACCTGTTGGGCCAAAGGTCTTTCTTTTCCTATTTTTGAACCACCCAGCTGCTTCATTGTAATTTTCCAAATTAAAAAATATTTTTTGCCCCTACTAAAATACAGTTATATGCAAATCTTGCTTCAGTACCAGAGGTTTTTTATTTTTATTTTGGGGGGTTTATGGGATACAGATATTCACATTTTCCAGGACCAATGCTAACACTCAAAATTTAAAGCATGATGGAAACAATTACATATAATCAAGATTTTTTTTTAATTCTGGAGTACTTCTGGAGTAATCCAGGTCCTCCTGTGTTTCTCCTTTCCCTTGATTTCCATGTTTGTCTCCATATTTATTAATTTCCTTAATGAAATATTTTTATTTAAATTTTTATTTACAAACCTGTTTGTTTTGTGTTCAGGTCCTGAAGAGCCTTATTGTTCAGATTATTGTTCTTTTCATCTTTAATATAAAAGCTCAAAGTTTAACATTCCAATTTATTTGGGACATCTGTTTTTTTTTGGGGGGGGCAAGTTAGTATCTAATTGTGCTTAAGCAACATGAGTCTCTCACCTCATTTTTAAAATTGATTAAAAACTGAAAATGTTTCTCTGGGTATCTGGGATCTATAGATGCCCTCTCTCTTGTTCAGAAGCAAGCGATATTGACATATTTACTTGTGATAAGCAAATAAGTTTTAATTAACAAATGCAGGCAAACTATTCTTTTATCTCAGCCTTGAAAAGTATTTTAACTCAACTCTCACTTGCTGTGTCATTATTTTTGGTTTCTAGAAAAAGGAATGAATCCCAGCTTGGTAAGTCCCAAATGTCAGCTGTTTCAAGTTGGGCAGCTTGGTAAAGCCACAAAGCTGGGTTAGAATAGAATAACAGAGTTGGAAGGGACCTTGGAGGTCTTCTAGTCCAACCCCCTGCTTAGGCAGGAAACCCTACACCACCAATGGTTATCCAATCTCTTCTTTGAAACTTCCAGTGTTGGAATATTCACAACTTCTGGAGGCAAGTTGGTCCATTGATTAATTGTTCTAACTGTCAGGAAATTTCTCCTTAGTTCTAAGTTGCTTCTCTCCTTGATTAGTTTCCATCCATAGTTTCTAGTCCTGCCTTCAGGTGCTTTGGAGAATAGCTTGACTCTCTCTTCTTTGTGGCAACCCCTGAGATATTGGAACACTGCTATCATGTCACCCCTAATCCTTCTTTTCATCAAACTAGAGATACCCAATTCCAGCAACCGTTCTTTATATGTTTTAGCCTCCAGTCCTCTAATCATCTTTGTTGCGCTTCTCTGCACTCTTTCTAGAGTCTCAACATCTTTTTTACATTGTGGCGACCAAAACTGGATGCAGTATTCCAAGTGTGGCTTTACCAAGGCATTATAGAGTGATATTAACGCTTTGTGTGATCTTGATTCTATCCCTCTGTTTATGCAGCCTAGAATTGTGTCGGTTTATTTGGCAGCTGCGGCACACTGCTGGCTCATATTTAAGTGATTGTCCACTAGGACTCCAAGATCCCTCTCACAGTTACTACTATTGAGCAAGGTACCACCAATACTGTATCTGTGCATTTTGTTTTTCTTGCCTCAATGTAGAACCTTACTTTTTTCACCATTGAATTTCATTTGGTTAGATAGTGCCTAATGTTCAAGTCTGTCAAGATCCTTCTGTATCTTAAACTTGTTAATAATCTTTATATAACCAGAGCATGAGTATGAGTATGCTCATTAAGCAAGGTTTCTCGGGTTCATATTTAAAAATTACTTATAAGTAGGTATGGTTCCTTCTTTCAAACCCATCTGTGTTTTTTTTTAATACTTCTCAGGTCTGCTATTTTCCCTAGCATTGAAGTTTTCTTGGTATATTTATTTATTTTATTTTTGTCAAAACCTTACAATATAACAAAAACAAGAATAAACATAAGTTTAAATATAAGAAATAGGAACTAATAATTGGGGACAATAGGACAGGGACGGTAGGCATGATTGTGTGCTTATACACGCCCCTTACAGACCTCTTAGGAATGGGGTGAGGTCAGTAGAGGTTAGTTTGAGGGTAAAGGAGTGGGGGTTTGAGCAGGTGACAACAGAATCAGGTAGTAAGTTCCAGACATTGACCACTCTGTTGCTGAAATCATACTTCCTGCAATCGAGTTTGGAGTGGTTTACATTTAGTGTATATCTGTTGTGTGCTCTTGTGTACAGCTTCCCTACTTCCATTTTGCTATTTGCACAGCACTTTTTATGCTCATCCCTTGTTTGGTAAGTGTCATCTTTAAAGATGTTGTCTTTCTCATAGACTATTAGAAGTAAGGTACTCTTAATGGTTAATGTGCCATAGGCTGATGTGCTGACCAAAATAGTTTGCTCTTTATAATGTGATGATTTCAAAGGGAAGGAGGGAGAACGTATCACTATACATTAATGTACTTTTTTTCTTTTTCACTATAGAATCTTTTTAATTCAAATATAGCAATCTTTTTTGGGTACCACCTTGCTTTTTTTCTACTTTATAGTTCAATGTTTTAACAACAAATGTATAGATTAAAAAAAGAAGGAAACAACATATTTTTGTTTCCCTGATTGATTTCTATTTTTCCCCCACTCCAGCTTTCTATTCCCATTTTACTGCAGTCATACTGAGTGTTTTTCTAACAACATCATGGACATAACTACGTGCGGTGGATGTAGTTTGCCATTTCTTTCTGGGATGCAGTTTTGATTTCCAGTCTATTTTACAGCCCCTCCCTGGAGATCTACCATTAACCAGGACCAGCCCTGATTAGGTTCCAAGTCCAGACATGGTCAGCTGCCATCTGCTAAGAATGTGTTGCAGTACAACAAATAAATTGCTGGGGTGTGTACCAAACTCCTACACACAGCTTAGGGCATTTCCACATAGCCATCAACTGTATCCTCAAATCCTCACAAGCATTTTTGAACCATTTCATACGTGTGCTTGCTATTATGAATGTCCCCACTATTGCTTCTTGCTACAGCTGTTTTTCATTGGTTAGTTTTTGCTCTGAGATGCCCTAATCAGCTCTGTGATCTAATTTTGCATTGCTTTTATAGGTAATCGGCTTATACTAATGATTATAAAGAAAACAACAAAATTTATTTTTCCTCCAGTTTTTGTTAAAAGGATATATCTAAATATATCTGTATTTGCATGCCTGTTCTAATGTATATTTCAGTGCTCAAATGGAATAGATTCCACATGCTTATTTTTTATTAATTTAATAAATTAACCAATTAACAGAGTTGGAAAGGGCCTTGTAGGTCATCTAGTCCAAACACCCCCCCAAACAAGCAGGAGACCCTACACCATTTCTGACAAATGGCAGTACAATCTCTTCTTGAAAGCCTCCAAACAACTTCCGAAGACAAGCTGTTCCATTGGTTGATTGTTCTCACTGTCAGAAAATTTCTCTTTATTTCTAGGTTGAATCTCTCCTTGATCAGTTTCCATCCATTATTCCTTGTCTGGCCTTCAGGTGTCTTGGAAAATAGCTTGACCCCCTCCTCTCTGTGGCAGCCCCTCAAATTTTGGAACAATGCTATCATGTCTCCCTTGGTCCTTCTTTTCATCAGACTAGCCATGCCCAATTCCTGCAACCATTCTTCATATGTTTTAGCCTCCAGTCCCCTAATCATCTTGGTTTCTCTTCTCTGCACTCTTTCTAGGGTCTCAACATCTTTTTTATAGTATGGTGACCTAAACTGGATGCAGTATTCTAGGTATGGTCTTACTAAGGCTTTATACATGGTTGTCCATACATGGCTAACAATTTAAACAAAAATGGGATAAAACAATCAACATTTTAAAAAAGACCAAATAATTATTGAGAAGATCTATAACATCCTATATTTAATTTAAGCATGAAATGTGTTCACCCTTACTGTCAGGGCCCCAGGCTAGATGGCATGCCAGGTTTTTAAATCCCTTATCAAAAAAAAACAAACCCAATAAGGTTGGGTCAAGGTTCATCTTGGGGAGATGACATTCCAAAAGGTGGGCATCGGATCAGAAGAAGCTCTCTTCCTGGGGCCAATTTCTCTGGTGGATGGGACCACAGCATACCTCTCATTCTGGATCTAAAAGGACAAAAGATCCCATGGGGTAGAGATGATCCTGCAAGCAACCTGGCCCCAAACCACAAAGAGCTTTCAAGGTAACCTTGAATTGCACCTGGAAGCACACTGGTTTTACAATCTTGTTCTTTGCCTCTTCCAATTCAGTCTGGGATTACAAAATAGCAATAATTATTCTGTAAAGCTATGGTCCTACTTGCAGACTTTATTTTTGCTAGAGCACCTTATACTCCAGTATCAGTTTGGACTGTTGACAGAGTCCCTTCCACAGCTCCAAGATGATCTGCTCCAGCCTTTAAATTTGGAATATTTTTCCAAAACAAAAGAAGATCCAGGCAAGGTTCAAAACATTTCGCATTTCAAGGCTTTGCTTAATAAACCTGAACAGCCAATGGAGCTTTGTTCCAAGGAATAGAATCTTCCTGTAACTTGAAGTACAGGATTAATAAACTAGGAAGGATATGCTTTAATTTTAAGAGCAACATAAAGCATCCTCATAATGCTGTTTACGGCAGATATTTTGTAAAATATCCCTGGTTCAGTCCTGGATATTTCCAACTACCAAAAAATATCTGGTGATAATAAAGACGTCTGCCCAACGATTTTGGAATGGACTCTGCTATGTGGGACATAGCAGACCTCAGCTGTTTATTTGACAATGACAACAAAAAACACAGATACTGCTTGACTTATACCCACAATTGGAACCTTTTGTGTCGCTAAGCAAGGCAATTGTTAAGAGAGTCATGCCAGATTTTATGACCTTTCTCACCATAGTGTTAACTCATAAAATATTTCTATGGTCTTTTTAGAGTTGCCAACAGAAAGGGAGGGGAGAAAGGGGTTTGAAAGAGCAGTGCGGCAGCTTGGAAATCAAAAGTGCATTCCATAAATAGTTTTCAAAGATAGTAACTAGGTGATTGAAGTTTCTGCCACGCAATATGCTAACTGGAGTGCATGATTGATGACTCTTGGCTATGGATGTGTCCCACTGGAGAATATGAATTACGATACACCCAGGGAGTGGGGGAAACCAGGGTCAAGGCTGACAATGAATTATATGTCTCAGAGTTGGCTACACCCAGGCAGTGCTGGACATGTTAACTCCCAATAAATCCTTTTGAAGTTTTGGAAGTTTGGCTCGAGACTCATGATTTAATTGGGGTAACTGCTGGAATCCTGACACATAGCTGTTAAGTGAATCTCTGTAGTTGTTAAACAAATCACACATTTATTAAACTAGTTTTTTTCCAGTTTTTCCCATTACTTTGTTTGTCAAAGCCAGCTGGGAAGGTTGCAAATGGTAATGCTGCAACCATTGTAAATATATGCCAGTTGCTAAGTGCCCAAATTTTGATCAAATGATCATCAGTGTGTTGTGATAATGGTAAGTGCAAGCACTCGTGATAAGTTACTTTTTTCAATGTATCCAGACTTTGAACAGTAACTAAAGGAATTGTAGCAAGTTGTGGATTACCTATATATCATGATCATTAGTATACTTCAGTTGAAAGCTTCAGAGGCTTCATATCTGAACCATGTCAAATAAGCAAAGACATTATCTAACTAAAAGCTTTTGAATGCAGATATATTACCAGTTCAAATTGTTGAACACAAAATTAGAAATCCATAAATATTAATTTCTAGTATACAATCTTTGCCAAAACAAGTTTGGCCATTTCTCCTGGTTGTTCATATCGGTTCTAGCAATTTTTAGTCTCTAGGCCCTACATTAAAAATAATAATAATAAAACAGGTTGTTGAAGTGGTGGTCACAAAAGTATGAGAGGCCAGCCCTTCCACCGCAGACTTTTCTGGAAAAATAGAATGTTGTTTATATGGCAAAAGAAGGTTAACACCTCTTTGTTCTTCTGCAGAAAACTGGCAGGAAACTACTGATTCTTGGCAGTTAGTTATGAAATTGAGAAAAAAACAGAATTTGTGGTGGCTCTGGAAGTTACTTAGAAGGACTTTGGGACACCTCTTGAACAAAAGGGCAGCATAAAACATATTAGACGTTGTTGGCATAAATTATACCAAACTTTACACGAAGTTACTGTTCATAATTCAGTGAGGGCCAGATGTTTCTCATTATGAAGACCTCATTCGTTTCAGTTATATTCTATGTCTTTGTCTGAGAAGACACCAAACTCTTGCTTCAGATGGAGGGTTTTCCATCATTCTCAAACAAGAAATGGAGGGATTTTGTGATTTCACTTCAGGAGTGATTAAAATAGAGAAATTCGGTGTGGGAATTGTAGATTCTTCAGAGCCTTCCTTCCCTATTTCTATAGCATTTCCTACCTTTGACTCAGCCATTATAAACCTGCCACCTGGAGGGAATTGTCAATTGAAAGGGTCCTTTGCCAATTGAAAGGGCCATTTCCTCAGACTTAAAAAGATTAAATGTTTCCCCTGTTCAGTCATGACCATCTCAAGGGGGCGAGTCTCGGCCAAGGGAGTCTGCATTGCTTGAGAGACGTTTCTGTCATCATTTGGTCAGCATGAAAATATAGGTCATGCAATAAACTTTCCTGTTGAATCAATACCTATTTATCTACTCGTATTTGCATACTTTTGAACCACTAGGTTGGCAGAGCTGGGGCAAGTAATGGGAGCTTCACCTGTTGATTCCTTCCTTCCCACCAAATATCACCAGCTGGTACAAACACATCCACCACTCATTTTCCTTAATGTGGATGGAATTAGAACTGGGGAGGATGAAAATTTTGGCCAAGGTTAATTGTAACTAGTTCTGCTTTTATGCAAGTTTGTCTTATGCGGGTGCATTCAAAAACTAATTCCAGAAGAGAGCCAACCCAAAAATACCCTACACAACAGCTAACAGGTGCAAGAATTTTTAACATGAAGAGAAAGGGAGAAGGAGAGGGAGGGAGAGGGAGGGAAAGAGAGAGAGAGAGAGACAGAGACTATATCCCAATTTCATAATAAGAATCCACTTCTCAGCATCACTTGTCAACTGCTGTTCAGATTGATCCAGAGACCTAACAGTTACCAAGGAGTAGGGAAAGTATAGTGTGAAAGAAGTAGACTCCTTCACTGCCTAAAGCAGAATGGTCCTGAAAGATAATGTCCAAGGACTAGACGCATGGACCAATTTAAAATGACCACTTGGTGCTGGATTGGCCCTTCTTTCTAGGAATCACCTGACTGCACCACTAATGGTGTAGTCCAGTGAAGTGCACCAGATTGTATCTGCAGCAAATCCTGCATTAGAATAAAGAGAAAGCACTGAACACTGACAGATCGAAGCATGATTTAACTAAAGCTATTAACTAAGCATGATTTAACTATCAGATGATGGCTTTGTTGTTTGAACCCAGCATTAAAAAGGGGGCCACAGCAGCATGATGGTACTGCCATTAAATGCAAGCAAGGAAAGGTTCAAAGTGGGTGAACTAATTCCAAAGAAGCTTCTTTGTGAGATAGCAAACATTATTATTTTTTCTTTAGTGCTAGCAATATCAGCATTATACATTTCCACCACACGTGGTTTCCAGATTGCCTGAACCAAATTCGCAAGGCATAAGAAAAAGAAAGAAATTAAAACCATAAAGGACCTTCATTACTGAAGACCATGTATTTCCTAGCTCAGTCTTTCCCTGTGAATAGTAAAAGTGCATTAAGAATGGTCTCAAGTTTTTGAGCAGGAGTGGAACACTGAGTTCTTCGGTTTTCAGCTGCCAAAAGTGGCCCAGAAGTACTAATGAGATGCATAAGGTCTAATCCAAAACTGGGAAATGTGTTTCTTTACTTTTGCCAGAGTTTTGATGCATGTGCCAATAAACTTATGCCTTTGTGTCAAGAATCTTAGTGCCATGGTTACAATCAAGTTTACAACAGGGAAACTATTGGTTGTAATCAAAGCTGTACTTCCTCCAGAGGAAGCTCCTTCCACTACTGGAAGGGAATTTATGGAAATAACTAATTTTTCCTTGTTATCTTTAGCCTGCTTTAATGTTTCCCCATCTGTTTGCTGGAGGGCTGTATTAGTCTTTTTAGAAGGAATAAGTCCAGCCTCGTAGAAACAGTTAGATATTACTATATTATGAGTTCTACAGAAACAGTAAACCTATTTCAAAAACTCTGTGTCATCCAGCCAATGTCAGTATTTCCTGTTTCCTACCAGGTAGCCAAACACTTCAAAATTATAGAAGAGTGGGTTCTTTGTGCTGTTTATATTACATTAATGAGTTTTGCTTACATATGATTCCAATTTACTTTTTTTGGGTTGCTTTGGCTTTGTTTTTGCTTCCCTTATTTTAATTTTGCTGGTTGCTGACTGCAATAATATTGTTATTCATTCATTTTGCAAAGGAGCAAAGAATATTTGCAAAGGAGCAAAGAATATTGTCAAATTATTTGTGCATTTTAGCTCAGGGGACGTGGAGATGTGGAAAGACCTGGCCATAGAATCACTAAGATTCTATGAATGGATATCATTATCATCATCATCATCCTCTAGAGTTTCAGATCTGAAATTTTGCAGCCCTACCAGGAGATTTCTGATCTGCCTGCAAACAGGACCCCATTTAGGCAAATGGTAATATAGATATTTGGGGAGCACAAGAGGAACCCAGGATTAATTATCATAACAAAATCCTACCATTTATTGTCATGGTTGAGACCATGGCATGTCACCATTTTTTTGATAACCATACTTTGCTGCAGATGTCAATGCATCCTAAATTCAGCTTCCAGGACCCAGCTAGTTCAGCCCTTCTTACTGTGGATCCTGTGGGTCTTCCACTATCCTACCCTATAAAAAGCAACTTTTTCAAATGAAGGGAGGAAAGGATGAGATGGAAGAAGGAGAGGCAAGGAGGTTATGGATGGCCAAGAAAAGAAACCTGACTTGATCTTTCCAAAAGAATAGACATTATAAGGAGGAAATGAATAGACATTATAAGGAGGAAAATGTATAAAAGGAGACTTTAGTATGGTTTTTACAAAAAATAGTTCTGCAAGAGAAAATTTAAAATGGAATGAAAACAAGATACATTAAGAAAATAATCGAAAGAGCTGAAACAGAATAGAGACAATTCCAAAATAGCTAATTCATTTACTCTTATCTTATTCATTTACTCTTGCCTCCCTTGGACAAAAAAAATAGGGAAAGACCCCTTGCAAAGCATGCACTACCTCTCCCTCCCTCCCCCCATCATCCATCCATCCATCCATCCATCCATCCATCCATCCATCTATCATCTATCTATCTATCTATCTATCTATCTATCTATCTATCTATCTATCTATCTATCTATCATCTAATATATCATCCATCTACCATCAAACTTTTTAACTGCCCATCTCCCTTACAGCCATCCTTCCTGTTCCTGACTTGGGGCAATGCCCCAAGAAATACATTCTTTTAAGTAAGTAATTTTTAATTAGCAATAGCAATAGCACTTAGACTTCTATACCACTTCATAGTGCTTCACAGCCCTCTCTAAGCAGTTTACAGAGTCAGCATATTGCCCCCAGGAATCTGGGTCCTCATTTTTCCCACCTCAGAAGGATGGAAGGCTGAGTCAACCTTGAGCCTGGTGAGACCCAAAATGCCAAACTGCTGGCAGCCGGTGATCAGCAGAAGTAGCCTGCAGTACTGCAGCCTAACTACTGCGCCACCACCACTCAAATTAAGTAATTTTAAGTAATGACACAGGCTAACTCTGCTCACTGCCAGCAGCTAGATCCTGACCAGCTCAAGGTTGACCCATCCTTCCATCTTTCCAAGGTTGGTAAAATGAGTAACCAAATTGCTAGGGGCAATATGCTGACTTTGTAAACCACTTAGAGAGGACTGTAAAGCACTGCGAAGCAGTATATAAGTCTAAGTGCTCTTTCTATTGCAAATTGGATTCAGAAATGTTAGGAAGCTGACTCGGGATTTCTTTTTTCACTGCCTTGCCTCTACCTACAACATTTGCTCTTCCTGTTTTTCTTTTGAAGAAACCCATGGTAACTTCACTCTAAAGGAAAGGTTGAGAATGGATGCTGTTTTAAAGGCAGGACTGGCTTGAAAATAATAAAACCGTACTAATTGTTCTGTGCCAACCCTTTCCCCATTTTGTTCATATTATTTTTTTAAAAGAGTTGAGTGGGACTTGAGGTTCTCCACTAGCAGGCAAGCAAAAAAAAGCACCTGGTCACAATCTGCCCAATTATCTAATGATGTCATTTATTTCTATGCCATATGGAGTCTTTACTTTCATTCCAAAGTTGCTGTGGATCTGATTAGGTAACATCAAATGTTTAGGCTGATTTATTTTAACTCTTTCTGGTTCCTTAGAAAATGGACCAGAGCTGATTTTTTTCCCATTGCAAACACGGCAACTCAGAGGAGCAAACAATCTTTCATTGTTTAAGAATTCACTTTTACCTTTACACCATTTTCTGCTTGCTAAATTCCATGGTATTACATTTAACCCTTCCCCAAACTGGCAATGATGTGGAAGGAAGGGGGTGGGGAAACTGAATGAGAAGAATTTAAATTCTTGAAAGGTTAATCAGGGTAAAAACTATTTAGAACTTCTTATCACCATCACCTTTTTGAACTACTATTTTTTTCTCTATATCTTCCCTCTGAGAAGTTACATTTCACATTCTTTACCGTAATAGCCAAAATGAAAACAATTTGCAGTTTATCTAGCCAACGTTCAGTGCCAGAGTTAGTGCTATCACTGGAATAATCTATGCAATTTAAACAAAACAGTTTAAGATTTTTTCCATACGTTAGGGGTCTCGACCCAGTTTCTTACAGCATTACCTGTTCTGTGCCAACCCTTTGTCCATTCTGATCATATTAATTAAAAAGAAAAAGAAAATTACCACATATGAACAGACAGAAAAAGGGAAGAATCAGCAGGTATGAGCAAGGGCTGTTTGGGGTTCTGGCGCCAGTGTTAATGAAACATAGCTAAACTTCCAAAGTGTCAAGGTTTTATTCCATCATTATAGAGGTTGTTGTTAAAATTATGCTGTAACAACAGCCAAAGGTCTTGTAAAATGCATGAGACACATAATCAATTTCACAAAGCCTCAAGAAATTAGATTAATTCTTGGATTATTAAAACTTGCGTATATGCTCTAAATTTTTGGTGGTTGCTCAACTATTCCATGATTGCTACTTTCCCAATTATTCTTTCTCATTGCAGAAATCTGTATGGTAATTACTAGGCATTCAAATGAATTTTCCACTGTCCAGAATTCCCTCTGAACATTTTATTTTAACACATTTATTATGGTGCTGTGTGCATTTCTATTATGCACAAGCTCTGACTGGTTTTCTTATCCTGCACATGTCATATCTGATTGTAAGTTAAGTTTGATACACACATGCATTCATTTTTCATATTTTACTTCTAGATTTCCAAAGCTTTCATTTTTCCAAGGCTATTGAGAATTAAGTTGCAACTGAGGGCCAAAGCACACATTATATGGCAGTTTTTATAACCTTATTCCAACTTTAATTCAAATAAAACCACAGGAGGCTGTAATCACAAGCAGAGGAAGGAAAGATACATAAATAGTACTGGATATAAATAGTCTAAAAATTAACTTCTCCTGTCACTTTTCTACTTGTAGGAGAAAAAAATTGTGTGATGACCATATATATATGAGAAATCAGAAATTATTAAAATTAAAAAAAAAAATAGATTCAAGGAATTTAAATAGTACTAAATTGGTATGATTACATAGAAATATTCTTCCTTTCACCAAGATGCCAGCTTTGTCTAGTGATTAAGGCATCAGGCTAGAAAGCGAAAGACTGAGTTCTAATCCCATTTTAGCCATGAAAGCAAGCTGGGTGACCTTGGGCTAGTCATTCTCTCTCAGCCCAACTCACCTCACAGGATTGCTGTTGAGGGAAAATTTGAGGAGGAAGGTGTGTTAAATATGTTCACCATTTTGAGTTATTTGTAAAAATAATAAAAGGGGGATACAAAAAATAAATTAATGAACACTAATGAATTAATGATTTGTCATCTGCTCAGCAAGTTCTTATTGCTGGCTGACAACTCCATTGTCTCCTCCAGATTCCTTAAACTGAGGAATATATAGACAGTTCCTTCTCAAAGCAAGAACAGACAGAGGCTTGTGATAAACCAGGGTGTCAAACTTGATTTCATTGAGGGCCGCATCAGGGTTGTGTTTGACCTTGGGGAGGGCAGGGGTGGGTGTGGCCAGCTCCACATTACTTGTGTGATCAAATGCCACTTTTACTAGTAGTTTATTTTGCTAGCACTCTGTCAGCAAAAATGGAGTTTGTGAGGGCCGTGTGTGGCCCTCCTGGACTCCATTTTCAGCTGTGACGGCCTCCTGCAGCATTCTGCTAGCAAAAACAGAGCTTGTATGAGGCCACACACAGCCCTCCTGGGCTCCATTTTCAACTGCAATGACCTCCTGCAGCCCTCTGCCAGCAAAAATGGAATCCTGGAGGGCTGTGCACGGATCTGTTTTCACTGGCAAAGTGCTGTAGGAGGCCGTCACAGCCGAAATTGGAGCATATGGCCCTCCCAAGCTCCATTTTCACTGGCAGAGGCATTGTGGGCCAGTCCTTCACTGTTTCCAGGGTAGCCCCACGGGCCAGATCTAAGCACCCCGTGGGCCAGATGAGTTTGACACCCTTGTGATAGACAATATTTTCTGTATGAGTGATACAAGAGGTCATGAACATCCCTTTAACAAGGAAAATTGGCAGTCAGGGACAAAGTTAGGGCTGTCCTCACATTCCCTGGCTTTTCTTATGCTTGCAGGTCCAGTCATTGTGTGCATTTTTGCAAAGGTGCAATTCTGGGGAACTCACAACATCGGAAGTATTTCTTTTCATTACCCTAATCTATTGTGCCATTGGCCTGGAAGTTCTTTTTTTGTTCTCTAACTTAATTCTTATTTTGGAAAAAAAATGCTCAAAATATGCATTTGTCTTGCACTTCATATTGCTTTATTCCTGACCTGAAGAATATAGCTTAACATACAGCTTCATAATCTTTTCATCGTTACGTGACAATTAAATCACTCTCTCCTTCCAAAATGGAAGAAAATCTAGTGGGAATTTGATAATTTGCACCTCAAAGATGAGAGGAGATATGATGATCTGAAGAGATTTTGACTAAATGATTTTTATAATGTTTCTTTTTATTATAATGTTTCTTTTTATTATTATTATTATTATTATTATTATTATTATTATTATTATTATTATTATTATTATTATTATTATTATTATTATTATTATTATTATTATTTTGGTGGTCCCACAAATACAACCTAGAAGTTTTGCAATCAACAGAGTCTCTAAGTTGGGTTCCAAGTTGTACTTATTTTCCCAAAGTATTTTATTTTTTTTCTTACATTCTTTCTGGTCTTTCTTTACTCTGTGTGTTCCTGCTCTGGAATATGACAGTTTGTTCTATCCAGTGCATAACAATATGTTTCTCATTGGATTTATGTACTCAGAACTGGAAAGTTTTACTAGAAACTCTTGTTTTTCTCAGCTGCCCCTAAATGCAACTTTGTGACGGTTTGTTACCTATCTGACTAATTTATGATGTGCCAAGGTTTTTTGCAGGACATCCATTCCACATTCTTGGCCTGGACTTTGGAACATCCACAGAAAGAACTGTGTAGCTTCAGGTTTCATATTACAACTGTATCCTGGATAAATATTTTTCAGATCAACTGAAAAGGGATGCCTTTTCAAATATCCATGATTGTTATTTAATTTTTTTTTTTGTCATTTATATCTTGTCCACTTGTACAGACTCTGAGATCCTAACCTCAATATACCCACTTCACAGGATTGTCGTTCTAGGGAAACCAGGAGGAGGAAGGTATATTAAGTATGTCCACTGCCTTGAGTTATTTATATAAAATAAATATCAGTGGTGAGATTCAAAAATTTTACTACTGGTTCTGTGGGCATGGCTTGGTGACCCTGGCATGGCTTGGTGGATGTGGCTTGGTGGGCATGGCAGGGGAAGGATACTGTAAAATCTCCATTCCCACCCACTCCTGGGGGAAGGATACTGCAAAATTGCCATTCCCTCCCCACCCCACTAACCTGCTTTCCAGCTCCGTTCCCCTGTGCAGGGCAACAAAAGAAGACCCAGCCGATCAGCTGCGACTCGGGAGGCAGAGAATAGATGGGGGTAGGGCCAGTCAGAGGTGGTATTTGCCAATTCTCCGAACTACTCAAAGTTTCCGCTACCGGTTCTCCAGAACTGGTCAGAACCTGCTGAATACCATCTCTGGTCTAGTTTCTTCTTAAAAACCTCCAGTGATGGAGCTCCCACAATTTCTGAAGGCAAGCTGTTCCACTGGTTAATTGTCCTCACTGTTAAGAAGTTTCTGCTTAAATCCAGTTGCTTCTCTCTTTGATTAGTTTCCAACCATTGTTTATGGAATAATTTGACCCCCTCTTCATCTTTAAATATAAATAAGTAAATATCACTTTGAAAGTTGAGTGTTTTCAAAATCCCAGGCCTTTTGCCAGCTTCTTATCAGAGCACTCAGAAATGATATTCAAGTAGTGGCTTTGAACATCCACCCCTCTTTCCCCAAAACTTAGTAACTTACTTTGGAAAAGGGAAGACAGGCTAGCAGTGGTGCTGAAAACTTGATGTGTATTTATGTGAATCTATGCATCAGGGACCATATTTTAGGATTAAAGCTAGGATATATATATTATATATATTTGAGCAGAAACAATGTCAACAACCATCAGAATTCTGTAACTCCAAGTAGCAAATATGATATATTTCAAATATGATAGATATTAAATTAATAGGACAACTCCAAGTAACCATTTTGTTGAAAAAAATAAGAAAAAGAAAAATAATTAATTTACATGTAGTCCTCGACTTACAATGGTATATTTAGTGACTGTTCAAAGTTACAACATCACTGAAAAAAGTGCCTTATGACCAGTGGTGATATTCCCATTTTTTTACTACCAGTTCTGTGGGCATGGCTTGGTGGGCGTGGCAGGGGAAGGATACTGTAAAATCTCCAGTCAGAGGTGGTATTTGCCGGTTCTCTGAACTACTCAAAATTTCCACTATTGATTCTCCAGAACTGGTCAGAACCTACTGAATACCATCTCTGGATTGGACATAACATACACCATTCCAGGAAGCCCATTTCTTCCAGGGGGAAAGCCTTCTCAATAGGAAAAGAACAGAATAATAAAGTTGGAAAGGACATTTGGAGGTGCTCTAGTCCAACCCCTGCTCAAGCAGGAAAACAAGTATCATATCAGAGAAATCCTTGTACAATCTCTTTTAAAAACCTCCAGTGTTGGAGCCATCACAACTTCTAGAGACAAGTCATTCCACTGATTAATTATTCTGTCAGGAAATTCCACCTTAGTTCTAAGTTGCTTCTCTCCTTGATTAGTTTCCATCCATTGCTTCTTGTCCTGCCTTCAAGTGCTTTGGAGAATAGGTTGATTCCCATTTTCTCTTTGCTTGGAATATTGGAATTTGTCATCTTGGTTATATTCCTAACTCAGAAATATATTTCCTTTGAAGCACCTGTACTGTTGGTTTGCAAAGGAAACAGCTGAGCTTCCAGGGAAGGGAAAAATGGGAAGACTAGTGAGGTGGAGACAGATTTAAGGGGAATGAGGTCAGTTTTACTTGATCTTACTTGCAACCAGCCTAAAATAAACACACAGGGCTTCTGTTTTGATTATTTGAGCCATGCCCAGAACAGTTCTGCTTATGGGGGTGAATTGTGGAAATATAGATGGAAGGAAGAGACACCAAAGAAGGTCATTTGGGTTTGGTCCTGACATAAACAAAGAAAATGCAGAAGTCATCTAAGCAGCAGTTGTCCTGTTTATATTTTGTGGGCTTGTGAGTAAGTCTCAATAAACTTCAGTCCGTGACTCATTACCAAAAACAAAATGAAGATCATTTAGGGATAATCGCAATAACAAAATGGAAACATACTTTTCCATTGGAGAGGGAATAGGTGATTGGTGAAATGCTTCCAATTTAAATAATCAGCAGCAGGACCATGCAACCTTTTAGAGCAGGGGTCTCCAACTGTGGCAACTTTAAGACTTGTGGACTCAACTCCCAGAGTTCCTCAGCCAGCTTTGCTGGCTGAGGAACTCTGGGAGTTGAAGTCCACAAGTCTTAAAGTTGCCACGGTTGGAGACCCCTGTTTTAGAGAATCAGAACAATTCCAATCTGGTGATTGATTTAGGATATTTGTGGTGATTTCCTGAGTTATGAGAAGTTATGCTGCAAGTTCAGTTCTTTAAATGGGAAATGCTGAGGGATGGGCCTCAAATGATGCAATCACTGCCTGACATTGACTTGGAAAATGAATTCTCATTCATCTCTCTGGTTATTAGAGTTCTATTGGAGTGACAAGAATCATGTTGCTTTGAGCTTCATCCACTCATGCATGCATGAATGCATACATGTAACCAGCGCCAAGTCTCAACTTTGCTCTCTCCTGTGCTGAACATCTGCCTGTCTGTTTGCCCAGCCAATGCAACAAAAAAGGCAACTTGCAAATAGCCAGTGCAGCATGCAAATCAGGAACAAAACTAATTCTTACATTCTGCATTGACTGGGACAAGGTTTAAATTAATTGACAATGAGAGTTAAAAGCATAGACCCTAATCTTTACTGCTTTTAAGAATACAGGCTATTACTGTACTTTCTGTGTTCTTGGGAGATTCTGCTGTTGTTAGATATTGGCCTAAAAACCATATCCTAAAAGATCCATATCCACCCAAAAAGGTCAAGATTTGCCAATGTGTCCTGACATGCCTTCACGGAAACCAGTAATTAAAAGATTCTTGACATGAAGGACAATGTTCACCTAATTTTGTCAACTGTCCTGGCACCCCATCATATCCACTGATCAGAAGCAGCAAAACTATAGCAACTTATAAGAATGAATACAAATTGGCATTTTTGTTAGTAACATGTCAATTCTAGCATCCCAGAAAAAAGAATGGGAAAGCAAATCCTTTTAAACAAGTTTGAATATTTGCATTTTTAAAATTAGAATAGAGTACTCTCTGCATTAGTTCAGCATAGCACAAACTGCTCTTCTGTCCCCCCCCCCCACTCCTTCTATTTCTGGCTAACAAAGGGACAGTTCAAACTTTTGTTACATTGAAACTTTTAATGGCTTTGGAAACCTAGTTAGGTTAATGTATTTTAAAAGTTCTAATATGCAACTTCCAACCCAATCTGACATAATATCAGGCACTTGTAGGTATATTCTTGTTTCCATTATACTGCAATTTATGGACTGTTCTTTCTTTCTCTTTTATCAATATTTTCCTCAATCTTGAAGTAGCAGCTTGTTATCAGTGGAGGTAGTAATTAAATTCCAAGAGTATATCTTATACCCTTTCCTGCTTTGGTTGTAGTTTTATTTCTGAAATGTGTATACTGCCAATTTGTGGCAAGGTGGTATGTTTCAGCCTGGCTCCATGGTTAAATTATTTGTCCAATCTTGATTGCAGCTAACTGTCCAAATAAACTGGAGGTGAATTAATTTTAACTGTGCCTGTCCTAGTTTACCTGAGCACTGTATGCTAGCATGGTATATGTTATGTTAAGATAATGCCAGGCCCAAGGAACCAAAATTAACAAGTGAAGTTTCTAATAAGT